>NC_138863.1:46071117-46671117 GCF_965194805.1 Balaenoptera borealis | reverse complement strand
CTACAAATAACTCAATTTCGTTTCTTTTTATGGCTGAGTAATATTCCATTGTATATATGTGCCACACCTTCTTTATCCATTCATCTGTCGATGGACACTTAGGTTGCTTCCATGTCCTGGCTATTGTAAATAGAGCTGCAATGAACATTGTGGTACATGAATCTTTTTGAATTATGGTTTTCTCAAGGTATATGGCCAGTAGTGGGATTGCTGGGTCGTATGGTAGTTCTATTTTTAGTTCTTTGAGAAACCTCCATACTGTTCTCCATAGTGGCTGTATCAATTTACATTCCCACCAACAGTGCAAGAGTGTTCCCTTTTCTCCACACCCTCTCCAGCATTTATTGTTTGTAGATTTTTTGAGGACGGCCATTCTGACTGGTGTGAGGTGATACCTCATTGTAGTTTTGATTTGCATTTCTTTAATGATTAGTGATGTTGAGCATTCTTTCATGTGTTTGTTGGCAATCTGTATATCTTTGGAGAAATGTCTATTTAGGTCTTCTGCCCAGTTTTGGATTAGGTTGTTTGTTATTTTGATATTGAGCTGCATGAGCTGCTTGCATATTTTGGAGATTAATCATTTGTCTGTTGATTCATTTGTAAATATATACTCCCATTCTGAGGGTTGTCTTTTCGTCTTGTTTATGGTTTCCTTTCCTGTGCAAAAGCTTTTACGTTTCATTAAGTCCCATTTGTTTATTTTTGTTTTTATGTCCCTTTTTCTAGGAGATGGGTCAAGAAGGATCTTGCTGTGATTTGTGTCATAGAGTGTTCTGCCTATATTTTCCTCTAAGAGTTTTATAGTGTCTGGCCTTACATTTAGGTCTTTTTTTTTTTTTTAATTTATTTATTTTTGGCTGTGTTGGGTCTTCGTTTCTGTGCGAGGGCTTTCTCTAGTTGTGGCAAGCGGGGGCCACTCTTCATCACGGTGCATGGGCCTCTCACTATCGTGGCCTCTCCTGTTGTGGAGCACAGGCTCCAGACGCGCAGGCTCAGTTGTTGTGGCTCACGGGCCCAGTTGCTCCGCGGCACATGGGATCCTCCCAGACCAGGGCTCGAACCCGTGTCCCCTGCATTGTCAGGCAGATTCTCAACCACTGCGCCACCAAGGAAGCCCTACATTTAGGTCTTTAATCCATTTTGAGTTTATCTTTGTGTATGGTGTTAGGGAGTACTGTAATTTCATTCTTTTACATGTAGCTGTCCAGTTTTCCCAGCACCACTTATTGAAGAGGCTGTCTTTGTCCATTGTATATTCTTGCCTCCTTTATCAAAGATAAGGTGACCATATGTGCCTGGGTTTATCTCTGGGCTTTCTATCCTGTTCCATTGATCTATATTTCTGTTTTTGTGCCAGTACCATACTGTCTCAATTACTGTAGCTTTGTAGTCTAGTTTGAAGTCAGGGAGCCTGATTCCTCCATCTGCATTTTTCTTTCTCAAGATTGCTTTGGCTATTCGGGGTCTTTTGTGTTTCCATACAAATTGTGAATTTTTTTGTTCTAGTTCTGTGAAAAATTGGTAGTTTGATAGCGATTGCATTGAATCTGTAGGTTGCTTTGGGTAGTATAGTCATTTTCACAATGTTGATTCTTCTAATCCAAGAACATGGTATATCTCTCCATCTGTTTGTATCATCTTTAATTTCTTTCATCAGTGTCTTATAGTTTTCTGCATACAGGTCTTTTGTCTCCTTAGGTAGATTTATTCCTAGGTATTTTATTCTTTTTGTTGCAGTGGTAAATGAGAGTGTTTCCTTAATTTCTCTTTCAGATTTTTCATCATTGGTGTATAGGAATGCAAGAGATTTCTGTGCATTAATTTTGTATCCTGCTACTTTACCAAATTTGTTGATTAGCTGTAGTAGTTTTCTGATAGCATGCTTAGGATTCTCTATGTATAGTATCATGTCATCTGTAAACAGTGACACCTTTACTTCTTCCTTTCTGATTTGGATTCCTTTTATTTCTTTTTCATCTCTTATTGCTGTAGCTAAAACTTCCAAAACTATGTTGAATAATAGTGGTGAGAGTCGACCACCTTGTCTTGTTCTTGATCTTAGTGGGAATGGTTTCAATTTTTCACCATTGAGAACAATGTTGGCTGTGGGTTTGTCATATATGGCCTCTACTATGTTGAGGTAAGTTCCCTCTATGCCTGCTTTCTGGAGGGCTTTTATCATAAATCGGTGTTGAATTTTGTCGAAAGCTTTTTCTGCATCTGTTGAGATGATCATATGGTTTTTCTCCTTCAATTTGTTAATATGGTTTATCACATTGATTGATTTGCAAATATTGAAGAATCCTTACATTCCTGGGATAAACCCCACTTGATCATGGTGTATGATCCTTTTAATGTGCTGTTGGATTCTGTTTGCTAGAATTTTTTTGAGGATCTTTGCATCTATAGAACAGTATATATTCTTAAATTCAAAAAGCTTGAAATTAATAATGAAAATTTAAAAACAAACTAAAAAAGACTAGAAGGAAGATAATAAAAAGATAAAGATAACTGATAAAAATTACACAGTTGGTTGATAAAACACAATGATTGATAATATTATATAAACTGTCATAGACATACACAATTTTGCGTGATATATTATTTTAGAAGGTTATCATTCCCTGATACCAAAACCGACAAGCACAGAACAAGAGGAATGTAGACTAATATCATATCTGAATATAAAAACAAAAATCATATGTGATTTAATATCTCTCCTTATATATCACATCCTTATTTTCCTTGGCCATCCAGTTAGCCAGACATGTTCCTCTCACAGCAGAAGCATAAATAGAAGCACATGAGGACAAGTGAAAACAATACATCTTAAGGTTCAGACTCCTGAGAGGTACAGAGTGACTTCCACGCACCTGCTGTTGATCAGAGCTAGTCACATGCCCAGCCCAAAGTCAAGAGGTGTGGAAATACATTTCTCCTGTAATAAAGCAATGGAAAGAGTGTAGATGTATGGAGGATTAAAAGATCATGCCAATTAATTCCATTAGCCACAGAGCCTCATCATTAGAAAATCATCTACATTAAGAGATGAAAGTAGAAAAGCATGTAACCAACTAAATCAATATCCAATAAGCATTTGTTAACATTTAACATACATTTATGATAAATTATTAACATATTAAAAATAGAACAGGGAAAAAAAAATAGAACAGGAATGTTTTAACTTCATAAATGGTGCCTACCAGAAACCTACCACAAATATCCTACTTAAAGTTGAAATATTAGAAACATTCCTATTAAGATAAAGAAATAGGTAAGGATGTCTGCTGCCACAGCTTTTCAACATTTTACTAGAGTTTAACCAATACCATGAAATAGAAAAAGCAAATAAGAGTTTGAGCACCATTATGGATTGACAAACATATAACCTTGTATATTTATAAAGTGACATTTCAAGTCAGTGGGAAAAACACCATCTGTATAATAAATGGTGTGGAGCAATGCACCCCAGGTCAAGTCCTTCCTGAGGTGGCCGAGATCCAATGACTGATTGATGCTGACACCAGACAGCTCTTGCAGTCCATTTCAGCTTCAGATCTCCCCAGTGGGGTCAAATGAGACTTTTGGACCTGCATTACAGCTCTACTTCTCCCTCTGGACGATTCTGCTTACTCCCTTTCCACTGTGCAAGTTAACCCCTGATAAACATTCTGGACACAAACCTTTGCCTAAAAGTCTGTTTTTTGTAAAACACAACCTTCCTCATGCCGTAGACCATAGTTACGCCATATCAGGGATATTTTTTTACCTTGAGGGCAAGAGAAGTAAGGTACAACAGATTTAAGTAATTGGGAATGGCTTGGCAATTTAACCCCATCTTTCATAAGCTAGAAACAAGACTGTGAAACTCGATGGAAAAGACCTGGTGCTCAATTCTTTGCTCGTCTATAAGTTCACTTCATTTTTAATTGCATTATAAAAATGTCCTTGATGGACAGAACTTCTAATAGAAAACTATATTAGGTAATTTGTATTTTACTTATGTCAAAATTTTTAGTTAGAATCATTTGTGTTAAATAATAATCTGAATTTTTTCTTACGAAAGTCAACTTAGAAAACAGAGAACTAATTAAAACTTCAAGTAAGGAATAACTTTACCATAGCTAGTATTATTTTTTGTTCCCTTTTTCTTTTTAGAGAGAAAGGATTCTATTGTTTGGTCTGGTCTAGAATTAAAATTTGCCTTCAATTATCTAACTTATAATTTTCTTCCACTTACTCCTCCATCTTAATAACAAGGACTAAAGGTCAAAAATCATTCAAGAGAGTGCTTTGTAAATTAGTCTGAAGAGTGTGTGACTGAGTGTACTGACTACTCCCAGGTTAGAGATTTTAATAGATTTCTTCCAAGTCTCATTAACCCTAGGAGTAAAATATCAGTATAACTTACTATCTCCTAGCATAGTTCTCACCAGTCACTAAAATATTTAATAGTCTGATACACATTCCATTTGTCAGTACCTATATAATTGAGTTGTGGCAAGGGATAATTGGGAAACAACAACAACAACAACACCATTAAAAGCCCTTACAATGGTGCTCAGTAAAAGTTAGCTGTCATTATCATAAAGTCATAAGGGAAAAGGGAGTGTCTCTCTTAAAGAATGTATACATGTCTCCATTTCAATTGTTAGCAACCATCACCAATTCCCCTCAAAAAATAAGGATTAAGACAAAATAAAGCTAGAAGAGTAAATGAGATTAAAAGAAATTTAACACACAAAAACAAATTTTATTCAGTACTATACTGTAAATGAATATTAACAATTTTTGTCATTGAATCTTTCCTCGACTTTGTCTTAGTTTATTTGCGCTGCTATAACAAAACACCATGGACTGGAGGGCTTGTAAATAGCAAAAATTTAGCTCACAGTTCTGGAGGCTGAAGTCCGAAATCAGGGTGCTAGTGTGATTGGATGAGGGCCCTCTTCCAGGTCACAGACTTCTTGTATCCTCACATGGTGGAAGGGATTAGGCAGTTTTGTGGGATCTCTTTTATAAGAGCTCTAATCCCTTTCATGAAGGTTTCACCCTCATGATCTAATCATCTCCCAAAGAGCACAATTTCAACGTAAACATTTGGGGAGGGGTGGGACACAGAAATTCAGTCTATAGCAGATTTCTTCTGTAAAACAAAAATGCTGAAGAGGATGATTTCTAAGGTTTCTTCCAGCATTCCTGGATATACACACACTCTTTCTCTTCCTTTTTCCCTAGGAGAGTGTTAAAGAAAGTGTTAGATAAAGGAACAGATCATTATTCTTAAGATTAAATAAGAGCCAGAACAGGAGAGATACTGAATTATTTCACTGAAATATATGTAATTTTTATTTACAAATGTACAAAAATAAACAAACTATTGGAATAAAAATAAATGGTGCTTTTTGTTTGTAACTTACCAGAAACTGGACTCTGTCTCTTTCAATAAAAATGAAATATATTACTTGCATAATAATAATGAGGAAATAAGGAAAGTCATGGATGACAGTAGCAATGGAAATAAGCTTTTATTCACTCTTAGGACCTGTTTTTTTATTGTTGCTCCCCTCTACATGTTGACATCTTCATTGGAGACATGGCCATAGACAACTTTATACTAACATCCAGAAAACTCCCTTGTCAGAGAAGAAAGGGACATTTATTACCAGCTCTAGTATGAAAAAATCTGTGAGTTGGACTCCAGTGTTCCAGCAAGGGTCTTCGTGGCCAAGGGTCTTTTATCAGAGGAAGGGAAGTAATGGCAAAAAGACCATTTAGGGAGTTATTGAGCAAGCTCTCCTGTTAGATGTTTACAGTGGTTGAATAAAATATTTTTAGGAACCAGGAAAGTAAGTGAGTAGAATGTTTGTGTTTAAATAGCAAAGACTTGGGACAAAGCTCTTTTTGTTCCATCCATGATATGGCTCCTAGAGTAGGGCATTTTGCACTTTTATTAACTCTCACAATTCCTCATTCCCAAATAACATGTCTAACTGACATACTATAAAATATGTTTGAAAAGGAAAGCTAAAGGTCTATGTATGGCTGATGGAGGGAATTGGAAGCCAGGTAAACCCACCTACACGGATCATTTCATGAGTAGTAGACATAATTGCCAAGGCTCTGAGGCCAGGGCCCCAAGATAGAAGAATGAGAATGGGGGTGAAGCGGTAAGACTGAAAAAGTGACTGTGGAATGACAAGTTTGTTCAGCATACAGGGTGTAATATCACCCATATATTAGCTTTTGAATTATGTCCTTTCTATATGTTTTGGTGTCCCCTATATATTTTTCAAAGAAATGATTGTTGCCAATTACAGAGGCTGTTGGTAGTCATTTACATTTATTCATAGCTCATCTGCTAGAGGCCTAACCCACAACTGTAAGTATAATGTGAAAATGTTAAGACCACTACAGCTGTTATTCTTGTACATGTAATAGACTGTTATAAATAATCATACATTTTACCTGCATGACTTAGTATTTTAAGATTATTTTTTATGGGTGTATAGTTTTAGTAACAAATAGTTATCTGTTAATTTGCTACATTTTATCTTTGCATTTTTAGTTTTGTGCTATATGCATGTTAAATATAAATATTTAAAATTTGGTTTCTATTCATTTTTTCACACATATATGCTACCTATTTTTGTCAGCTTTTTAACCTAATACTTAAATATACAATTTTACTTTCATTACAAAAAGTAGTATTCAGTTACGCATAGAGTTTTATAAATTGTATCATGCTCATGAAAGAATTTGGATAACAGTAAATTGTGTACACAATTGGGGCTTTGAAATATCACACAGTTTTACCCTAATATTAAGTAATTTCTAATATTAAGTAGAAAAAGGAAAATGATGACTGATGTGCTCAGAGATGCTCAATATCTGGCCCCTGAGTTCTTGGCCTCAGCAAAGATCTCTGTGCCCAAATTGGATGCAGAAACAACTGGACACCTGGTCCTCAAAGGGTAATGAAAACTTGGCTAATGGGCATTTCATAGGCAATAGATAATAAAGAGATGAACCAACACTGAATGGACAACTCTGACTTTTGTTGAGATGCAAACTCCAAGGACTTTTTCATAATAGTGGCCATAATTGGTTAAGGAATCCCAGTAGACAAAAGCGGAATGGAGTCTTAGGGTTAGAATTAGTTGACTTAAAGGAAATAAAGTAGTGTGACATTTTTTGCCCACCTAAGTTTATGGCATAAGCATAATGCTTATTACAATTTCATGTACAAATTTTCCTTAAAGTATCTAACTTTTTCAATGTTTCCAACTTAACCTATAAAAAAGTATGGGGAAATTTTTTCTTTAACATTTCCAAGCAGAAGCCTAGGTTTTTGAAATGCTCTGAGTTAAAAAAAAAATGTGTAAGAGAGCTCATGGATCAAGGTGCCCAAAAGAAAAGTTAATTTTTTTGACAGTTTTTTTCATGGATGCTTCATATTTTTACATATTTTTTTGTTGGTAGCCAAAGTCATCTCTTTTCTACCAGAAGCAAGTCTCTGCAAAGAATACTAGAACAGGGATAATAACCTTGGAGTCATCATTACCATTCTCAAATTCTATTACTAATTATCCAGTATAAAGTGTATTTCTTACTCAAGGTCAGTTATATGCATCATTGTGGTACCATCCCTTACTCAATCTTTTGTATTTCATTTAAAAATGTCATTAAGCTAAAGTAAGATTTATTTCTAGATAGATGAATACATAGATGAATCAATTACCATTAATTTGAAGAGTCAGTCTGGCTATGTATGAGATAATTAGATGTAGTCTTTTTGTTGTTGTTGTTGTTTTGCACTGTAGTTTTTTTTTTTTATAAATTTATTTTATTTATTTATTTTTGGCTGCATTGGGTCTTCGTTGCTGTGTGCAGGCTTTCTCTAGTTGTGGCGAGTGGGGGCTACTCCTTGCTGTGGTGCGCGGGCTTCTCATTGCAGTGGCTTCTCTTGTTGTGGAGCATGGGCTCTAAGGTGCGCAGGCCTCAGTAGTTGTGGCACGTGGGCTCAGTAGTTGTGGTTTGCGGGCACTAGAGCACAGGCTCAGTAGTTGTGGCACACTGGCTTAGTTGCTCCACGTCATGTGGGATCTTCCCGGACCAGGGCTTGAACCTGTGTCCCCTACATTGGCAGGCGGATTCTTAACCACTGCGCCACCAGGGAAGCCTGCACTGTAGTTTTAAACAAATTAAAAGAAATTAGAAAAAGGCTGGCTGGGGTCCTTAGGAGCTAGTGGGGAGGGAAAGAATAGAAAACAAGGAATAAACAGTGTACAAATGGAGAAAGGATATTGCAAATGCTTACTATTCTTTCAAGATCATTATCAGAAGCAGTACACTCTTACCACATCTATTTACATTTTACAGATGTCTTTGTCAGTACATAAAGCAAGAAAAATAAATAAAAAACATAAAGTATAGAAGGGAGAAAGTAGAATTTTATCATCCTTATTCCCAGATAACATGAATATTTATTGAAAATCTATGGAATCTATAAATACAAAGGAACTAAAACTAATAACTGAAATAAGCAAGGTCTCAGTATATAATTCAATGATACCAATTATGTTTCCATATATAAAAATAAATAATTGAAAAATATTTTAAATGTATAATATAATAAAAGGAAAGATGTAACATAAGATGTGTAAAATCGCACTGAAACTAGAAAACATTGCTGAAAGAACTTTAAAAGAATCTTAATAGATGGAGATATATACTATGTTACTGAATTGGAAAAGTCAATATTGTTAACTTGTCCATCCTCCACAAATTGATCAATAGATTCAATACAATCTCAATCAAGCACATCAAGACCTACTTTAGAATGGACAGGGTGATTCCAAATTTATGTGAAAATGCAAAGGTCCTAGAATAGCTAAAGCCATCTTGAAAAAGAAAAAAGCTAGAGGAATGACACAATTTAGTTTTAACATTTACTATAAAGGTATAGTAGTACAAACAGCATATTATTGATATGAGGGTAGACAAATATAAAAATGGAGCAGAATAGAGTCCAGAATAGAATCACCTATATATTTTCAATATGTATGCAACAGAGACACCAGAAAAAAAATCAATGGTGAAAATTCAATGAGAGATAGTGCTGAATAAGCAAATATGTGAGAAAAGAAATAAACCTTGAAACCTACCTCACACTATATACGAAAATTTATTTTGAGATGCATTATGGCCTAAATGTTAAATCTGAACCTATAAAAATTTTGGAAGAAAATATAGGAGACTATCTTCATGGAGCAGTCAAAATTAGAGAGAAAGGACAGTCTCTAAGCTAATAAAAATTGATAAGTTGGACTTCATCAAATTAAAACTTCTGTTTTTCAGAACACAACCATAACAATGTAAAGGCATAGATTGGTATCTAAAACATGTCAATGAATCTGTATCTAAAATATATAATGAATTGTTACAACTCAAATAGAAAAAAAACCCCAATAAAAATATACAAAAAGGGCTTCCCTGGTGGCGCAGTGGTTGAGAATCTGCCTGCCAATGCAGGGGACACGGGTTCAAGCCCTGGTCTGGGAAGATCCCACATGCCACGGAGCGACTAGGCCCATGAGCCACGATTGTTGAGCCTGCGCGTCTGGAGCCTGTGCTCCGCAACAAGAGAGGCCGCGATAGTGAGAGGCCTGCGCACCGCCATGAAGAGTGGCCCCAATTGCCGCAACTAGAGAAAGCCCTTGCACAGAAACGAAGACCCAACACAGCCATAAATAAATAAATAAATAAATAAAATTTTTAAAAAAAACTTCTTTAAAAAAAAATACAAAAGAACTGAACACACATGTCACAAAGAAAGGTATACAAATAGCCAATAATTACATGAAATTATGCTCAAGATTATTAGTCAGCAATGAAGTGCAAATGTAAAACACTTTGAAATACTATTACATATCTCCAAAATGGCCACAATTGAAAAGCAGTTATTTAAAGATTTTGGCAAAGATGGAGCAAGGAGAACCCTCATACATTACTGGTGGGCGTATAAAATGTTACAACAACTTTTTAAAACAGTTTGTCAATTTCTTATAAAGTTATACTCATATTTACCCTGTGACCCAGCAATTCCCCTCCTAAATATTTTACAAGAAAAATGAAAACATATATACACAAAAGGACTTGTGCAATAATTTTCATAGCAGCTTTAATTATAGTAAGCAAAACCTGACAACATTTCAATTGTCCATCAAGAAGAGAATGGATTAACAAATTGTGGTAGGTTCGTACAATTAAGTATGACTCAGCAATACAAATTTTAGAAATTCTGATGCACATAACAACATGGATGATTAGCAAAAACATTATTTTGAGATAAACCAAAAACAGACATAAAAGAATAAATATTGTATGATTGCATTTATGAGTTTCTGAGAGAGGTCAAGTTATCTATGGCAGCCATCCCCAACCTTTTTGGCACGAGGGAAAAGTGTTTCGTGGAAGACAATTTTTCCACCGACTGGGGGATGGGGGGGGCGGGAATGGTTCAGGTGGGAATGTGAGCGATGGGGAGCGAAGGGGAGAGATGGGGAGCGGCAGACGAAGCTTCCCTCGCTAGCCTGCCGCTCAACTCCTGCTGTGCGGCCTGGTTCCTAACAGGCTGCGGACTGGTACCAGTCTGCGGCCGGGGTTTGGGGACCCCTGATCTATGGTGATCATAATTAGACCAGTGTTTGCTTCTGGTGAAGAGTGGGGTGGAGACAGATTGGAAAGTGGCCTGAGAGAAATTTCTCCACATGGGAAATAGCCAATTTTGAAAGAAGTGTGGGTTAGAGGAGTATATGCATTTGCCTGAACTCATCATACTGAGCACAAAAGATGTGTACATTTTATTGTATGTACACTTTAATTCAGTAAAAATATTAAATAATACAATGGAAAGCAGGATTCAATATTGATAGCTTATGTCACTAACCAGATAAAAAATGCATAATTTTTAGACTTACCTATAGTGTGTCAAAATAACTTCTATGTAAATATGTTACATTTTGTCTCATTAAAATCAAAGGCAATACATATGAGAAGTCTCTGTACACAACGTATCTTCACTGAATTTCCTATCCACTCCATCTACAACATCTGCTCACTTTGATAATGTATTCTTTAAAGACAGAAATAGAAACAAAGCTTTAAAACACATGCTTGCAGTAGTTCTGGTAATTAAAATTCACCATATTGTGTGAAAAATTTAACACAGTTTATTTACTTGCAAATTAGAGTACCTGGATCTCAAACTGTTAAGTATTGTATAATTGGTGATTCCCTCAGATATGTGGATAGAAATACATTGATAACATTATTTCAATAATTTTTCCATAATAGCCTTCTTAAAAAAACATGACAAATTGTATTTAGTGTTTGTTGCTTTCATCCTTTTGTATGATGGTATTTAATAACTTTGCTTCAATTATAGTATTATTTTAATTTGAAAATCTATTCACTGAAATCATATATATGATATAAATACCATCTCTAAATTTAGAGCAAGTTAACAACAAAATCAAGCATGGATTTTTTTTTTTTTATTATGAATTGGCTCTATGCAGTTGGCTTGTGCTTACCTTCAAGATAATTATGTTAAAATTAAGTATAGTGATTATACCAGAATATTACTTTCATTTTGAAACAAGAAATCTTTTGGATAAATAATTTATTGGTACACTTCCTCTGTATCAATAATAAATTTTTATTTTTTAAAATGTCATAGTAATGATTAGCATGAATTACTATAAATTTATTATATACTCTTCCTACCAAACTTGCATGATATTTTTATTCTATGAGTGTTATAAGTATATATAGTCACAGCTAGAGAATGTTCATTCTTTAAAATATATATATTTCTATTTTTAACTATAAACTAGTAATATAACAGGATGATATTCTTTTCATTATTACAGTGCATATATGTATATATGCATATATATACATATGTGTCTACATATATTTTATTAGCATTTATATATAATACATATATATATACTTAAAATTTTATAAGTATTGTTAAAACTGCCTTTTAAAAAAATACAGGGTATGACATCAAGTGAACTATATTACAAAGGAAAGAAGTTACAATATCAGAAGACTCTGATTCTACTTCCTGCTCTGCCTGATGCACATCTAGATCTATCGCATAGGCTCTCTGAGCCCTGATGCTTTTCCCTGTAATTTGAGGTTAATAACATCTATCTCACTGGGCTGTTGGAGGATTACGTATTTGGGGGATCATATTAGAAGGATTACATTGGGAAAAACCCTGTAAACTTTTAGAGTTCTCTAAAGATGTTAGGAATGATTATATCAGGTTACATTAGCTGTAAATAAACATACGAAACAATGTGTATATGGTCATAGAGCAAGGTATGTTGTTTTATCATTATATTTCATACTAGAATGGTGAAACGACAGTTATAATTCATGGCCTAGAAGTAGTGAAAATAAGCATTATCAAATACATGTTACTTTCCAGGCACTACTCTAAATAGCTTTTCTTATATACTACTTGTGACTTGGTGTAACTGAAAGTGGGGTCTGGCTGCTTGCTGCTCAAAAGCCAATAAAGAGGCAAGTTGGTGGAAAGGAAAGTTTGCTTTATTTTGGATGCTGGCAACCGGCAGGGCAGTGGTGGTGGGGGAGGGCAGATTCCCGTCCAAAGGCCGACTCCCCGCCACTGACAATCAGTGGGCAAGGGCTTATAGACAGAGGGAGGAGGCTACATGCAGAAACAGCATGGTCAGCTCTGCCAGTCATCCTGAAATTGGTCATGTGGTGGTCTGACCAGCATCATCTTGATTGTTTTAAATACAGTTAATCTTCAGTTCCAGGGTTGGTTTGTTCCCACATTTTTGAGGCCAGTTCTCAGAATTGTGACAGCATATGTCATGGCTACAGTCTGGCCATTGTGTAGTTAACTTCTGCCTGGTGAGGGTTTCAGTATCTCTAAGACAGCTCACAGGATATGGCTCAGACTATTATCTATAGCCCTTGAGAAGGGACTAAAGGTCCTTGACTTTGCTTACTGACCAAGCTATTATTGTTTTGTCCTGTTTGACTGTTTTCCTTTGCTTTTGTATTTTTTCACGTCTCTGGTTAAACTTACTCTTTGGCTAAAGTTTTTCCGCAGACAAAAGGCAGGTGGAGGACATGGCAGGGAAGGACCATAAGGTCCTGCTCCGTTTCATTAGGATACTTAATTTTTCCAGGGTCACACATGGTAGCTGTGTTCTTAACTACAGCAATATGCACTGTGTCATATATTATAAATCCCTTTCTTTTATATGTATTAATTGCATTGATTCATATTTGGTGCAAAAAGATCATTGATTGGATTGTATTAACTAGATTATTTTAAATATTTAGAATAATATAGCATATTGCTTTTTCTTTTAATCTGTTGAAGGAAACTATTCCTGTATTTCTTTCTCCTGTGTTTAAGGAAAGTTTAAAGAAATTATTAGTTAATCTCACTATTTTCTTTAACATATCAAAATATATTCAATTTTGTGGAGATAAACCAGTTTCTTGCATGTATTTATAGGAGAATGTTGTCTCTTTCAAAACTAACTTGATTTTAATTTTCCACAAGTAAAAAAGCATCAGAAAATCTAAAACCAACAGCAGAAAAGAAATAAATTAGGAAACTTCCACATTGAAGATATGATGGAATAACAAAGACTAGATTTACCCTCCCACCTTAAACAACTAGAAAACTAGGCAAAACACGTGGTGTGGGGTAGAGGTGATGCTTTTCTGACATTGGACAGTAGGTAGCATAGGTCAGTGGTCCCAGACATACTAAAGCTGAGAGAATCCATTACCAGTGAGCCAATACTACCAGATCTGTTAAGGAAATCTGTCAGAAGACAAATTGGGTGAGCCCTATGATTGCATCAGCTGACGGGTTGTAGAGAGTTTCCAGTTCTTAACACAGAGACGGGGAGCCCAAATAGAGAGCAGCAGTTTTCCTGTTTGAGGAGACAGAAATTGGAGCTTGGGGAGGTCAAGGAGGCTAGAATTTGTGGGAAAAAGTGCTAGAGAAGAGAGATGAACGAGGTTTGGAGGGAGAGCGAGAGAGAAAGGGAGAGAGAGAGGGAGAGGGAGAGATTGATGGAGAGAGAGATTGAAAGACAGGATAAGAGAGAGAGGATGTAGCAGGGTTTAGTGAAGAATCAGGGAAATGGTAACTGTCATACACTGTTGTTAGGAGCGTAAATTAAAATAACCACTTTAGAAAGCAATTTGGCAGTATCATTTCACTTGTACACACAGTCCAACTCAGCAGCTAAAATCTTGGGTTAACATTCCAGAGTAAATGGTAAATTTGCACAGGGAAAGATGTATAAGTATGCTTTTGCAAAAGAGAAGGTGGCATATTGGCAATCTGCAGAGGATTCCCCTTATCTTTGGCTGGGCATGATAGACACATACATGAGAGAAAACTACTGAAATAGAAGAATCACCAGAAAGCAGAGAGAATTCATCACCAGTGGGCCTAAAATATTAAAGTCCGTGAGCCAGAATAAAGATAAAAGTTTGAATCTACCAAAAGAATGAACAGCACTGGAAATTGGAAATATGTAGTAAATATAAAATGCTTTATTTCTATTTTTTAAATACCTTTAAAAGATATTGTATAAAATCAAAATAGTTATAATACACTGTGGAATTTATAACGTATGTAGAAAATTTATAACAAAAATAACAGGAAGACAGGGAAGGGAAATAGAAGTATATTGTTATAAAGTTCTTATATCACGTCTGAAGTGGTGCAGTATTGATCTATGGTCAACTATGGTAAGTTAAAATGTATGCTGTAAAGCCCAAACCAACCACAGAACATACAGAAACAAACAAAAACTGACTTGTGTCCTACCGATAGAATATGGCAAGGGTGATGAGATGCCACTCCCATGATCATGTTATGTAATAACATTGTTCATTGCTAGTATATAGTAAAGTAATTAACTTTTGTGTATTAACGTTTTATCTTTCAACTTTGTTATAATTGCCTATTAGTTACGGTAGTTTTTTGTCAACTCTGTTAGATTTCCTACAGAGGATCATGTCAGCTGTGAACAAAGTCAGTTTTATTTATTCTTTCTCAATCTGTATACCTTTTGTTTCTTTTTATTATCTCATTGTATTAGCTAGAACTTCCAGCACAGTGTTGAAAAGGAGTGGTGAGGGAGACATAATTGCCTTGTACCTATCTTAGTGGGAAAGCTTTGAGTTTCTAATCATTAAGTATGATGTTAGGCTTAGATTTTTTCATAGATATTCTTTATAAGTTGAGGAAGTTCCCCTCTATTCCTGGTTTACTGAGTGTTTTTATCTTGATGATATTAGATTTTGTCAAATGCTTTTTCTACATCTCTGATATGATCATGTGTTTTTTTTTAGCCTATCAATATGATGGATTACATTAATTAATTTTCAAATCTTGAATCAGCCTTGAATACCTGGAATAATCACGTCTGGTCATGGTGTATTATTCTTTTTATGCATTGTTGGAATCTATTTGCTAATTTTTGTGAAGGTTTTTTGGGTTTATGTTCATGAAAGATACTGATATGCAGTTCTCTTCTAGTAAGGTCTTTGCCTGGTTTTGGTATTAGGGTAAAGCTGGCTTCACAGGATGAATTATGAAGTATTCCTTCTGCTTATATCGTCTAAAAGAGATTATGGAGAATTGGTATAATTTCTTTATTAATAGCTGGTGTAATTCACCAGTGAACCCATCTGGGCCTGGTGCTTTCTGTTTTGGACTGTTAATAACTACTGATTCAATTTGTTTAATAGATATAGGCCTATTCAGATGTCTACTTCTTATTATGTGAGTTTTGTCAGATTGTGTCTTTCAAAGAATTGGTCCATTTCCTGTTGGTTTTCTAATTTGTAGACACAGTATTCCTTTATTATCCTTTTAATGTGATCTTTAGTGATCTCCCTTCTTTCATTTCTCATATAAGTAATTTGTATTCTCCCTTTTTTAAAATCTTAGAAGTGTATTGATTTTATCGATCTTTTCAAAGAAACAGCTTTTGGTTTCATTTATTCTTTTCTACTGATTTCCTGTTCTCAATATCATTTATTTCTACTCTCTTATTATTTCTTTTCTTTTGCTTACATCGGATTTAATTTGCTCCTTTTTTTCTAGTTTCCTGAGGTGGAATCTTAGATTATTATTTTAGATATTTCTTCTTTTCTAATAAATACTTTATGATAAAATACTATATTTTTTTTCTCTAAGCACTGGTTTCTCTGCATCCTACAAATTTTTATAAGTCGTGTTTTCATTTTCATCTAGTTAAAAATATTTTTATTTTTTTCTTGAGACTTTCTTTGAAAATGTGTTGTTTAATCTCTACATATCTGAGGATTTTCCAGTTATTGTTTTCTTTTTGATTACTAGTTTAATTCAATTGTGGTATGCGCATAGATATTGTATGATTTGTATTCTTTTAAAACTATGAAGGTACGTTTTATGGCCTAGATGTTTCATGTTAGTTTGAGAAGACTGTAGTCTGCTGTTGTTGGAAGAAGTAGTCTATAAATGTCAGTTATATCCAGTTAATTCATGGTGGTGTTGAGTTCAGCTTATGTCCTTACTGATTTTCTGACTGCAGGATCTGTCCATTTCTGAGAGAGCAGTGTTGAAGTCTCCAACTGTGATAGTGGATTTATCTATTTCTCTTGGCAGTTCTATCAGTTTTTGTCTCACATAGTTTGATGCTCTGTTGTAGGTGCACACATACTAAGGATTGTTATTTCCTTTGGCGAACGGACCATTTTGTCAGTATATAATGCCCTTCTTTACCCTTGATAACTTTCCTTGCTTTTTAGTCTGCTTTGTCTGAAATTAATATAGCTACCCCTGCTTTCTTTTTACTTTTGTTAAGATGGTATATTTTTCTCCATCTATTTACTTTTTTAGCTTTCAAAAATATGTAAAATAAAATTAAAAAAAAAATAAATTTTTATCTTATATTGGAGTATAGTTGATTTACAATGTTGTGTTAGTTTCAAGTGTACAGCAAAGTGAATCAGTTATACATATACATATATCTATTCATTTTCAAATTCTTTTCCTGTTTAGGTTATTACAGAATATTGAGTAGAGCTCCCTGTGCTATATAGTAGGTCCTTGTTGATTATATATTCTATGTATAGCAGAGTGTATATGTTAATCCCCAAACTCCCAGTTTATCCCTCCCCCCAACCTTTCCCCTTTGGTAACCGTAAGTTTATTTTTGAAGTCTGTGAGTCTGTTTCTGTTTTGTAAATAAGTTCATTTGTATCATTTTTTTAGATTCCACGTATAAGTGATATCACATGATATTTGTCTTTCTCTGACTTCAGTTAATATGATAATCTCTAGGTCCATCCATGTTGCTGCATATGACATTATTTCATTCTTTTTTATGGCAGAGTAATATTCTATTGCATATATGCACCACATCTTCTTTATCCAGAAAATGTAGGCAGAACACTCTTTGACATAAATCGCAGCAATATTTTTTTGGATCCACCTTCTAGAATAATGAAAATAAAAACAAAAATAAACAAATGAGACCTAATTAAACTTAAAAGGTTTTGCACAGCAAAGGAAACCATAAACAAAATGAAAAGATAACCCACAGGATGGGAGAAAATATTTGCAAACAATGCAACCAACAAAAGATTAATTTCCAAAATATACAAACAGTTCATGCAGCTCAACATCAAAAAATAGAACAACCCAATCAAAAAATGGGCAGAAGATCTAAATAGACATTTCTCCAAAAAAAGACATACAAATGGCCAAAAAGCACATAAAAAGATGCTCAACATGGCTAATTATTAGAGAAATGCAAGCCATCCATTTATTTTTGATCTATATGTTTCCTAATATTTTAAAGTGGATTTCTTGTAAACAACATTGTTTGCGTCATGTTTTTTTGATCCTTTCTGACAATCTGTATTTAATTACTGTTTTTAGACTATTGATGTGCAAAGTGGTTATTGAAATAGTTGGATTATTATCTACCATATCATTGCTGTTTTCTGTTTGTTGCCCATGCTTTTTTAGTCTTATTTTATGCCTTCCACTCTTTTTCTGTAGTTTTTGGTTTTAGCTGAGCATTTTATATGATTTCACTTTCTCTTGCTTTCTTAGCATATCTCAGTTATACTTATTTTTTTTTAACTGTTTTTAGTAGTTGACCTAAATTTGCAATATACCTTTACAACTAATTCAAGTCCACTTTCAAATGACACTGTTCTGTTTCACAAGTAGTATGAGTACCTTATAATAACAAAAGAATCTTAATTCTTCCCTCCTCTTTCTTGTATCATTGCTGTAATTCATTTTACTTATACCTGAGTCTGTGTGTATGCATATATATATATATATATATATATATATATATCTCACATAATTGAATACATGTTGCTATTATTATTTGAACAAACTGTTATTTGTTAGAACAATTAAGAATAATAAAAATGGAAGTTTTTATTTTACTTTCAATACCTTCTATGATGCTCTTACTTTCTTTATGTAGATCAAGTTTCTGACCTATGTAATAGTCCTTCTCTTTAAAGAACTTCTTTTAACATTTCTTGCAGGACAGGTCTATTGGCAACACATTTCTTCAATGTTTGTTTGTCTGAGAAAGTCTTTATTTCTCCTTTACTTTTGAAGGATAATTTTGTCAGATACAGAATTTTACGTTGATGGTTTTTTTTCCTCTCAAGAATTTAAATATTTCACTCCATCCCCTTTTTGCTTGCATGACTTGTGAGAAGTCAAATATATTTCTTATCTTTTTCCTTCTATAGGTAAGTAATTTTTTCCTCTTGCTTCTGTCAGAATTTTTCCTTATCTTTGATTTTCTGTAGTTTAAAAATATTATGAGTAGGTAGTAGTTTTGGGCATTTATTTATCTTGGTATTCTCTGGGCTTGCTGGATATGTGGTTTGGTGTCTGACATTAATTTGGGAAATTTTTCAGTCATTATTGTTTCAATTATTACTTCTGTTCCTTTCTCTCTTTCTAGTATTCCCATTATATGTATATTACATCTTTTGAAATTATCCCACAGGCTTGAGTATTCTGTTTTTTCAGTATTTGTTCACTTTGCTCTTTAGTTTTAGAGATTTCCACTGAGATATTCTTAAGCTCAGAGATTCTTTACTCGGCCATGTCCAGTCTACTAGTAAAACCATCAAAGGCATTCTTCTTTTGTTACAGTGTTTTTGATCTCTAGTATTTCTTTTTGGTTCTTTCTTGGAATTTCCAGCTCTCTACTTATATCTGTTCTTGCATGCTGTCTATTTTATCCATCAGAACAATAAGCATATTAATGATAGTTGTTTTAAATTCTTGTTCTGATAATTCCAGCATCCTTGCCATGTGTGGTTCTGATGTTTGCTCTGTCTCTTCAAATTATGTTTTTTGCCTTTTGGTATGCCTTGTAAATTTTTCTTGATAGCTGCACATAATGTGAAGTAAAAGGAACTGCTGTAAATAGGCTTTAGTAATGTAGTAGTAAGGTGTGTGGGGAAAAGAGGAATTCTGTAGTCCTGTGATTAGATATCAGTCTTTTGGTGATCCTATGCATCTGAACTGTGAGCTTCATAAGCGTTTCTCCATTTTCTTTTCTCTCCCCTTGGATGGGACAGGATGGCTAGAGTGGGCTGCAGTTGGGTATTTCTTTTCTTCTATGTGGAAGGCTAGAGTTGAGTATTTCCTTTCCCTCAGGTCAGTTAGGCTCTAAAAATACCTCAGCCTGTTAGGCTCTGGGTAACTAATTTTTCCTGTGGGCAGGCCTTGTTAAGAATGGAGTGCCTTGGCATATTTCAAAATGGTTCCTTTTCCCCCTCCCTCTGCTGGAAGCGCTAGAGAATTTTTCTCTAATGTTTACTGTGAGAACCTGGTCAGGCTTCTAGAGATAAATCTCACAAAATTGTAGGGGATCCCCTATGAGTGGGTCCCCCTGGAGTTGTTAGCTGTCAAAGTTGTTCACACTGAGCCTCCAGCAATTAATCAATTATAGTTCATGCTGTCCTACTCTGGCATTGATTCCTGTTGTAGTTTTCCCCTGTGAATCTCTACTCTGGTAAGCCATGACCCCTTGTATTCACCTATCTGTATCTCCAATCTCAGGGGCAGCAGTTTGCCTCATGTCCTTATTTTCTTATGGATTCTAGAATAGTTGTTGATTTTTAAGTCTGATCAGCTTTCTACTTGTTTAGAATGGAATGGCCACTTCCAAGCTCCTTACATGCAGAACTGGAATCTGGAAGTTCCCTCACCTTGTCTTTTAACCTCTCTTTTAAAAAATTTCCTTATATCTACCTTCTAGTCCACTAGTTTTATCTAACATGAGGTTAACCTAATAGATTAAATTTCTAATTCAATATGTTAATTATTTTTAATTTGTATATTTTATATTTCAAACATTATTTCTAATTTGCCTTGATTTCAATTTTCCCTACTTTTTCAATTTTACATATTATGACTATTCTTTTCTTATGGTTTTAGTTTCTTTATATATTTGATTATTTAAACATATGAATTTGTATTCTACACAAAAAGGTCCTATTTTTCTAAAATTCTTGTGATTTTAAACGTATTTATTTTGTCTCCTGATTCTAATGGTGAATTGTTATTCATATGCTTTTTAGTGTAAGACATTGTGAGTTCATCAAATGAAGTTGTACCCGTGAGAATTCCGTTCAGCTTCGCATGAGCTTTTTTCCCTCTGGAGTATTTGGCAGATATTGTAGTTTGTCACAGCCTGTAATCACTTTCATGCACGTTTGTCAACTTCTGAGTTTGGAAACCACGTAAGATAATATATTTGCATAATATAAATTCTGACCTCAGGCCATGTGGAGAAATGCTTTTCACTCTCACAGCCCAAGAACACATAGCAAATCATCCCTGTCTTTTTTCCATGCCAGGGGATCCATGTTTCTAGAACTCTGTTCACATAGCTCTTTAAAGTTCCTTCTTTCCTATGGGAGGTCTCAGTTCCAATAATCACTCTGAATGGAACCAAGAATATTTATCCTATGCCTGAATAGCCCTGAAATAAAATTCATGGTCTACCAAGCAGGACTTATACATGGACATATTCACTTTCCATCTGTGTTTACAATTCTTTGTTTCTGGAATCTACGTGTATCGCTTTATATCTTGTGATTGTGGTTTGATATATTTTATCCAGTATTGTAGGAGCTTCAACAGATGGTTTTCCAGGTGATTTAGTCCACTTAATTTCTTTATATTTAAAAAATACATATAAAGCAATGTAAGCTTTAATAATTGCTCTATCACATCATCAGCAGTTTATGGTTAGTGTTATGAATGTTAAATGTAAAAAAGAGTACCATTTTATGTATAATGATTCATCCAGATTTTTCTGATTCTTGCTAAAGTTCTCTTTTCTTCATCTTTTTACCATAAACAATGGAGACTCTTACTTTCATTTGGGTATTTGATTTTTTTTTTTCCTCTTAAGAAGAGAGAGGTCTCACTGTCATTTGATATTATTGTTGATTGAGGCTTCTCTAAAGCCCATATAGTGAAATTTATGTTTTGAACTAATGAAGTATTTATTATTCCAAATGATGAAATGATACATTTTCACTCATTAAGTTAGTTTAAAGTGTCTGCACGAGTGGGTAATTTTGGATTGGTAAATTAGAGGGCACAATAAAATTATGCTAGACCCACTTGGATGACTCTGTGGGCATTCTGATGCTTCTTTTATAGTTACTTGAGATGTTGTTGTCATACTCCTTTCAATATCTTTCCTTTACAAACTAAATCTGCACTTTTTCTCCCTTTGTTCAAAGATTCCAAATATTTTGCTTACATTTAATGATTTTTGCTTCATATTTAACAATTTCTATGTTATATGTGTGCTCTTTGCTTGACATCCTGAACTCCATCTCTGTGCCTTTCATAAATATTCCTCCTTAGAGTTAAGAATTTCTAGAAATAAAACAAATGCTATTTTGTAGCATATCTGTTTTATTCATATAGGGATTACTGTGCTGTATTGATTTTATGAAATAGTTTTTCAAGTAATTATACTGCAAAATTAAATTTGCAAAATCCCCTTAGGCATCATGGTGCAACAAAGCAGATTAATTAGTGACATCTCAGATTGACTGATAACACTAATAGAAAATTAAACAACCAATAGGTTTTATTTGGTGTTGTTTCAAGGAAGAAACATTCGGAGAGGTCAATAGCAGAAATGGTATTTTGATTTTTAGCAGATATATTTATCCATATTATGCCTGGTCACTTTTATTTAGAATAATATATATATATATATATAATATGTGTACATATATATATACACATTATACATATATATCTGTATATACACACACATTTTCAGACACACTACTTATTGTTTCTGTAGTGTAGTTCATAGTTACTCAAACGTTGCTGAAGTTTTTACTAGTATTTTTCTAGATAAGGAAGAGAAGGGAAAAGTTCCCCAGATATTCTATTAGTTTCTTTCCAAGAGAATTTATATCTGCATGGACACTTCCTTTGCTAGTTTTCATGTCTCTTATCAATATTAGTGGTTTATATTTAATGTTTTAGTGCACACACCAGTACCTTAACACCTAGTACTCTTTTTAGTCTATAACTTTTAGAAAAATTATAAATAAGTCAGTCTTCCAAGAAGCACTCTGTGTGAAAGAATATTCTTGGTTAATGGTTCTATTGATATTTTTCTTCAACTGGTCTTATACCAACCAGCATTCCAAGTTCATACATACTCACATTGTTACCAAACTCAGGTTCAGCTGCTTGCTGCTCAAAAACAAAACTTGAGAGGCAAGTGTTGGTAGAAAGGAAAGTTGCTTTAATCAGAAAAGCTGACAATCGGGGAGAAGGCAAATTTATAACCTAAAACCAACACTGAAGATTCTGCTGGGCCCTGAAAGTTTTGAAAGGGAAAAGGGGAAGTAATCTCAGTTAATTATTGAGATACTTGTAGCTCAGAGATCAGACTTGTAGCTATCTCCCACTGTGTGCAAGCTTATTGACTCCTCATGATCTTTGTTTTGATGCTATCTTGTTCACACAGTTTGTTTGTGAGATTACAGGAGAAGATACGGAAGTGATCTTGTCATCTGTTAATTACTTACTCTTCATTTTTACTTCTTTGATCTACGTAAAGAATCAACAGGTTAGGCAAGGTATTGTGTGATCAAAAGATTTGAAAGGTGTGCTTAGGCTGGAGATGAGTAGAGCTTGGGGGTGCCTGGTTTAAGGTTAATTACGATATAGCTTTAATAAAGTGACAGGACAAAAGGGGCCTTCTGCAGAGAGCTCTTTCCTGCAAAGAGTTCTTTCCTGTCAAAAGCTGCTTACAAATCCCCACTCGTCAGAATATCATTCCATTTCTATGGGATTATGGACGAAGGTCCATCTTCTGTAACTTCTTCATGCTGACACAAGGCGCCATATTCTTATAGTGGAAGATGTCGATATAGGTCTGTAGCATCTCTTTGCTGACAGTTTTAGTTGCCCATTTACATATATGGGCAGAACAAGTTATAATTATTTTGATGTCCACAAAGATATAGATTATGATAAACAGTAGTGTTAATCCCATTCTCTTAAGGCCAGTTCTTGGAATTGTGCTAGCCATAGATTCAGTACTGCTCAAGACAGAGAAGCTTATGTCACAACTGCAGTCTGGTCATCATGCAGTTAGCTTTTTCCCTCTGGTGGTAGTTATAGTATCTGTAAAATGACTCAGGAATGTGCATCAGAAACTGAGTCGGTGACTCTTTGTCCTAATCATTAACTGCTTGAGCCTGCTCTTTTGTGACTCAGGGAGGCCTGGGAGACTTCAGGTTTTCTACAAACAAGAGGCAGGGGAATAGAGGAGCCCTTGTACTTGGAGGGTCCTGCAAGGTTCTGCTTGGTTCACCATGTAATTCTTTCTATATTGATCTATTTATGTTCAATTGATTGATATATCTGTGTCATTCGAATCCTGTTACAGTAAGTACCATGGATCCTCAGCTCTGTTTTGTAACCCTTGGCAAGTTGCTTAAAAGTTTGTCTCAATACCTTCATTTGTAACATGGTAATAGAATCTACTTCATAGGATTGTGTTGCGGGTAATTTTATACATATAAGCATTTACAACAATTCATGATACACAGTGGTCACTTAGTACTGCTAATTATTATTATTTAATATTTGTTACAAGAGCTAATATCAAATATTTTGTCATAAATTATTGTTAATTTCACAGCATCCCTGGTATTCATGGCATTAAATTCTGTGAATTCTATGTTCACAAAGGCTTTTATATTTGTCCTAGACATTTCTGTCTCCAGAATCACTACTTTAATCTAGTCTCTAACCTTTTGCATAAACTAATTTAGTATTTCTTAACGTGTTTGTCTTTACCCTTTCTTGATAAACCAATATCCACATTACTACTATAATTTTTTTCTAAAACAGCTACCTACTCATACATCACTTTTTGAAACTTCAATGGACTTTTCTAAAAATGAGCTTCACTTTTAGAAGTTCTGAGCAAGGAACACAAAGTTTTTTGGTTGTCCTGTGTTGGGGAAATGATTAAAAATAAAATCTCCTTCTATCCCAGAAATCCTCTCTACAAATGTAAAAAAATAAAGAAAATAGTTTTGTTATTAAGTAAGCATTAAACCAGACTGCAGTGTGCATCACAGGCCATCCACTAAAGAAATTGCAAAGACAGAAAGAGATCTCATGCATTTATGTAGGTAGGCTGATACAATTCATTACACATTTTATCCAAAGGAAAAATAATCTCTTATCTTTAAGACAAAAAAGAAGTCGCCACTTGTAGCCAGGTCTCTAGAAAGACAGAAACAGGGAGACAGGCTGAAATCCTCCCTGATGTTCCCATTTCAAAAAGATGGCTCCAAGAACCTCAAGAAAGATTCCTGGGGTGAAAAACTAGCAAGAGTCTTATTTAGCTTTTACAAGATTTACATACAATTCAAAGAGACAGAGAAAGAATTTACATGAAAGGATTTACAAGTTTAAATTAAAAGGAAATGCTGTAAGACAAGGGAGAGCAAAAAGGTTCTTTTTCACATTTGGCACTAGGGAAAATCCAAATTTTTTCAGATTTGTTATTATCCTTACTCTTCTCACAGTCTTTAACACCGGCTTAATTTTCTGGCAATGCCTTATATCTCCCTGAAGCACATTGTGTTTGTACTAATTTATACCATACCTTTACTAATGTAATTTATTCCTTCATCCTGAGATATATTTCCTTTCTTTTTCTGGAAAACATCTGTGCATTTTTCAAGGATCAGGCCAAATACTGCTTTCTCTATGCATTTTCAAACATCAAAACTGCTGTATCTAGTGGGAAATATAAAAAAATAAAATGAAAACACACTGTTTATCAAGAAGAGGTGTATCACAACATACCAATAACATATTTCCTATAAAAGAGATGAGTTTGTTAGATTTATATGGAGTAATATTGACATATTATGACCAAATAAGGTAAATGTGAATAGGTTGTTGACCTGAAACAAATAGACTGCCAGATATTTCTCCAGCAATGATGGATTTATTTGGGATCTGCAGAGAATTGCAATTCAGGGTCTGCAGCCATGGTAAGCCACCTCCAATTTCCCTCACAGCAAGGGAAGGAGACTGCTTTTGTAGATAGGAGAGGAAGTTGGGAGGATTATACTAAACAATGAGTTCATGGCTTTTCATTGACTGAATCCTTGCCAGGAAAGAAGAGGGGTCTTTCTCCCATCTGTTGGGCTCTGCTGTTGTCTCAGGGCATGAGAACTGCCCCTTCTGGTTTCTCAACTCTGTTTAATTGAGGTGTTTGTTAATTTTTTACAAGGTGCATGAGAAATATATAAATTATATATATATTTGGACCGAGAGAGAGAGTCATGAATCTATATCAACTGCGCATAAGGCCACAAATAGCTGCTTCTGATCTCAATGGTGCCCTTCAACTTTCCTACTGCAGGAGTTTCATAAACACAGTAAGGTGAATGAAGTAGAAACTTAGAGTTTCCCAGTTTTTAGTGAGTCATTATAAAAGATTGTCTCTACAATGTATTCATAAATTATAATAAATATGTTGGCAGTTCACTTTGCAGTATAATCAGCCATATTTTAGCTGAGAGGCATACATGAGCTTCTATATCTTTCACTTTTCTTAGTCTGTATTTGAAAGTTATTAGTCATTCCACTCTTCAACTTTAACTAGCATCATGTCTAAAGCAGAAATAGGGAAAAAAACCCTATTTTAATTTCCTGAAGAGAAAATTTCATTTCTCTGATAATGTATTTAAGTTTGCAACAATCTGTAAGAACCCTAAATTATTTGTTTTTATCTCTATTTTTAAAAAGTAGTAGTCAAATATCAAATAATGGAGGTACTGCTATGTATTTTTTTCCTGACAAGTAAAACAAATACTTTGTCTTAAAATGCTTTCATAGAACGTTGAAACAACTGAAAATATAATGAAAATTAATAATATTTCAGTGATACAAAACAAAGAATAGCCACATTGAAACAGATTACAGAAAATCATGAACATTTTTCTAGTGGTTTGAGACTGTGACCTAATAGCACACAGAAGAGAAAAATAGATAATATGAAATCTAGACACAAAGACTTGGGTAATCTGAAGAGGTGTTATGGGAGCATAGGAAGGGTATTCAGTTCTGAGTCCAAGTCAGGCTCTAGCATTGATTAACTGCTTGTCTTTGAATGTATTAAATATCATGCTTGGTGCATATACATTTGCCCATCCGAGAACAATTTGTTTACAAGAGTTGTAGAGGGCTGAAATTAGATCATATGCACTAAATGGTATCTCAAAGCCTGGAATGTCTTAAGATCTCAACCAAACTTATTTCCATTTTTCCATTTTTCTGCACCTTCTGCTAGGAACATAACTAATGTTTTGCTCTCTAGCAACAGGGCAAGGTGGATATATTCATAACAAGAACAAATAACTGTAATATGGATGGTTCATATGTTAATTAGCAAAGCTGAAACTTATTTACTTTATACATAAGATGGATCTTTTTTCAAAATTTGTCTCTGACAAAGTTATGTTACAATCAGTTAAAATATAAAGAAGATAATAGTGCCTACCTTATATAGTTATTGTGAAGATCAAATAGCTAATATATGTTTAAAAAAAACACAAAAGTCTAGAACATAATAAGCACCCATTAGTGATACTTTTGATTAGGCTGTGTTGTTGATTATGACAATATTGATGACGATGATGATAATGATGTTATTTCTCTCTATATTTTAACACTTACTAGAGCATATTTCAACCTTATTTTTTAGTGTATTCATTCTTATTGGGGAGAAAAAACATTTAATGCTGTATAAACATTATACCTTTATTAAAGTATTTCAGTAATTTGTCACTAGATTCTATTTTCCTTTTTTATTTTACTATGAGTATAAACAATCATCCGTTCACCAAGTAGATCAGAGCTTGTAGCTGGTAGAGTTAATCTCAATGATGAAACTTAGGAGCAGACACCTTAATTGTAACATTAAATCGAGAAAAAAAATCAAGTGTGTATATTCAGCACCAGTTTTATGCTATTGGCAAAATTGCTGATGTTTAATTAACTGTTGGGAGAGAATGCTACTTATGCAGTTGCACTAATAATGATTCCACTGGAACCATATCAGTCCTCGTGTCATATTAACCCCTCTGAATGAAACCCTGTACCGCTTAACTTCTCTCCTTCTTTCATGTACCTTTCATCATATGATATAAAACATGTCTCTATGGAAACAAAAAGCATTTCCTTTAGAAGACAACAGGTGAATAATTCCTGCCTAATCCTGTCATTATTCTTCAGAGACTATTTTATTACAAGTGAAAACGCTTCAACAGCAGTCTGTACTCTGCAATTAAGAACAGGACAGTTTAATCACTTCAATAAGCCTCAACCAACAGCCACTAAGAACTATTTTATTAACTTCCTAGAGGATTTGTGGCTGTACAACATTAAAAGGTGACTTACAGTAAACTAACTTCCAGGGGAAAAATATAGTATAGTTCAACCACATAAGAAAGGTCAGAAAAGCCCCTGAGGAGTATATGGAATATTTGGTCTTCTTAAGTACCGTTCAACAAAATGACACTGTGTCATACCTCTGTTTACCACAGGCTGACTATATCATTCTTACTTGTTTAAGATTGATTTTTAAGATTAATAAAAATGCTGATAATGATTTATGACTTCTGGTTACTTTGTGAAGAAACTTTATGTATTGGGGGCCACAATCTCCTGCAATGCATGAAGCTTTTGCACATTCCTATTTTCATTATTGTTTTTATGTATTTCTTTAATAAGTGTATATATGATTTATAATCATAATATACATTACATTGTTTCATGTACGTCCTTTCAAAAACATCATACAAAAATCATCAATGACCTATCTCACATTCCTTACCCCAATATTTACGGCTCTCTGTGTTTTATAAGCAATTGCCTATTTTCTGCCTTTCTTTATTGTCTCCTAAAAATGTATGGTTAGGTGTGCAGCATCTATCTTTTGGAGCAGATGTGAGAAGTTTAAAACACCCTAATAGAAGCAAATTCATAAAAATAATAAATAGGAGCACTTCATGCAGATAGCTATCAAAAACTACCCAAATTGGTACATTAGACTAGTGGAGTTTTGAGAAGATACAGATGCCTTTAGGAGTAGAGAAGTAATTGTGTGTGTGTGTGTGTGTGTGTGTACATGCATGTGTGTATACCATGCACATACGTATATATATGTACATATATGGTGTGTGTGTATTTGTGTTTCATATAGTTGATTAATTTCAGATATTTTCTCTGTATTTATGCAGCATTCTTTCAATCAAAATTAGAAGGAAAATACAAAGGAAAAGTTTTTGGTTTCCTCCGATGCAATTGTTAAGAACTTAACCTATTATATTTTCTTATTTGATAAAATGAGCTGATTATGTTGCACTTTTATTTTCTAAGAGTATAAACAGTCTGTTTATTTTTTTAAATCAAAGGCTGAAAATAAAAAATGAGGCAAAATAATAAATGTTTATAAACAGGTGAAAGGACAGAAGCTGCTACGACCTCCCCTTCTTGCTTTAGTAACAGATTCTTAAATTTTACCTGGACACTGGCCCACCTAGAATAAAGACTAGAATCCCAGCAGCAGGTTGAGGACATGTGACTAATTTTGACTAATGTAGTGCTAATGGAAGTAATGGATACATGACCTTCAAGTGAAAGAGATCACGGTGTCTTTTGCCTCTTCTCACAGCTTTGGTTGTGATCCTGTGGACCATATGGATTTGAGCAATTCTATAAAATGGCAGAGCAATAAGTTAGAAGGAACTTGAATCCCTGACATATTGATATTTACTATATCTGTTATTCTGATTCTTTGCTGCAGAAGCTGAACTTACATTCTTATTAATGCAGAGCATATCCTTTTATGTGAGCACAAATATTCATTCACTTACTCAGTTAACCAGTACTTATTAAGAGTCAACTATATGCCAACAACAGATTCTTTCATGGTAATTACATTCTTGTGTGATATGCAGATAATAAAAACAATATAAATAAGTATGAAATTAGAATCAGGTTGTAATAAAGAGAGGCTCTGAATGCAGACAACTTCACAAACTAGAACACCGGAAAATGGAGTTTGCACCTTCCGGTGCAAATGCCTTTAAGAGGAGAAAAAGATAATGATAGATAAGAACATATAAGCTAGATAATAACATAATATTTGAAAGGAATAAAGTATTGAAGATGGGATACTATCAGAAAAGAATAGTCATAAGTACAAAAAGGACTGAAGGACACTCAACAGCTACAAATTGGTGGTAATAACTTTCCTGTGGTATGGGAGATATTCAGAAATAGGTATATGTATTTATAAATATACATGAATAAATATAAAAGTTACATTAGGATGCAACATAATATCAAGACAATTTAAATATATATTTAAAATATAATATAATACTTAAAAATTATAAAGCCATCAGAAAATAAAATATACTCTTTAACAAAGGAATGGAAAATTCAAACTCATTGGACAAGGGTGGACAGATATAACTATTATGTTTTTAGACCAAATGTAAAATCTAATATCTAAAGAAGAAATGGAACTATACAAAAATTTTGTTATACTACTCCAGGAAAATATTTGCATATGTCTCTTTTAAAGCAATATGTTTATTTAATATTCAATTTTAACTCTGATCAATATTTATAAAATATTATTTTTATGAAAATAGTCCTTTGACTATGTAGCTTAAAATTTTATCTATTTTCTTTATATATCTGCTTTAATCCTTTCAAAAATAACAATTTTGACTGTTATGCCATGGAGAGATGCCTGAATATTTAACAGATCAATTCATAGCATTTACAAAGTGAAAAGAAAGTATTAACTCTTTTCAAGAAGGAAAAATTATTATGAAGAAGAATTCTGGCTCATTAAGAAATCAGACATTGAAAATCATATCATAATTGTCTCTAAAGTGTCTTAAAAACCCAAGTATTTTTAATTGATGCTTTACATTTTTTTTAATTTAAAAACACCTTTTTTTTTTCAAGTTCTTCTCACTCATGGGGTTATGAATTGAATCTTTTATTTCATCTTTTATTTCATAGTCTAGTCAAAAACTTAAAGCAATTATACACAGATGTGAAATCCAACGACCTCTAATTAGCCTTATTTTAATCCAGGCCTTGACAAGGAGTAGTGCTTTTAATTCAGGAAAGAATTAAAGGATACAGCAAATGCTCAGAAAGTATTTGTTGAATGAGTCATTTTAATGCATGTGTCATGTCTAAACATTGAACATAGTTTAACTGTACTCAGCTGTATATTACAAGGTTAAGATAGATCTTGTTGCCATCTTTACAGGAAATATGAACAAATTATTTTATCCAGTTATTAATTTGCATTAAATTACAAATATCTTTGAATATATAGAAACCAAATTTAAGACTTAGGGTGCATACTATATAGAATTATACAATGCATCATATTTTTAAAAATTTTTATTGGAGTACAGTTGATTTACAATGCTGTGTTAGTATGATGCATCATATTAAATTGATCTCATCTCAAACCAGTACCTCCACTGGGTCTCCACATCCCATCCTCTCTTTCCTGCTCAAGAATTTTGGTCCTACAGTTATCCTCTCTCTTACATCATAAATTTTCCCTAATCTACTGGATCATCCCCAATGACATATAAACAAGAAATAGGTATATGTATTATTCATTCTGTCTTTTTAAAAACACAATAAACACACATAAACTTTTTTTACATTTTGTTGCTTTTCTTGCAGCAAGGTTCATCAAAAGAATTTTCTCTACATTGTCGGTGTCCAATAACTCTCTTTCCGTTTCTCTATTCAATCACCCAAAAAAGTGTTTTCCTCCTTCACCCCCAATGAAACTATTCTTGAACTCTATATTGACAACGATTGATTCTTTGTACTCATTTAGTTTACTGTGTGCTATATCTTGTTATAATTTCTTCACTTGGCTTCTAGAAAACCACATTTCATTGCTTTCACTCCTACTTCACTGGGAAGCACTTTTCTTTTGTTTTTTTCAATTATGTTTTAATGATTCTTTCTCTTCCCTTAGAATTCTTCATGTTATAGTGATCCAGTCCTCAGTCACTGGCTCTTTTCTGTGTTACCTACACTCTCTCCTTTGCTGATTTCAGTCTCCTGATATTGTATACCATTTCTATGCCAACGACTTTCATATTTATATCTTCAGTTTGGACCATTTTCTGTAGCTCTAGTCACATATCCAATTGTCTACTTGATGAAACTGATAGGCATATGAGACACTATATACTTGGAACTGAACACTCCTTATCTCTCTACCCTAAATCTGTTCCTATCACAGCCTGCCCTATCTCAGTGATGATAGCTCTATCCTTTAGGTTACTTAACACAAAAACCTTAGTGTCATTCTTGACTTCACTTTTTCTCTGACATACCACATACAGTTTGTCATGAAATCATATTTGCTCTCCCTTCATAATATACCTAGAATCAGACCCCTTTTCACCATCTCCACTTTATTCAAGCTACCCATCATCTCTTGTTTGAATTAGTTCATTAGCTTCCTAACTGGTCTCCCTGCTTCCAGTTTGCCCCCCTGCTTTGCATTATCAACACAACAATGTGTGATTTTGATAAAACATGTATCAGTTGATGTTACTCCTCTGGTTCATAGGAAAATCTGAGGACTTCCTGTTGCACTAGCAGCAGATGTTGAAGCTCTGCAAAGCTCTCTGAGCCAGTCTCTTGCTTCCTCTCTCAACCCACCTCCTATTTCTCTCCCTCTTGCCCATTCTTCTCCAGTCATACTGACCTTTTTCTTCTTCAAATATTCCAGGACAATAGGCCCTTGCTGCAGTAGTTTCCTCTTCCTGGAACCCCCTTCCCTGTAAATCTGTATGATTTACTGTTTATCATGTTGAAGTCATTGCTCACCTTCTCGTTGATGCTTTCCTTGGCCATGCTTTATAAAATTGCTACCCAACACCCCTCCCTCCACTATATTTTTGTCATCCCTCATTGACACTGCTCAATTTGCTTTCTTTTTCCAATATAATTTATTACCACCCAACATACTTTATTTTGTTTACTGTTTAAAGTTACTCATTCTTTCTAACAAGTTAATTCCAAAAAAGCAGGAATATATGTGTGTTTTGTTCATTGATGAATTCTAAGTACCTAGAACAGTGCTTGGCACATACTGAACACACAGTAAAGACTTGTTGACTGGATGAATATTGTTATGTTAAATCACTTCAGTTTATATTGTATAGAAATAACAAAATTTATATCACATGCATTCAATGATTATTTAGTGTTATTTGAATATTATCAAATGCCTATCCAGTGGTGTATCATAATAAACATACTTTTATTTAGTCAACATTACTTTATCTTGTTTACAATGTTGTCATGGAAATAGGAAAGCTTGTACTTAAAATACTTGATATTTCCGCTTGATGCCATTTATATAGAGATTATAACAAGTCTAATGACTATAATCAGCTCCTTTAGCCCTTAAGGAAACACCTTGCTTCCATTTATAGAGATTTAGGTGATCATGATTCTAGCTCTGGGTCATATACAGGATAACTGTGTAACCTCAGGCAAAGTACTTTAGAGTACATATCTTTGACTTTTGAAGTTGAGAAAATACTTGCTCTGCAATTGTTATAGAATGGTTGGAAATATCAAGACATTATGTAAGGGAAAAACTATAAACAAATGTAAATGTTCTATGGTATAATAAATTATTCTAGTTACATAAATTATATAAATATTTCAGTTTTTGACATTGAATTCTGGTGTATCAATAGTCTTCTCTAAAATCAAATGTGTCATGTAGTGTGAAATACTAATACACTATATAGACTTTAATGATTTGAAGTGTTCAGAGACATTTTCAAGTACAGTACATATATTTTAAATCTCATTGTAACTTTCTTAATAATTATTTAATTTGAAAATTCCATTCTCAACAGAATTACTCAAAACTACAAGAGAAATTAAGCAAATATATCTTAAATTTTTCTCCAAATGTGTTTATAACATAGAGTGAAATGAGTTTCTTTTACTGATATTATAATGATGGAAAGGACAAACCTCAATGCAAATTAATTCCTAGTAGATTATCAGATGTTTAGATTATCAAAGTGCCAAGGTTTATAATACGTTGTTATATAAATGATAGCTATATAGTAAGAGTAATTTATGGTTATATATTTTACAGTATATATATTTAAGTAAAGTTATACTTATATAATTCACACTCTATTCAAAATTCAAGATTTAATTTTAGTATAACTTACTCTAACATTTATTGAGGTCTTTACAATTTATGGAACCTTTTTACATATGTTATCTTCCTACATTCTCAGAACTGTTGATTGAAAAAATATATTAATCCTATTTTATGGAGAAAGATTTTAGTGACATCTCATAATAGCCAAGTTTACTGACCTTATATCCTAGAGCTCTACCATGGTTTCTTATCTTTTACATCCTTTCTTGTTGTATAAAATTTATATAAGTGTTTGTGTGTGAGTATAATACATCGCTAACCTATGTAATTTAGAAAACTTAGGTATGCCTAGCAAACACACCAAGATAATTGATAATTACCATGAGTAAAATTTTTAACCTAACATGATAAAATCATCAAAGGTGTTTTATACCTACTTTTAAAGATTAGAATGAATAAGCTACTAAGGAATATATTAAGAAATTAGGAAAAATAATTAAATAGAAAGAAATGATGAACTATGGCATTTTTAAAAGTCAAAATAACATGATACAATGCAAAGAGTACATACTTTTCACCAGATCAATTTGAATTTCAATGATAACTGTGACCATGAGCAAGTACATTTCTTCTCTAAGCCTCGATTTCTTCATATGCAAAATGGGAAAAAGTTTATTTACTTAATATGGCCTTATATTTTTGAAGGAACACATGAAAACTCTAATTAAATAAGTATATGTAAATTGTATGTAACAGTGTAGTACCAAAAATATGATTGCGGTACTATCTTTATAACTACAAATCTAGTTCATATACATATATATCTATGCAGATATATATGCTAAATATTATATATGTGCCATTTATGAATTATATATATGTTAAATAATATATAAGTGATATCCAATGCTATATAATATATATATACACATACCTATATATAGAAGCTATAGAATAAATGCGTATTCACACACACACACACACACACACACACACATTTACAACTTGTGTGCTTCCATTTTGTTAGAATAATGATGACACTGGCTTTAAATTCTGAAATGTATCTAAATTATCAAACTAGAGTTTAGTGAATTTTTATCCCAAGTACACGTATTTCTTTGAAAATTAGAGTTTGACATATATAACTTTTAACCAACACATATTTACCATAACAACTAATTCCAGAAAGGTTTCAAAATAATAGATAATGTTGTGTCTTTTACTTTTTTTAAAAAAGCACATTCACATTTATACTTTCATTTTATCCCCAAGAAAACCTTGTGAGCAACATACTATAAGTATCATTGTTACATGTCGCCAAATAGGTTTAAGGTATGAGATAATTTGAGACAGATAGTTTTTAAAATAAACATTGTGTTTTATATACCACCTTAGAGTTAAAAAGTTAAAAAGCAAGTGAAAAATGAAACCAGCTTAATAACATAGCATAGATAATTTCTCTGCTCATCATTTGGTAAATCTAGAACTGTAATTAATCAGCATTTCTTGTTGGTGAGATGGGAGTAAAAAATCATCATTAGGAATTTTATGCCAAAAGTCTTAACACAAGACATTCACCTTGCATTCACCTCAATCTATTCTACTACTCTCTTATGGGCTGTGCTGAGAAAGATAATATGAAGCACTGCAAGATTTTTAGTCATTAAAAATCCCTCATGAGGTCCAGTGTAACTTATCCAATAAAGAATAGAAGGGGGGTAAGATATTTTTAAAAACTTTCCTGCTCTGAAGCAAACATGCATTTTTTTTTGAAAGTTAAAGCATTTCAATTATATTGTTCAGCATCCATTTAAGGAAAAAACTGGCTAACTAGGTTTTTATTGTAAAAAGAAGAGTCTGGAAAATTATAGTGATTTAAGTAACAAAATGTCATATAAATCAATGTTGGTGCATGTGCCAAATGATTTTGAAATGAAAATGTTAGATGTAGAATTTATTCCATAACTTTAGGATGAGATGTTAGCAATTGATTCAGTAGCTTTATATGGATGTTAGCAACTGATTTCTGCAAATAAAAACTGATATACATGATGTAAAGACAAATTAATGTGAGCTTAGGGCAGGAATCAACACCATAGAAGAATCTAGTAGAAGTTTAAGAGGCTATACTGTTCTCATTTACTAGTTCTCTTTTTCCAGTTTTATTGAGAAATAATTGACATATATCACTATATAAGTATGAGGTATACAACATGATGTTTTGATTTATATGTATTGATAAATGATTACCACAATAGGTTTAGTTAAAATCCATCATCTCATATAGACACAATAAAAAGAAAAGAAGGAAATCTCCTTGTGATGAGAACTCTTAGGATCTACTCTCTTAACAACTACTAACTCTTTTTAAGGAAGATCCCAGAAATTACTAAAAGAAAAACTGACCCACCCAAATGGTAGCACTACTATTCAGCTACCTCATCTTCAACATGTTTCTAAACATCATTATGACAATATTACATTTCTCTTATGCATTTTTTATACCACTTCTACATCCAGAAAGGAATTGAGACTGATTACCATTATAAATCTATTATACATTAGAAGAGGCAAGAGGCAAAAAAATTAGTGATTTGATTTTTATCAAATTTAAGAAAGTTAGATGTAATAATATTTCTCCTTTTCTAATATATGATGTCTAAAATAATTTCTAAAATGAAAAATATGTGAAATTATTTTATGTGACTTCATTATAATACAGAAAATGTGTTTGCTCAGAAAACTTACTGTATATAGCATATCATTAAAACCATAATAAAAACTGTATTTTCACGTCAAACATCATTGTGATTGTGCTTTCATTAATATGAAGGATATATATTTTAATCCCTCTATAAAATCAATCAGGAATTAATAGACACACCTCAGATGATCTGTGTACATATTATAAAATAACAACACAAGGAAATATTTAAAATGCAAATTATGAAGCATTCATTCCTTTTTCTCTATTTACTTGTTGGGTTTTTGAGCAAATTTCTTATCCCCTCTAATCCATAGTTTTCTCACATGTAAATTCATATTAATAATAGTACTTGGCTGGGAATTCCCTGACGGTCCAGTGGTTAGGACTATGCACTTTCACTGCTGAGGGCATGGGTTCAATCCTTGGTCAGGGAACTAAGATCCCGCAAGCCGCCAAGAAAAAAAAAAGGTTATAGTACTTGACTTACATGAAAGACCTTAGCCTGATACTTGGCACAGAATGGTAATTTAATCTGTCCCTTCTCCCTCCCTCCCTTCCATCTTTCCTTCCTTCCTTCCTTCCCTCCTTCCTTTTTTCTCTCCCTCCCTCATTTGTAAAATGGGGATTTTCATACCCACACGCAAGATTATTGTTCAGGATAAAATTATATAATACATGTGATAAAATTTGTAAGCTATAAATTAATACATAGTACCAATTAGTACTTTTTAGGAATTATTATTATTTAAAATGTTTTAACTTACCAAGGTCATGTACCTAGTAAGCAGTGAAGTCAATATCAAAATTCAGGCACTATGACTGCAGAGCTTGTTCTCCTAACAAGTGTGTCATGCTACTAATATAGCTGCATTTGCCATCATATCAATAACTACTGTGATGATGGTCACTTTCTGTTACTCCAAAAGTTTAGACAACATGTATGTATATAGCAGCACATAGGCAAGGCAGTATTTAATGAAAATTTCAATGAAGTTCTTATGTAAGAAATCAGAATGAAAATATAATTATATATATTGAAAATGTTTATATAATCGAAATTGGTGGGCTATAATAGCTCTAAGGAAGATTCTCATTTCATATTATTAAATAATTTGAAATATAATAGCAGAAAGGATGTGAATGAACTTAATTTTACTCTAAATAACTTTAAGATATAGTTTTGTAAATTTTATTTTGCTATTGGAAATTTCACAATTTATTGAATTAGAAAAATTTATTACACTTAAAACAGTACTGAAAACAATTATCCAGTGATTAATAAGTCAATAAACAAATAGACATGTTCTACACATAAGTGAGAATTGAGAATTTGTACTTCGAAATGCAATTTTGTCAAATTGCTTAACTAAGACGAACTGCAAAGGGAAAAAGTATACACCAATTAAGTAATTTTCACAACTATCAAAAATCTAAATGAATAGTTTCCAATATTCAGTTTTATTTTAATGTGTTTAAAAAGGTTTTTTTCTTCATTGCACGTAACTTTTGTACTTCAACAAATTTTCTATTTCTTTTTCCTTTTGGACAGGCACATTCTGTTACACTTCCATATTTTATTCCTGTTCATTTTATCTCATTAAAAAAAAAATCAACCTCACATTCTTTCAAAAACCTTAATTATACTGCTTCAGTAAGCCCTTGACAATAATTTGTATCAAATCAGGACAAGAAATACAGGAAGAAAAAAAAAAGAAATACAGGAAGAAAGCAAGTTTGATATAGAGGATTAGAGCCCAGTTGAAGACATGCATAACTTATATACCTGTATGGAATAGACATGTTGGGATTGTCAGCAAATAATTTTTTCTAGTGGTTTTACAGATGGTTGGTTAAAATATGTGTTATTTAATCACCTGAGCGTTGATTACTCCAAAGTTGGATAAGTGACTCTAAAGAAACTAATGATTCTCTTCTCTGGAATTTTTGAACTTGTGACTGTAAGTGATTACAGTCATCTCTCTCTAATACCTGAAGTTTTTAAGCTTAAGGGCTTTGTGAAGCCACGTTTACTACCATTTCATCTAGAAAGTGAGAAAATGCTAGTTTTCTGAATAAGAGAGAAGAGGGAATCCATTGTTCACAGTCTGAGGCTGGTGATACAGGTTTCTAAAGTCTCTTACTTATTCCTGAGGCCTACCAACATTCCTTTTTGATTTTGTGAAGAGTTCCAGTGTCCTTACAATTCCTGTTCATGCCTAACTGGTTTACATTATGATTTTGGCAACTATGTCCAAAAAAGAGCACAAATATGTTGTGGGCCATCATGTTTGTGTGTGAGTTAGGTAGTTCAAATTTGCAAGAAACACATTTGATCAGGTTACTTCAGTTAATGGCTAGTTGTTTTAAGGAGAGGCCAGATAATAAGGAAGATGAGAAACATTCTCAGCAGTCCAGAGCCAGGCATGGAGAAGTGGTGCCCTGTTCATTCACATTCAGGTTATCATTCAGAGAAACACTTTGGTGATCTGTCCGTGATACAAGTATTGAGTTCAGACCCACTATTTCTGCTTCTCTAGAAGTTCCTTCTTCCTGTTTCTGAAGCAACTCCCCATAACATGGAAATAAAAACTAGCAATATATTTATAGAACTCCAATGGCTTATGGCTATAACGCAAAACTAGGTGGAACATAGCATTGTGTTCTATCGGAAAGAAACCACAGATAAAGGGCTGTGAATGTATACCAGGCATTTTGAGTCCTGTTAGAAATGTAGGTAAAAGGTGAGGAAGAAGTAGTACAACTAGTAGATTCTTAAAAGACCCGTCTAAGACTCCTTTTTTTTTTTGCTGTTTGCGGGGTGGGGCAGGTCTTCTTCTTCAACTGTCCCTTAGATGCTAATGTAATCTTGGGTTCTATCCGTGATCTACACAATTTACTCTCTTTATCTGGATGATCACAAGCAATTACGTAGCATATACTACCATCACTGGCAATTCTGGCAATTCTGAAGTATGTAACTTCAGCTTTTTTCAGACGTGATATATATAGCTGTTGAACTATATATAAAACGTCTTCCTGAATTTCTATGCCTGAATATTTCAGCATCTGAAATTCAGCATGTTTCATCTTGAACAAATTATTTTTCAAAACAAACTTCCTCCTCTTGTATCTTTACTATTCATATAATCACCACAGCTTGAAGCCCAAGGAACATCACAGACGTGTTCTACATTTATTGATTAATCACTAAGTCCTATCAGTCGAATGTTTCTGGCTCTCCAGTCCCTTCACATCATTACTACTATGGTAAGTAGGCCCTAGATTATCTCTCATGTACAATTTTGAAAGTCAATAAATATAGTTCTTAGGAGCATGGGTACTGGGGCTACCCAACTGGGCTCTATTTCCAACTATGCTACTTACCTACTCTATAACTTTCATGTTTCTATGCCTTAGTTTCCTAGACTGTAAAATAGAAAAAAATAATCATAGTACCTATCTCACAGGTTTACTCTGGGAAGTAGATGTGAGTACATGTAAAGTGCTTAGGGTATTGCCTGACAGTTGAGTAAGGGTTTCATTAATTTTGATTATGATTTTGTACTCCTCTTTCTGATTCAGTCTCCAGTCTTTCCAGTACTTCTTCCATATTGCTGCTCTAGTTAGCAATCCAAAACCAAAACTTGACCTTCTCAAAACCCTTTAATTGATCTTCTTTACATATGTACTGATATCCTGACCCCATTGTATGGCACACAGTGCCCTTCATGGCTTGGCCCAGGTCTGCTGATAAAGCATCGCTTGTCAAGAACTGAACTTTAATATAATGCTCTAACAAGGCATTCTTGTACATATGTTGCTGTGTCTTACCTGGTGCTTTTCTTTGTTATGTGGCTCACTTCCTTCTCTTGTCTCTCTCTTGAATTACCTCAAATCTCTCTAATGAATCATATTGATTTATTCACTGTTTCTTCAACTATACTTTGTTTACTTTTTCCCTTAATTTTGTAATATCTCTTTCCTGAATACCTGTCCAAAAAGACCCATATTTCAAAATTTCCTGGATTAATTGATTTTTGAGCTAGTCTTTGAATTATGGTTCTGTGTTAAGACAGGGATCTGTAAACTGGGCAGTTTTGTTTGGTTTGCTTTCATTTTTCTGTAATCAGTGAGAAGTTACTGAGGGATTTGGAGCAGTCAAAAATCATATTGAAATGATATTTTAGGAAATTGTATCCATGAGGGAAATTGGATAGACTAGAGCAGAGATCTCCAAACTGTCTTAATTCAAGGTTTCTTCATGTCTCAGTAATTTTTTAGGCCTTGCTAGGCTAAAAAAAAAATATCTAATAGTTCTGTTTATTAAGTAGTCATGTCCAAGCCACAGAATAGAAGTAGTTCAGGTGGCCTCTGACAAATGTTACCATGTTTCCCTTGAAAATTTAAAATATCCTAAGGGGCACTTCAGTGAGTTCAATATCATGCTCCAGTGCACCTTGGTTCACATGTCATAACCACAGGATGGGAAGTATGTAAACAGGAAACCTGGAGAAGGAAGGCCAGTGGAAACAAGGTTAACAAACTTGGACCCAGGAGCCCAATTGACTCACTATCTGTTTTTGTATAGAAAGTTTTATCGAAATACAGCCACACTCATTTTTTTATGTAAGATTTGTGTGCTAAAACAGCAGAGTTGAATATTTGAGAAAACATAGCATGGTTCACAAACTGAAAATATGTACTATCTGGGCCTTTGCAGAAAAAGCTTGCCATTACCTGATTTAGAAGGTTAACCCAATATCAAACTGTGACATGATGGGAGTCTGAACAAGAGAGGTGGCCCTGGAAATTCAATCTTACTGTATTTAATGCACAAACATTTGAATATCTATGATATGTCAGACACTCTGGAAGCTATTTAAATCCCATAGATTAAAATTTTAAATCATGGCAGTTTTTGGTGTTTAATATATTTTTTGTAAGCTCTCTTATTAAAGTGTCTCAGGAAATTATATTTCCACTAAGGGTCAATTCCTTAATCATCATCATCTTTTTTATAGTTGATGGGCAATTGAGATAATTTTGAGATTGGTTCCTTTCAGATATTAAAAAACGTAGCAAAGTCTGATGCGCTGATGTCTTCAGGAAACCTAGATTGTATCCCCTGTTCATTAACGAGATTACTGATAAATTTAAACTAATGGATATAGAAAGCCAGCTCAAAATGTATTCTGGTAGACTTATTTCCTGAACAGCCTGTGATGATATATTAAAATTAACTTAGGAGAAATTCTCTCTTTTCCTTTAGGAAGCATGCTTCTTTAACACATTCAAGCATAATTGATATCATCCCTTTTCTATTCTAAAGATAATTTTAGAGATTGTGAATAACAGAATCAGCTATCTTTACCCAAAAAGCCCGCATCATTTATCACTCATGGTCTATTCACCCTCACTTATGGGTTTCAAAAGTACTCTACAAATAATGCATCCAGATTCACAGATATAATCTTGGGGATTTGTCTGCAATATTTTTGTAGGGCTGGGATGACACCTGAGCCAGATATAAATTCTTTGGCATGATAGATAAAATTCAAATTTGAACTCTACTCTGTCTCTTATGGGAAAAGTCTATATTTGTGTGTGTGTGTGTGTGTGTGTGTGTGTGTGTGAAGGAGAGAGAGAGAGAGAGAGAGAAAGAGAGAGAGAGGGAGAGAGAGGTATTAGAGGCAGATAGCATATAGCATTTTGCTATGAAAGTAAGTAGAATAACAAAATTTGTAATTTTTGCTGCAAATAAAATTACACCTCTTAAAGATTTAAAAATTTACATTAAGAAAACAATGACATTTCTCTAATACCATGTTCAGCAAGATATTCAGTAGTAGTTTTACATAGAGGTGTTTATTGCTTAAAGAATTTTCTTTGCTTGTTTACTGTGGTAACTTTTTTTAAAAAAGCTTAAAACCTATTTTTTATAGATAAAATAGTGTTTTTATTTCTAACACTTACTAATGGGTACTGTAATATTCCTAATATGATTGTAGATGCAGTCCAATGATGGAATTTCTTGTTGGAAATTCCAGTACCTCTGGGAAAAATAATGAATGGAAGACTTCTAGGTTCCGGATCCTTGGAGGGTCCATTAGTTCAGACTGCCTGGGCCACTTCCTCTTCCCTCATTTGAACTTCTCTAGTCTCCCATCCTTCCAGTACATTTTCATTTGTTCTTCCTAAGCAACCATCTCTTCCAGTTACCAACACTGACTCCAGAGTTATCATTCTTGCCATTTTCTCATCTTCTGCATCTCTCCAAACACTTAGATATTCTAGGTAAATTGTGCCTTAGAATGCTATCTCTTAGCTACAATTGCTTTTTCACTCCTGATAACAACTTTGTTATCTGTGGTGCCTGTTCAGGATCCTTGCAGCCCTCTCAGCTCTCATTGTCATACCACGGATGCTGGGACTTCAACTACCATATTTCCATCCTCCACCAAGGTGATCACTTCTGACTAATACAGCCAAAAAGACCAGTTTATCCTCTCTTTGCCCAGATCCTTTAGGTTTCAAATATGCATATGATCATTTTTTATAACCCAGAGAGCAATTTTAGGAAGATATTATAGTCCCTGCAGTTCAAGAAATCAGTATTTTTTGTTTACAACTGTTTATATGGTAGGTCATTTTTAAAGCACAACCTGAGGACATACTATTTGGCACTAAATAGTGAATTATTTACTGAAATTGTAATGTGCCTTTACAATTAATTATCCATTACTACAGACTACATTATTCAGTTTTTATGAAACAGAATAGAAAACACTTAAAACTCATTTAATCAAAGACCAGAGCATCTTTTTCAATATAATCTTGAAAATTAGAAATTTTTAGATTCAAATTCGTGAGTAGTCTTGGGTATACATTTTACATCTGGAAATATACCCAAATATATTTTCAGTCAGATTTCATGACTTTAAATGAGAAAATTCTAGTAGTATAATCATGGTTCCTATAATATATGCCAAAGTGGAAGCATCATTTAATTAAAATTGTTTAATTTACAAAATTATCTTTCATCTTCGATTACACTGAATCTTGTGTTTCCTTAAACATTCCTTATACTCAGTGTCTCTTTAGTGTGGATCTAAGGAAGACATTAATAAATTAAGACTATATCCTTTTTTATTGATAATGTTTGTGAAGAAAATGTCTGAAATAAGGTTTTTAGGCTTTGAGCCATATTTTAGAATCTTAAATGCTAAGTCCAGAGATTTGACATCATTTCATAAGAAAAGGGGAGTCATCAAAAGTCCTTAAAGAGCACTATATTTGACACATGTAAAATATAAGAAAATTAATCTCATGGTGATAGATAGCTTATAATGAAAAGGAGACTGTGCAAAAAATAGACAGATAGATAGGTAGAATTATTAGAGACATGCAAAAAGCTACAATGAGATATCACCTCACACCAGTCAGAATGACCATCATCAAAAAGTTTACAAATAATCTAAAAGTCTACAAATAATAAATGCTGGAGTGGGTGTGGAGAAAAGGGAACCCTCCTACACTGTTGGTGGGAATGTAAATTTGTACAACTACTGTGGAGAACAGTATGGAGATTCCTTAAAAAAACTAAAAACAGAGCTACCATATGATCCTGAAATCCCACTCCTGGGCATATATCTGGAGAAAACCATAATTTGAAAAGATACATTCACCCCAATGTTCATAGCAGCACTGTTTACAATAGCCAAGACATGGAAGAAACCTAAGTGTCCATTGACAGATGAATTGATAAAGAAGATGTGGTATATATAAACAATGGAATATTACTCAGCCATAAAAAAGAATGAAATAATGCCATTTGTAGTAACATAGATGGACCTAGAGATTATCATACTAAATGAAGTTAGTCAGAGAAAGACAAATGTCATATGATATTACTTGTATGTAGAATCTAAAAAAATGATACAAATGAACTTATTTACAAAACAGAATTAGACTCACAGACATAGAAAAGAAATTTATTTACCAAAGGGGAAAGGTGGGATAGAGGGATAAGTTAGGAATTTAAGAGTAACATATACATACTACCATATGTAAAATAGGTAAACAACAAGGACTTATGTGTAGCACCGGGAACTATATTCAATATTTTGTAATAACCTATATGGTAAAAGAATCTGAAAAACAACATATATGTAAAACTGAATCACTTTGCTGTACACCTGAAACTAACACAACATTGTAAATCAACTATACTTCAATAAAAAATAAAAATAAAAAGTAAAATAATATTAAATAGAAAATAAAATAAAAAGGCAAAAAAAGAAGAAGAAGAAGGAGGAGAATGAGGAGAAGGAGAAGAAGAAGAGGAAGAAGAGGAAGGAGAAGGAGAAGAGGAAGAGGAAGAGGAAGAAGAGGAAGAGGAAGAGGAGGAAGGAGAAGGAGAAGGAGAAGAAGAAGAAGAAGAAGAAGAAGAAGAAGAAGAAGAAGAAGAAGAAGAAGAAGAAGAATTGCCCTCCTGCAGTTTAGCAATCTCTGTTAGACAAGGCAGGGAGATGACACTGGTTTGCCACAGGCCCCTGTTTTAGACTCTTCCCGCCGAGATTGAGGCAGACTCAGGAACCACTGTGTAACTTTCCTGCACTTTGTAAATATGTCAACCACAGTTGTGGATTGAGCATCTAACTTAGATTGTAAGCAATTCAATGTAAGTGATTGCCTTTATATATCCTGAGTGTTTAAACCAGAGCCAGAATCTTTGCAGCCACCATTAATTGAATTTGTTACTTATTTGGATTAAAGCTTTGGTGGCAATAAAATGGAAAGTCTAATTAGAGCCAGGCTTCACTGATGTCTAATCCCAGGTTGTTTAGCAGGGGTCTTATCTCTTTTGGGCCTCAGTTTCTACATGAGTGAAATGAGGCTAATAATAGTCCCACCTCTGAGAGAGTTATGAGGACTTTATGAGCTATTGTGTAAGAGGCACTCAACATATTGTTTCATACAATGACCAGGAGAGTTTAGCCATAAGGTAAAATAAAGGCAAATCCAACATGTAACTACCATGTGGAATGAAAACTGCAAAATCATAGTGTTCTAAATTGCAAGCCCTTCAACTTTACTTTTTGGGTAAGTTTTCTATGGTCCATAAACACAGGCAAAAATAATTCTACTTGCTTAAGGATGTAATAGTTTTTCCATGCTTAACCCATTTCTGTATTATCAAAACCTTCAATAAAATGGAGTGTGACAATCTTGAAAAGTATACCATGCAACAGATTGGGAAATTTTGTCACAAGAGCAGTTGGTTTGCTTTATGTCAGTTATGTGTATTTATGGTGAATAGTGGGGCTTTTTGCTTACTATTTTATTTCGTTTTCATACTATGAATACAATTCAAACAATCGTATGGTGTTTTCAGCAAATAAATAACAGGTGTGGAAATTCAAAATGAATTCATTATAGGCAATAAACAGTACTCATTTATATATAAAATGCATTATTTCAATTTATGTACAATAGAATGTCTGAAAAAAAGTGCCCATATAACCAAGAAGAATAAAATAGTTACTACAATCTAATATATATTGAAATACTATTTTAATATTTGCATAAAATAATTGTCTAATGAGACTATTCAATGGGGGTTAAAAGAATTTAGAACATCTCATAGACTTGAAAAAGGTAAATTTTTCTAATGTACTTTAATTTCACGAACACCCTTCAACATTCCAGACCATCCTGCTATTTTTGGACTGAAGTGGAAATATAGTTGGTTTTGTTTCTTTATCTAGTTTGTTCCCTTCTCATGATTACAAGATAAAATTTACATTTTATATAGATTTTATATACCTGGAAATGAAAATCCATCATTTGCAAACTATCTTAATTTCATAGTTGACGATAGCAAAACATTTAAAGTGGTCTTTTTAAAAAGGTGGTGACACTGAATTAGAAGCTGATTTCATCTGTGTAGAGACAGCTGAATTAGACCCATTAACTTCAGTTGGAATTGAACAGCCACCCTGGGAAAGCTTGTCCAAGTGAAAATGAGCACAGTCAAATTTAAGGCAAGGTGTATAAGAACTTCTGAAAGTTTAATGTGATGCAAAGTATTTCAGTGTGGCTTATTAGTCACACCTAGAAGCCTGTTTTAAAAGTCCAGACAGACAATAAAAATAGCTACCAGAGAAAACAGAGAGAGATTCTAGACGCCTACAGGATTTTTCCTTTAGTGAGGAAGTAATTTAAACTAAACATAAACCACCCTTCCACTATCAAATAACTTTAAGATGGGTTAATTTTAAGTGGAAAAGTCACATTTAAATATTTTCTTAAAATGTGGCCAGATTATTCCTCAGAGCCTTATGGCTTTACCCTTCTGTAGACAAGAAACAAACAAACACACAAACAAAAAAGACCCTTAAGCTTCTATTTTAAATACTCTAGGGGGACTTGTCATTTAAAGAGACTACTTTTCCCAGTATTTTTTTTTTTTAAAGATTTATTGATTGATTGATTGACTGATTGCTATGTTGGGTCTTCGTTTCTGTGCTAGGGCTTTCTCTAGTTGCAGCAAGCGGGGGCCACTCTTCATCGCGGTGCGCGGGCCTCTCACAATCATGGCCTCTCTTGTTGCGGAGCACAGGCTCCAGACACGCAGGCTCAGTAGTTGTGGCTCACGGGCCCAGCCGCTCCATGGCATGTGGGATCTTCCTAGACCAGGGCTCGAACCCGTGTTCCCTGCATTAGCAGGCAGATTCTCAACCACTGCGCCACCAGGGAAGCCCTCCCAGTATTTTTAGAAACAAATAATTGACCTTTCATTGTAACTTCTGCAAATCCAGAACTCTATGTGTATATTTTACTATTTTTTCTACTTTTTGGGAAAAGTGTTACTTACATCTAGATTATATAACTATTGAACTCTAAGGGCACACCTGCCTATATACACGTATCTATTAATCGGTCCATCTACATATGTTTGGGAGCCAATTCTTGGAAAAGGTTACATTAAAAGATAAGCTGAGGGCTTCCCTGGTGGCGCAGTGGTTAAGAATCCACCTGCCAATGCAGGGGACACGCGTTTGAGCCCTGGTCCGGGAAATTCCCACATGCCACAGAGCAACTAAGCCTGTGTGCTACAACTACTGAGCCTGTGCTCTAGAGCCCACGAGACACAACTACTGAGCCTGTGTGCCACAACTACTGAAGCCTGCACACCCAGAGCCCGTGCTCCACAACAAGAGAAGCCACTGCAATGAGAAGCCCGCACACCGCAACGAAGAGTAGCCCCTGCTCGCCGCAACTAGGGAAAGCCCACGCACAGCAACGAAGACCTAACGCAGCCAAAAATAAATAAATAAATAAATTTATAAACAGGTAAGCTGAAACACATTAAAATTTTCAGGAGTTTATTTGAGCGTACATCCATTTGAACCAGGCAGTGCCAAACCAGAGGTCGTTATGAGCACTCCACTGACAGGAGCTGAGGGGGCTGCAAAATGGGGGTGGGTTATACAGAAGATGAGGCAGCAAAGCAAGGAAATTATTTGATTGACCATAGCTTAAACAGTTGCCTTATTTGGGAAAACTGGTTGTTGGTGATTGGTTGTTCTTAATTTTCTTGGATTCCAGTGCATTGTTTCTGTCTTAGGTTTTGTGTTTTTTTGGTTTACTTATGCAGGCTACGGAAACATAAGAGCCACCTCAGTCTAATGGCCTTCTTGTTTAAATACAGTAACAGTTAGAAGAATGGAATCAATGTTTCTGTGCCTGTAAATGCTTTCCATTTCCTGCCATGTGAGCATTAAGGCACACCTGGTTCCCCTGCAGAAGACAATAGACTCCCTTAGCACTGATTTATTTAACTTCCTAATTTCTAGTAAACACAATCATCCCCAGGATCCATGGAAGAAGTCATCTGAATCTTACAGAATCATGAAATTGAGCTGCATGTGCTATAATACTGGGGAGAGGAGCAAAAATGTGGAGCTATTAAGAGAACCTAGCCAACTCTTGCTTTGACGTCTCTACCTAACTTGTTATGTTGTACACGTGTATTTGCGAAAGTTGTCATTCCATGAAGATGAAACTGCAGGGAAAACTGAGATAATTTGTGAGGTCAGATTAGGAAGATAAAACCTGTGAAACTTGATAGAAAAATGACTCAAGATAAATGCAAGAAGTAATTCCTGTCTAAGAACTGGGGATTTACAAAGTGTCCAGACAATACAACTCCAAAAGTCAAGGTTATATTTTAGAATCAGATGCTTAGTTTGAAGAATTAAAGAAATCAAAGAAGGGTTTGGTTATGACAATATTTACAGTAGTATCAGGGTTTTACCAGAGATGCTGCCTATGGTTTGAAGGACATTTCATGAGAAAAGTACCAGTCACTTTAGAGCATGACAGCAGCTGACAACCAGAATATGTTATAGCACATTTCATATTTATCAGAAAAAAATACTAATGAGGCTTGTGTATTTCTCTGTGTAGCCAGTCACCAACCAAATTTAATTGATTGATTTGATAATATAAAGAGTTGTACAAGACACACTCAGTAAATTATTAATCTGTTGGATAATTTTGGAAAACAGAAAAGATATATATGTATATAATATTTATTACTTCATGCATTGGAATTCACCAGTGTCTCTGAAAATCATATATTAAAAAATACAAATAGAGGAAAGAGAAAAATTGATAAATTCATCTCAAAGGTACTCTTATTTATATTTAGAGGGAGGAAAACAAAATAATTACTTTAAGAAATTATATTTATTTGTTTATGATACACCTGTTTTTACCTTACCATATCTAGCAGTAGAGAACTCAATTAGAAACACAGTTTTTTTAAAAAAAAAAAAGCTAGATACACTGATCAGAGAAGTAAATTTGTGTCAAAATCAAATGCCTATTTTTAAAATCCTTTTAAATTCTAATATTATAAAGTTAGTAAATATACATATTTTTAAAGTCAAATTGATCTATCTGGTGGGAACAGGTATCTGATGGGAACAGTATTTCAGAAGATATTCTAAGGCATGGCAAGAAGATGAATATGGCTAAGGTAGAAAGAGTGAGGGGGAAGGTAGTAATAGATGAGATCAGGAAGGTAATTTGCAGCCAGATTGTCAAGGCTATACAGACTTTCAATCTGAGTGAAATGGAGAGACATGAGATGATTTGAAGAAAAGAATAATCTCACTTTTAAAATATATATGCTTTAAAAGACTGATGCTTTAAAAAGAAAAGTTTGACTGCTATGTTGATAATAGTCAATTAGTCCAGTTCTGGGACAAAATGGCATAGACTCACTTTTCCCTGCTACTCTTCTCATGCCATTAAAATAATTGAACAAAAAAATTATAAAAGTATAAAAGGACTCTGAAAGGTAAAAAGAAGAAGGCAGACTATCTAGGGACCTCAGGACTTGAGTCCTGACAGTGGTTTTTATATATATATATATATATATATATATATATATATATATATATATATATATATATATATATATATATATATATATATATATGTATCACCCAGAGATAAGATATACGTATATATATATAATATCTTCTTTTCAGGAGAAGCCTGAAAACTTGAGTCACCAACAAGCATAGGAAACAAAAACAAAACAAGAAAATCTTGCTCACTCTGGCCAAAGGGGCAGGCTAGCAGAGACTTAGTGGGGAGATTTATTCCCCCAATTCCTACCCAAGGCAGCAGATCTGTAGCAGCAGCAACAACACCATCAGGGACCCTGTCCCACACCCAGAGCAGTGATGGATTTGATTTACAATTGTACTAGCATAAGGGGACTCTAGGCAAAGATTTACCACACCCACAACCAGTGACACTGGCAAGCATGATATGTTGGCATCTATGATACAGGAGAATGATGTCTTCAAGCTCTCCACTTAGTGGCAGCAAGTGGCCTATATCTATTTTTTCATGAACTTCCTACCCAACATCATGGGGCACCTCAGGTAGCACCTGCTGGAATTGAGCAGTAACCCCGGTGGCTCCATAAGAATGAAGTAGAGTAACATTGCAAGAGCTTTGAAAACTAAATTGTCATTGGAACTACAGTTCATAAAAGCAGGCCAGGACATATACACTAAACCTAAACAGGGTGATTGCATGCTAAAGCATAATATTTGAATAAGATCAAGAATCACCTAACATAAGGGGAGTATCCAAGATGGCAGAGTAGGAAGACCCTCAGCTCATCTCCTATCATAAGCACACAAAAATTACAACTATTTACAGAGCAACTATTGGTGAGAAAAACTGGAAGACTAGCAGAAAATATCTTGTATAGCTAATGATAGAAAGGATGTAGGAAATAGAGACTCCATTCCTAAAGAGTGCACACAAAATCTCACACACTCTGGGACCCAGGGCAGAAGCAGTAATTTGAAAGGAGCCTGGGTCAAATCTACCTGCTGATCTTGGAGAGCCTCCTGGAGAGGCAAGAGGCAACTGGAACTCACCCTGGGTGCATAGACACTGGTGGCAGCCATTTTGGGGAGCTTGTTCTACCATGTGGACACTGGTGCTGGCAAGTGCCTTTTGGGAACCTTTCCTCTAACTTATTAGCTTCAGAACCTGGCCCACCCACCAGCCTGCCACACCAGTATGGGAACACCTCAGGCCAAGCAACTAGCAAAGCAGAGACACAGCTCCACCCACCAGCAGGCCTGCCGCCGTAAGACCCACTGAGCCCACAGCTGCCCCAGGAACTGGCCCTGTCTACCAGTGGGCCTAGGACCTGTCCCTGTACATCAGTGCCTGGTACTAGCCCCAGGACCCCCAAGTCCCTGTAGTAAGAAACCTTGAGACCTGGCTCTGCCTACCAGTGAGTTGGCACTAGCCCCAGGACCACCATAGCCCTGCAACCTACCCTATCAGGATCTAGCCCACCCACCAGCTAGCCAACATGAGCCCTGGGACCCCCTGGATACCAGTAGGCAAACACCAACTCTGGGATACCTTGAGCCCCTCAGCCAGCTGTGTCAGGAACTGGCCCTGCCCACCAGCAGGCCAACACTAGCTTTGGGACTCTGACCCTGCAACCATCCATTCCAGAACCTGGCCCTGTCCATCAGTGGCCATTAGCCTCTGCACAGAGCAAGGCATGGCAACCAACAGGACTAGGGGCCAGCCGTGCCCATTAGATTACCTACAATAGTCAGCCTGCCACAACAGAAGGACCCACAGATCCCAAATAGAGGTAAGCCTAGAGCATGTAGCTCTGGTGACCAGAGGTTAGTATGCTTCTAGGATGCCTAGGATATCTCCTACAGAAGGCCACTTCTCCAAGGTTGGGAAATGTAATCAACCTACCAGATACATAGAAATAAAAACAGCAAATTAGGTAAAATGAGGCAACAGAGCAATATGTTCAAAATAAAGGAACAAGATACAACCCCAGAAGAACTAAGTGAAGTAGAGATAGGCAGCCTACCTGATAGAGAGTTCAAGATAATGATTGTAAGGATGTTCAGAGACCTCAGAGAAGATTGGATGAACAGAGTCAGAAGTTAGAATTTTTTAACAAAGAGTTAGAAAATATAAAGAAGAACCAGAGATGAAGAATACAATAACTGAAATGAAAAATGCGCTAGGGGGAATCAACAGTAGATTAAATGATACAGATGAACAACAGATCAGCAAACTGGAAGACAAAATAGTGGAAATCATTGAACCTGAACAAAAAAAGGAAAAAGAATGCAAAGAAATGAGAATAGTTTAAGAGACCTCTGGGACAACATGAAGCATACTAACATTCACATTTTAAGGGTCCCAGAAGGAGAAGAGATAGAGATAAGGACAGAGAAGATATTTGAAGATATAATAGCTGAAAACTTCCTTAACCTGGGAAAGGAAACAGACATTTAGGTCCAGGAACCACAGAGAGTCCCAAACAGGACCAACCCATGGAGGACCACACCAAGATACACTGTAATTAAAATGGCAAAAATGAAAGATAAACAGAGAATATTATAACAGCAAGGGAAAAGAAAAAGTTACATACAAGGGACCTCCCATAAGACTAGCAGCTGACTTTTCAGCAAAAACTCTGCAGGCCAGAAGGGAATGACACAATATATTTAAAATGCTGAAGGGGAAAGTATTCTTACAACCAGGAATACTCTATCCAGCAAGGCTTTATCCAGATTTGGTGGAGAGATCAAAAGTTTTACAGACAAGCAAAAGCTAAAATAGTTCAGCATCACCAAACCAGCTTTACAAATGTAAAAAGGACTTATCTAAGTGAAAAAGAAAAGGCCATGACTAGAAACATAAAAATTACAAAAGGAAGAATCTCATTGGTAAAGGCAAATATGCAGTAAAGATAGTAAATCAGCCATGTATAAAGCTAGTATGAAGGTTAAAAGGCAAAAGTAGTAAAACCATCTATATCCACAATAAGTATAGTTAAGCCTACACAAAACAAAATATAAAATATGATGTCACAAGCAGTAAACATGGAGTGGGGGGACTAAAAATGCAGGGTTGTTAAAATGCATTTGAGCTAAAGAGATCAGCAATTTAAAATAATTACATATATATGGATTGCTATGTACAATGTGGAGAATATAGTCAAAAATTATGTAATAATATCTTTGTATGGTAACATATTGTAACTAGACTTAGTGGGGTGCTCATTTTGAAATGGATAGAAATACCAAATCACTGTGTTGTGTAACAGGAACTAACATAGTGTTGTAGGTAAACTATACTTCAAAAAGAAACAAAAAACCAAACAAGCAAATTCATAGAAAAAGAGATCACATTTGTGGTTACCAGAGGCAGAGATAGGGGAAGAGGGAACTGGATGAAGGTGGTCAGTGCTGTACACCTTAAACTTATACAGTGCTGTATGTCAATTATACCTCAACAAAACTGGAAGGAAAAAAAAATCTAACACAATACTCAAATTGTCTAGGATGTAATAAAACTTATTTTTAATATTTGTATACCTCTTTTATTTTTATATATCTTGTATATAATATATAAAATATGTTGTATATCATATATAAATTATATATATATATGTATTTAAATTTAAAGATGCTAAGAATCAGGGACTTCCCTGGCGGTCCAGTGGTTAAGAATCCATGCTTCCACTGCAGGGGAATCAGGTTCGATCCCTGGTCGGGGAACTAAGATCCTGCATGCTGTGCAGTGTGGCCAAAAAAATTTTTAAAAATAATAATAATAAAAAAAATAAAAATACTAAGAATCAGGAAAAACACAACTTGAATTAAAAATGACAATCAACTAATGCCAATACCATAACTAATCAGATATTGGAATTATCTGTCAAGATTTTTAAGGTATCACTGAGGCTTTGTTCATTTATAATTGTTTATTGCTTTAACAATCAATTACCAATTTTCTTGAAATAAGTGACAAATAGAAAAATCTCAGCAAAAAAAGAAATTATAGGAAAGGAACCAAATTAAAATTGTAGAATTGAAAAATAAAATAATCAGGAAAACAACTTGCTGGATGGGCTCAATAGCAGAGTGGAGTTAACAAAGGATAGAATCAGTGAACTTGAGAATAAATCAATAGAGTTTACTTAATCTGAACAACAGAGAGAAAATTGAAAAAAATGAACAGAGTTTTTGGGACTTGTGAGATAATAACGATAGATCCAACATTTTTATTGTTGGAATTCCAGAAGGGTGGAGTAAGAGAATGGGGCTGAACAAATATTCAAACAAATAATGACTGAGCACATATCAAATTTGGAAAATACATAAATCTATAGATTCAGGAGGCCCAGAGAAACCTAAATAGAGTAAATCTAAAGAAATACACATGAAGACTTATCCTAATTAAACTTATGAATACTAAGATAAAGAAAACATTTTAAAAACAGCCAGAGAAAAATTGCATCTTATTTGTGGAGGAACACCAATTCAAATAAGAATGTATTTCTCATCTGAATTCATGGAGGCCAGGAGGAAGTGACACATTTTAAGTGCTGAAGAAAAGAACTAGCAAAGATGCATTGCATATCCAGAGAATAGTCTATATAGCAAAGCAATGTAGAAGCAGGAAAACAATGTGAAGGCTATTATGATAATCCAGAAGAAAAATGATGGTGAATGTAGAAGTCAGGGTTCTTATTTTCTTTAGATTGCTGTTTGCTTTTACTCTAAATCAAGTTTTTATACTAATTATGTTCAAATACACTTCGAAATAGACATGAATTTTATTTACTATTAATATTTTTGCTTTAAACACATAATTAAGGGAAAACAGAGTATAAATAGTGACAAAAATATGTGATATATTTTAAAATAAAAAACACAGTTTTAGAGTAAAAGATTTTTCTTAGAAGCCTAAATAATGGCACAGGAAAAGAAGTCATTATAGGTTAAGATAGGGGTAATCATATCAAAATTGGAGCTAATAAGGAAAATACTCTAAACCTGATATATTTAGGAAAAGCAATGCTAGAACTGGGATTTTTCCTAATCAATATAAAAAATAATTTCCAAGTTAACAACTATTCTCTACTTTTACCTAAAAGGAGATATGTATTAATACTTAATGCTCCCATGATTAAAAGGAATTAAAGACTGAACTTGTGAATCAATCTTCTGTAAAATAATAGAGAAACACAAGTTATATGTGGATACAACAATCTAAACTGTTATCAGAATTTTATATGATTTATTTTAAAGATGAAATGGAATAATTTGATTATTTTTAAAATAAGACATATTTACACCTTATGTAATTAATTCTGCAGAACATCCCTTCTTTACTTCATCAGTTTAAGCTCTTAGTTAATATCTGCCTTTGAATTTTCTAAGAAAATATACTTGTATTCTGATTTTTTTAAATTGGAGAATTATAATATTTGGAGGAAGAATTACATATATAGATCATGGAATCATAGTGTCCTGAAGGGTAGAAGTGTGTGGACCTATCAGAACTAAATCTTCACTTACAAACAGAGAAAGCAATGGAGGAAGAACCCATTTCTTTAGATGTTGAGAGATGAATTTTTGCAAGGATATTCATGATAGAAAGTTTTTAGAAGCCTGTTACTAAGTTAATTGATAAAAAGAATAATTAAAAGTCAATAAGCCTTTGAATTGATCTCCTGGTATAACTCAGGAACAAAGTAAATATCATCATTCCTTTTACAATAATATATAATTATCTCAAAAAGTATATGTATCATAATTTTTAAAATGAAGCAACTGACAAAGGATTAATCTCCAAAATATACAAGCAGCTCATACAGCTCAATATCAAAAAACCAAACAACCCAATCCAAAAATGGGCAGAAGACCTAAATAGACATTTCTCCAAAGAAGATATACAGATTGCCACAAACACATGAAAGGATGCTCAACATCACTAATCATTAGAGAAATGCAAAACCAAAACTACAATGAGGTATCACCTCATACCAGTCAGAATGACCATCATCAAAAAATCTGCAAACAATAAATGCTGGAGAAGGTGTGGAGAAAAGGGAACCCTCTTGCACTGTTGTTGGGAATGTAAATTGATACAACCACTATGGAGAACAGTATGGAGGTGCCTTAAAAAACTAAAAATAGAACTACCATACGACCCAGCAATCCCACTACTGGGCATAAACCCTGAGAAAACCATAATTCAAAAAAAGTCATGTACCAAAATGTACATTGCAGCACTATTTACAATAGGCAGGACATGGAAGCAACCTGAGTATCCATCGATAGATGAATGGATAAAGAAGATGTGACACATATATACAATGGAATATTACTCAGCCATAGAAAGAAATGAAATTGAGTTATTTGTGGTGAGGTGGATGGACCTAGAGTCTGTCATACAGAGTGAAGTAAGTCAGAAAGAGAAAAGCAAATACCATATGCTAACACATATATATGGAATCTTAAAAAAAAAAAAAAGTTCTGAAGAACCTAGGGGCAGGACAGGAATTAAGATACAGACGTAGAGAGTGGACTTGAGGACACGGGGACCGGGAAAGGTGAGCTGGGACAAAGTGAGAGAGTGGCATTGACATATGTACACTACCAAATATAAAATAGATAGCTAGTGGGAAGCAGATGCACAGCATAGGGAGATCAGCTCAGTGCTCTGTGACCACCTAGAGGGGTGGGATAGGGAGGGTGGGATAGGGAGGGTGGGAGGGAGACGCAAGAGGGAGGGGATATGGGGATATATGTATGTGTATAGGTGATTCATGTTGTTATACGTCAGAAACTAACACAACATTGTAAAGCAATTATACTCCAATAAAGCTGTTAAAAAAAAAGAAAACTTACCATATTAAATTATCTTTATAGCATAGTGATGGAGTTTAGATTAAATTATTTTCTGAAGTAATTAAGGTGCATTCTAAGCAATTCAAATAGTCAATGATACATGAACTAAATGGAAACTGTTTACTAAAAATGTTACCACCTTTAAGCAGTCCAAAAAAGGATCAAATAACTAGGTCAGAGCTCTAATGATACACATTCATTGTGCTTTATTCACATAGTAATTTAATTTTTTCTCTACTTCTCTCCTAGATTCTAAAAATGTTTAGTGGGGCTTGCACATTGATTTATGGGATCAGAATTATCTCTAGTTGGAAGTCTTGAAACTATTGACTGATTACACAGAGTTTAGCACTTATGATAAAGAGCAAGCCATTTTCAAATCTTTATTTTACTTCTTCCTATTGCTGTAAAACATAAAGTTTATATTCATATGAGAACCTTTTAAAAGTTGTTTTGCACTTATATATTTGAAATTTTTTATATTGGAAAATAACTATTAAAACATTCTATAAGTACTTATGGAACTATTTAGTTATATGTGCATTTCATAAGGCATATATCAAATTCCAATAAAGCCCTGCATTAATATATTTTATGATAATACAAATTTGTAGTAGCACGATTCTCTTTCGACCTTTAGCCTTTACTAGTCCAATCCTTAAATGCAGACAGACTAGAGTAGGTGGGGATTGGGGAATGGAATTAGGAAATAATAATCTCCTGATAATTTGTTAATATTTGCTCAGTTGTGTAAATGTGTGACTATCTTAAGTTTTGCTTCTTATGAGTGTACATACTGAATGAAAAATATAGTTTATTAATAATATGACTTTGCATTTCATGCAACTTAATATTTATAATGTTATGGTCATTTTAGTGCTTTTTACATAACTTTTCTCTCTGAGAAAAGAAAAATATTTTATAAACCGATTTTCTATTATGGGTTATCACATATAAAAACTGAGTACTAGAGTACTAAGAATAAAGAAATCACGTTATAGACTTATGTAATAAAATGTCCACTGATACTTGTTCATTTAATGTTGTATGTGGATGAAAGAAAATGTTGATATGATCTTATTATGTTTATGATTCAATATCTTATCTTTTGATTACATAGGAAAAAGAGCAGAAAATAATAGGGTGAGACAAGTTAGTCAGTTTGTAGTTGTAAGGGCTAGAATGCTAGTTGAATGTACTATATCCAATTTTGTGGATTAATGACAGTTTTGGCACTAATATTGTCCTGATGTCTAAATTTCTGTTTTATTATTTGCAATCTTGAATAAGCTATTTTCTAAATCACATATAATTTTACCAAAAGGAATATTCAATCATATGAAAAGCTATCCATATCTTTTCTACCTTAAAGGAATAAAGAGAGGTGAATTAGGCTACCTCTTAAAATAATATTCAAAGAGCATCATGTCTACTCACTTCACATTACACTGGCTTCAAACCACATATAAAAGTGATATAGTCTTAAACGAATAGAAACTAAAATCTCCTCCTATTTTTACTACAGTGCAGAAAATAATCACAATGTTGCTGCTGGGTTTTTTACCCCATAACAGGAAGCATATGCAAATTAAAGGCAAACTCTATTAATCTCAGAAACCACTATACCATTCAACTTTAGCTGTAGATGTTTATAAGCTAAAGGTCTTTTACGGTGGTGGCATAGGCATGCTGAGCTAAAGGTCCCTCAACATTAGTGTTTTCCAACATTAATGCATTTTTCTTTGCCTTCTTTTCCCAAACTTTTTTCATGACAAGAGAATGATTTATGGCTGTAAGTAGTACACTCCAGAATGAAATGATACGCTTTAATTTCTATTACTGACTTTGAGATACAGATATCTAAACAATTACCAGGCACTAAAATGTCAATGTTTCCTGTTTTCTATGAAGAGATAATAAAATATTAAAATCTCATTAAAATTCTCCTTGTCTGTGAAGTTCATTATCTCTCTTCAATTCTGAATCATAACTTGCTGGGTAGAGTATCCTAAATTGTAGGTTTTTCCTTTCATCACTTTAAATATATCATGCCTCCCCTTTCTGGTCTGCAAAGTTTCTGTATAAAAATCAGCTGATAGCCTTATGGGGGTTTCCTTGTATGTGACTCTTCTTTTTTCTCTTGCTGCCTTTAAAAATTTCTTTGTCCTGAACTTTTGTCATTGTAGTTATGATATGTCTTGGTGTGGATTTCTTTGAGTTAATCTTATTTGGGACTTTCTGTGCTTACTGTACTTGGAAATCGGTTTCTTCAGCTTTGGGAAATTTTCAGCCTTAATTTCATCAAATACATATTTGACCTCTTTCTCTATCTCTGCCTTTTGGGCCCCCTATAATGCGAATGTTAGTACACTTGATGTTGTCTCAGAGGTCCCTTAAACTATCTTCATTTTTTAAATTTGTTTTTCTTTTTGTTGTTCTGATTGGGTGATTTCCATTATTCTATCTTCCAGATCACTTATATGTTCTTCTTTATCACCTATTCCTCTATTTATTCCTTCTAGTTATTGGAGCATAGTTGCTTTACAGTGTTGTGTTAGTTTCTGCTGTACATCATCTATATGTATGCTTATATCTGCTCTTTTTTGGATTTCCTTCCATTTAGGTCACCACCGAGCATAGAGTAGTTCCTTTTGCTATACAGTAGGTTCTCATGAGTTGCGTATTTTATACATAGTAGTGTATCTATGTCAATCCCAATCTCCCAATTCATTCCATCCCCACCCACTTCCCCCCTTGGTATCCATACATTTGTTCTCTACGTCTCAGTCTCTATTTCTGCTTTGCAAATAAGATCATCTGTATTATTTTTCTATATTCCACATATAAGCAATATTATACGATATTTGTTTTTCTGTTTCTGACTTACTTCACTCTGTATGACAGTCTCTAGGTCCATCCATGTCTCTGCAAATGGCACAATTTTGTTCCTTTTTATGGCTGAGTAATATTCTATTGTATATCTGTACCACATCTTTATCCATTCCTCTGGGGATAGACATTTAGGTTGCTTCCATGTCCTGGCTATTGTAAATAGTGCTGCAATGAACACTGGGTGCATGTATCTTTTTGAATTATGGTTTTCTCCAGGTATATGCCCAGGAGTGGGATTGCTGGGTCATATGTTAGTTCTATTTTTAGTTTTTTAAGGAACCTCCATACTGTTTTCCATAGTGGCTGTATCAGTTTACATTCCTACCAACAGTGTAAGAGGGTTCCCTTTTCTTCACACCCTCTCCAGCATTTATTGTTTGTAGATTTTTTGATGATGGCCATTCTGACCGGTGCCTTCTAGTGTGTTTTTAATTTCAGTTGTAATCTTTAGCTCTGACTGGTTCTTTTTTTTATGTTTTCTAGTTCCTTTCTAGTTCCTCCTAAAAGGCCACTTTGCAGAAACATTTTTTAATTAGGTTTTAGAACATCCTTATCGATAAACCTTAGTGTACAGGCTCATTGAAGAAAAGGTACTACTTTCCAAAACCTTAATTAAAATATAGTTTTCATCTATTTGTTCAAATACCTGTCTCTCAATATATGAATTGGCCATTAAAATTTTTTTCAACCAATATCTGAGTGTTTGGTATTAACTCTAAGGTTTTAAAAATTGATAAATATAGTTATTTGCACTTAGTTTGATTTTCACAAGTATCTTTTTATTATAGGAAAAGAAAGTTTAAAAAATTAGATGTGGCTTCATCTTGCCTGTTGAGGTGAAATGGCAGTGATAGCATAGCTTTTGAATGTTTTTCCCAACAGAAAACAAACAAAACAATATAATACACACACACACACACACACACACACACACACACACACACACACGCTGCAGTAAACCTAAGCAATAAAGTGTCTCCTCAAACCTACATTAGTGAATGGGGGCATCATACCACCTTACCAGAAAGACCCGTGTTAGATGATGAGCTATGTTAGATAATGCAGATGAAAGAAAAAGACTGAAAGTTTTACAAACCAAAGGACCCAGAAATAATAAGAATTTATTCCCAAGGAACTTGGCAACTACTTCCCAGAAGAACCTGACAAAAGGAGAAAGATTTCACAAGCTTCAATTTTTTTATATATAAATTTATTTATTTATTTTTATATGTGGCTGTGTTGGGTCTTCGTTGCTGTGCACAGGCTTTTTCTAGTTGCGGCGAGCGGGGGCTATTCTTTGTTGCGGTGCACGGGCTTCTCACTGTGGTGTCTTCTCTTGCTGCAGAGCACGGGCTCTAGGCCCACGGGCTTCAGTAGTTGTGGCTCATGGGCTCTAGAGCGCAGGCTCAGTAGTTGTGGCACATGGGCTTAGTTGCTCCGCGGCATGTGGGATCTTCCTGGGCCAGGGATTGAACCCGTGTCCCCTGCATTGGCAGGTGGATTCTTAACAACCGCTGTGCCACCAGGGAAGCCCACAAGCTTCAATTTGGCATTGACTGCAAAAATATTGCAGAAAGATCAGAGGATGCTAGGGTGGCTCAAAACTCAAGGATCTCAGATGTATACAATAAAATACTACTTGAAGAGTACTTTGGAATGTTTCAGAACACAACACTAAGGGAAATCTGTTGGTAAGAAAATCCAATTTGAAAACAGAAATGCTGAAGTAAAGGAAAAAGAAGTTACAGTTACTAGTGAAAGAGAGGATAAGAGGAGGGTGATCTCCGAAAGTACCAGTGATGTAGATACAAAGAGAAATATATTTTAAAAATAATTCATGATAACAATAGAAGATGGATTACTTTTTAAATTTTATTTGTTTTTAATAAAATTGTATAAATTTAAGGCAGACAACATGATTATTTGGTATATGTATACAGTGAAATGACTACTACAGTCAAGGTAATTAACATATTATCTCTTCACATAGTTACTATTTGTGTGTGTGTGATGAGAACACCTGAAATCTAATCTCTTAGCAAACTTCCAGTATTCAAAGCCATAAAATAATTCATGAACAATAGAAGATGGAATGTATATCCTGACCAACCCTATTCCCCATAAAGAAATCTCAACACTGCAGCATTAAAAGGACATAGTTAAACACTAGCAACAGATAAAAAGGTTGCTTTCAACATGAATTTAAAAATTGGTAAAGGAGTATAATCTGAAAAACTGAGAAAAGGGAATCACACCAGTCCAAATGACCACAAGATATAACTAAGAAATTAGCCAAAACTAACTAAAATAACATTTTAAATGATAAAAACTATGAGAGAATAGCATCTCAAAAATAGAAATAGTAATATATTAAAATGATATAAGAAGGAAAAAGAATCTGAAAAGTAATTAACAGAGTTGGGGGGAAATTAGAAATAAATTTTTAAAAAACTATAGGAAGCAACAAAAAAGCAAATAGACCACAAACATACAATAAGGAAAATAAAGTATGGAAAGGAGAAAATAAAAGAAATTAAGCAGAAAATAAGAAAGAAAAATATTAAAAAGAAAATAATAAGCATAGAAGAAGGAAAAGAAGATCTAATTCAAATAAACTTAAAATCCTTGAAAGAAAAACAACAAAACAATGGGATGGGAAATATTCAAAAAAATCAAATTAAGGATATCTCTTTTAAAAATAAAGAATGCTTGGGACTTCCCTGGTGGCACAGTGGTTAAGAACCCGCCTGCCAATGCAGGGGACATGGGTTAGATCCCTGGTCCAGGAAATTCCACATGCCGCGGAGCAACTAAGCCCTGTGCGCCACAACTACTGAGCTTGCACTCTAGAGACCACAAGCCACAACTACTGAGCCCACGCACCACAACTACTGAAGCCCACGTGCCTAGAGCCCGTGCTCCACAACAAGAGAAGCCACTGCAATGAGCAGCCCGAGCACCACAATGAAGAGTAGTCCCTGCTCACTGCAACTAGAGAGAGCCCACACTCAGCCAAGAAGACCCAACACAGCCAAAAATAGATAAATAAATAACATTTTAAAATAAATAAATAAAGAATGCTGGAAACTAAATTTTGAAAGGGCAAGGCAAATTGATCCAGATTTGGTAAAATTTGGTAAAATTATTGAAATTTTAAGATAAAAAAAATTGGCCTGTGGGCATCCAGACGAAAGACCAAGTCACTTGAAAGGAAAAGAAAATCATAAATACATTATCCGTTTCAATAGTTGCAGATTATGCCAGAAGCAAATGAAGCAAATGTATTTGAGATATCCAAGGAAAGACAATATGAATCCAGAATTTTATATCTACCCAGACTGAATTTCATGCCAGAGGAAAAGAAAAAGCTGATATATATAAATATGCAATGAATCAGTGAATGCTTTCTCTAATCAATGCTTTCCAAAGAATCTATTATTGAAACAGCTTCAAATAGCCATGACATGTTTAGAGAACTTTCAGCATAAGAAGTGCTACTGAGCATTAAATGTATTCATCTGTACAAATAACACAAAGCTATAAAGAGCAGAGTGATAAAACACCTTGCTTTTGTTACATGTTCTAACAATTTACATAGATGTGATTGTAGATAGATAGGTAGGTAGATAGATAGTCATAATACTAATATTAATATCCCAAAGTAAGAAACAAGAGAAGAGAAATTATTGGTAGAAAAAGCTCACTAATAACTCTATATGTGTTAATTGGGAAAAAAATAATATTTCTTTAAACTAGATGTTTGGAGTTGAGGTAAAGAGAAAGAGTTACTAGCTAATTGCAATATTGTTCATAGTGCAATATTAATGAATAGTATCTCTAAAAAGAGGAAACTAAATGTATAATTTAAGACATTAGTAAAAATTAGCTATTAGAACAAAAATACAAATCTTCCTAAATATCAAATTAAATTTTTATAAAGACTGGATTTTATTTTTAAAAGAAAGTTGTTGAGAATTGTGAAGGGTATAATTCCATCACATCTAATTCAATATAGAGAATAAACTGATGAAGATAATAGTGATGGCTGGGAAATTTGGTTTTGTAAAAATCTATGCAAAGGAACCTCATTTTTCTTTGAAGTACTATTCTTTAAAAGTATTTCATGATTGTATTTCCAGTCTTTTAATTGGCATTCTTTCTTATTGACATTCATGAGGAAAAAGGCTTTATAGTCCTCATATCTTTACATTTATCTTATATATTCTACTTAAAAAAAATAATTTAGAACATTTCATTCTGTCAGCTCAGGAAAAGTTTAAATAGTACTGGATCTTGAAGATTCCTGTTTCTTCTGTACTTATGTATTGTATTTATTTTTGCTTAGTTCACATAAACAATAGGGTACTAGTACTTTTTACTGTAAAACTCTGACAGTTTTCTCATTTGGTTACGAATAATTCATCCAGTTATATTTTCTTTAAAGGAATTGTTCAGATTATCTGCCTCTTCTAGGGTCAGTTTTAGCAATAGGCAATTTGTTAAAGTGTTATCCTTTACATCCAGTTCACTTAAATTTATTTGTACAGGTGTAAGCAAAGTATGTTCTTGAAATTCCTTGAGATTCTTCTCTAACCACAGTTATTAAGATTTAAAAAAATTTTTTTCAAAAAACTAGGTTAGCTTCTTTTAACATGGCCCTCTCCACAGTAATCACTCCCTAGCCTTTACTTTTCAGATGTAGGAATTGTAACTGCCCTGTTATTAAATAGAGCTGTTTTTACTGCCCTGTTATTAGAATAAAGGATATTATACTATCCTCTGTAATTCACTATGCCCTATCCACATCTTTGTATATAGTCCTTTTATGAAACCCTCCTTAAATTCTCCTAAATTGAATATATCATTTTTCTGGCTAGGATTCCATCCTTTACATTGTGACTTTTGTTAGAAATATTGCCATATTGACACTGCCATGTTAAATAATGTTCTCCTCTGTAACTATAATTTTAGATATTTGCAGTCTAAGTTTTACATTGAAAGCACTTGAACCTCTTTGCTTGCTTGTTTTTTATTATGGATCTTTTTCTATAGAAACCAAACCAATAATAATAACTGCCCTGTTCCTTTTTTTTTCTTTCTCATAGTAAATACTTATCAAAATTGATTATTATCTAGATCTTTAGAAATGGTTTGAAGGAGTTATACTTCTGATGCAGCAGTGATTTTATATACAATGTTAGAATTACTTTTCTGTTCAATTTTCACATATATAGTTTGCCTTTGCCCTTGTATATTGCTTATTTATGTGTGTCTCAAAACCTTTTCTCAGATATAAATATACAGGCAAAGTTGAGGTTTGATTCACAGCTAGTGATCCAAGTCCCAATGTACACATGCTTGCTTACTCCCAGGAACAGGCAGAAGTAGACTGAAAATTCACCAGAGCTGGCTGGTTTGCCCACACTGCCCCAACAGGCACCCTAGCCTGAACCAGGAGCCTGTTTCAGCCCCACTTGCTCTGGAGCAGCTCTCCACTAGGGCAAAGACTGCCGTTGCTGAGAAGGGTATACACTTGTGGGGTATACAGAGCTGGCTCAGACCCAGCCTTCATCTGAACAGGGTGAGGGTAGCTGCCCTGGCCTCTCTTGCTCTGGTACCGCTCCCCACTGCGGTGAAGGTGCCATTGCTAGCGGTGATGCACAAACTTGGAGGAAGCAGAGCTGGCTCAGACCTGGCCCTGCCTCTGAACGGGTCAGTTTCAAGTGAGTGCATAGAGGCAGTGGACTGGAAATATCCTGAGGCTCTGACTGCCTTGCTAGGACCGTCCCAGCGCACACCCCAGCCTGCACTGGGCACCCACTCTAGCCCTTCTTGCTCCAGTGTTGCTCTCCACTAGGGTGAAGATATAGTTGCTGGGGAAAGAGTGCACATTTAGATGGAATGGAACCAGCTCAGATCCAAACGTCAGGGCTTCTGCTCCAGTACCTTGGGACGTGACTCCACTCCCAAAAAGGAAGTGATGGCCACTGAGCATAGAAGTCCTGGCTCACACCTGACTCTGGCTCTAGCCGCTCCATCTCCAGCCCTAGCTCTCAACAAGGTGGTAGCTGCCAGCTCTCCCATCAAAGCCACTGAGCACATGCAGACTGCATAAGGACCCTCTCACTCCAAAAAACCCCTTCAGGAATGGGATAAGTAACTGCTTCAGAGAGACAGAGAAAGTTAAACAAAATGAGAAGATAGAGGAATTTTTTTCAAATGAAAGAACAAGAAAAAACCCTGAAAAATGCCAAATGAAACAAAGATAAATAATTTACCAGATAACGAGTTCAAAGCATTAGTAACAAGAATGCTAACTGAACTTGGGAAAAGAATAGAACACTATGAGCTGAAATATTATTTTAAAGTAATTAAACAGTCATGAATCTAGATATTTTAGAACTTATTTTTTTTCTTATGGGTCGAGTTTTTAGGGCTGACTGACTCATGGGGTAAGAGCCTGGAAATAAGACTACTGATTATAACAAACAAGTTGATGAGGAATATAGCCCAGATTTCTCCCTTGATGATGGTCAGTGAGACCATATGGCTGTATGTGAAATGCAGGCAAATTAGTTTGTCTGAGATTAAAGAGATTACCAATAGTATGTAATGTGTTATAATTACAGACAAATTAAGATAAGAAATGAAGGTAAGCAGATAGTTAAGGTAGTTGTATGAAACATAGAGGTTAAATTGGAAATTTTACTTCCACACAGTCTCTTAATGCTTAACAAAAGTAAAAGCCACATTTTTTCTGAGATGACAATGAAGATATTGATAACTATATTTCTTTAAAAATTCATCCAGCTATAACATAACGTTCAAAATATTTTAGTCATTTCAGAACCAATAAAATCTAAAAATAAAAAGATTAAGGAATAGAAATGTTTTTCTTTCAACCTCTGAGCTTTTTGTGTTGAGTAGGTAGTTTAGCATCAAATGGGATTGCTCTGTTCCTCCTCTTAATAAGCTGCTGTCCTCAATTTAGTTTTTCAGGTGATTGAATTGATTTTACTGTAGGTGATAAAAAGGCAGAAGGAAAAATGAGGAAAATGTGAAGGATGGCAGAGACAAATTAAAGGGTTCCAGGATTGAATGAAACAGTGAAAGCAAATAATCACATAGAGTTAATGCTGTAAAATTTTTAAAAATTAACAAGCATTTACGAATGGTGGCTATAAAAGATTTGTGAAATTATTTCAAGAAAATGTTGTAAATGTTCTCTTCCATTTATTTATTGCAAAATAATTTTATTTATGTCAAAATGTTCTATTATATTATTTTAAAACAAATTGACCTCAAGTTGAAAACTGTCAAAATAGTGTATGTAGACTAAATTAAGGAATGTTGTGAATATTTAAATTGAGCCATAAATGACAAGAGTCTTTTTCAAAATTAAAATAGTAAATTTAATTACTTTAATAATTTCTGAGTTTTGTATTCTGCTTAAAAGCAAGATACTCAGCCTGAAAATATTCTTGAGAGTATAAAATTTTAAACCATTTGTTCACTACTTTTTACTGAGCATCTAATATCATAGAAATGCAGTGTGATAGACTCCTGAACACAAATACTAATGGTACAAGATGATGTGAGAAAAGTGACATAAAATTTTAAAATATAGAGGCAACTATATGAGTTAGCAGAAGGAAGGTTCATAGTCAGCTGGAAATGTTAAGAAATATTTCTATATTTGAGATAAGTCCTGAAAGATAGGCAGAAGGTGTACAGTCAAGAAAATAAAGGGTGTATGTTGACATAGAGTCCATACGGCAATCCATGTGTTTGTGTATGTATATATATATTACATATATACATGTGTCTATACATATGCACATATACATGTATGTATTATATATTAAACATGTGTTTTATACATTGCATAATACATTATTATATATGTATACATATACATATGTATATGTATGCTTATATATATGCAAATTTAATGCATCTTTTAAAAAATTAAGTTCTGTTTCATATTCTAATAAGTCAAAGTAAAAACTCTACTATAGAGGCACTGAATACAATTCAATTTTGTTTAAATTATCTCTTTCCGTTCGAAATGTTACTGCAAATTTATGAGTGAATGAACTTACCTGTGAGTATTAATAAAACAAAGCAGTTGATGCTTTCTCCCACCATTGAAGAATCAGTAAACAAAATAAAATTTTGTCCGTTTCCTTCTTCAGGAATTTAGCTCTTGCTTAATTCATAAAAAAGGAAGGTTTCTTTTTTGGTTGTCCTATGTTGGCAAGGTATAGGTTGTATGACAAGTTGACTCAAGGTCCATTTTTACTTCCGTCGTTGCTCAGGAGACAATAATTTACTTCCTGTACAGAGTAAATTTTTCAGAGCATGGAGTGAATCATATAGTTTTTTGTACATTTGAAAATAATAATTGAAATTTCAAAATTAAACCCCATGGCATATTTCATTTTTATGCATGGAAATGTATTTATACATGTATTTGAATGAGGAAGAAGACAATTTATGCGAGGTGACTTTCTTTGGTGGTGTTCTACAGACTAGATAAAGGCTAGAGATGCAATAAATATTGCTGAGAAAAGAATGACAGAAGCCAGTAAGTCTCCAGATGCACAATAAACTATTTTTTCCACTATGACGTGGAGCCTGGAAAATCTGGCATATGTAACACTCTTCCAGATGTTTTTCTCTTTTTTAAAAAAAAATTTTATTTTGAAATATCAATAATTTCAGACTTACAGAAAAAGATACAAAATTTGCTCAGAGAATTTCAATAAACCCTTCACATATTGTATTAATTACCTAATATTGTTTATCAACCTCCCAAATATAGCACCTTAAAACAGCAAACATTTATTATCTCACACAGTGTCTGAGTGTCAGGAATCTGGAAGCACTTTAGCTGAGTGATTCTGGTTTAGAGTTTCTTCATGAAGCTGTAGCCAAGATGTTGGCCAGGGCTGCTGTTATCAGAAGGGACTGGAGAATCTGCTTTTAAACACTTATGGCTGTTGACAAGCAGCTTTAGTTCCTTGATTTGACATGTGGACTTCTCCATAGGGCTGCTCACATGTCAGAGCAGCTAGCTTTCCAGAGAGAAGGGAAGGGGCACTGGAAAGAAGGGGAGGGAAAGGGGGAGAGAGAGAGAGAGAGACTGAGAGAGAGAGAGAGAGAGAGAGAGAGAGATGCATTTTATAACATAATCTCAGACTCATACTCCGCTATTGCTGTCTTATTCTTTTTGATAGAAGCAAATCACTAAATCCACGCCAAACTCAAGTGGAGAGGAATTGCCTTTTACTTCTTGAAGGAAGAAGTAACAAGTGTGCACATATTTTCAAAGCCACTGCCCCAGCTTACCCAAATGTTAATAATTTATTCCATTTGCCTTGTCATCCTCTCTACCTCTCTTATTATTTACATGTTTGTGGGGGGGAACTTTCAAAAGTAAGTTGTAGACATGATGCTCCTTGCTCCTAAAAACTTAACTGTATATTTGCTAAAAACAAGGGCATTCTTCTACATAACCACTGAAAATTTCAAAATCAGGGAAGTAACACTGATACAATATTATTGTCTAATACACAGACTTTATCAAGTTTTCCAATCATTCTACTAATGCCCTTGTTAAAAGAAAAAAATAACTTGGTCTTGGACCAATCCATAATTATTCAATGCATTTAATTGTCATAGTTTTTCTCCCCCCCTCTCTTTTTTTCTTTTTTATTTCTTTTTTCTTCTCTCCCCTTTTCTCTTCCTTCCCTCCCTCCTTCCTTCTTCCCTCTCTCCCTATCTCCCTCTCTCTTTCCCTTTCTTTCTTTCTTGCTATCATTTAAAGTAGAACAGTACCTTAGGTTTTCTTATTTTTCATGAGCTTGACTCTTTGAAAAGTAAAAGAACATTTATTTTGCACATTGTTCTTCAGTTTTGATCTGTCTGTATATTCTTCATGGTTTGATTCTGGTGATGTGTGTTTTGGGGGCAGAAATACCATGTATGTGATTCTCTGGGCTCCTCAGAGCATCGTATCAGAAGATACATGTCTGCCTCTAATTATTACTACCTTTAACTTTTTTTATTAGAGTATAATTCCTTTACAATGTTTTGTTAGTTTCTGTTATACAACAAATGAAGTGAATCAGCTATATGTATACCTATATCCCCTCTCTCTTGGACCTCTCTCCCACCACCCCCCCATCCCACCCATCTAGGTCACCACAGAGCACCGAGCTGAGCTTCCTGTGCTTTATAGCATGTTCCCACTAGCTATCTATTTTATGCATGGTAGTGTATATATGTCAATCCTAATCTCCCAATTCGTCCCACCCTCCCCTTCCCTGCCATGTCCACATGTCTGTTCTCTACATCTATGCCTCTATTCCTGCCCTGCAAATAGGTTCATCTGTACCATTTTTCTAGATTCCACATATATGCATTAATATACAGTATTTGTTTTTCTCTTTCTGACTTACTTCACTCTGTGTGACAGACTCTAGGTCCATCCACATCTCTACAAATGACCCAATTTCGTTCCTTTTTATGGCTGAGTAATATTCCATTGTATATATGTACCACATCTTCTTTATCCATTCATCTGTCGTTGGACATTTAGGTTGTTTCCATGTCTTGGCTATTGTAAATAGTGCTGCGATGAACAATGGGGTACATGTGTCCTTTTGAATTATGGTTTTCTTAGGGTATATGCCCAGTAGTGGGATTGCTGGGTCATATGGTAGTTCTATTTTTAGTTTTTTAAGGAATCTCCATACTGTTCTCCATAGTGGCAGTATCAATTTACATTCCCACCAACAGTGCAAAAGGATTCCCTTTTCTTCACAACCTCTCCAGCATTTATTGTTTGTAGATTTTTTGATGATGGCCATTCTGAACGATGTGAGGTGATACCTCATTGTGGTTTTGATTTGCATTTCTCTAATAATTAGTGATGTTGAGCATCTTTTTATGTGCCTCTTGGCCATCTGTATGTCTTCTTTGGTGAAATGTCTATTTACGTCTTCCACCTATTTTTTAATTGGGTTGTTTGTTTTTTTGATATTGAGCTCCATGAGCTGTTTGTATATTTTGGAGATTAACTTTGTCCATTGCTTCGTTTGCAAATATTTTCTCCCATTCCGAGGGTTGTCTTTTAGTCTTGTTTATGGTTTCCTTTGTTGTGCAAAAGCTTTTAAGTTTAATTAGGCTTAAAAGCTTTTGTACTACCTTTAACTTTTATCACTCGGTTAAAATGTTTCCTGCCAGGTTTCTCTACTTTAATGTTACTATTTTTCCCTTTATAGGTAATAAGTATCTTGTAGGGAGATACTTAGAGATTATGTCAATATATTATTTCTCATAAAATTTCATTTTAGCATAATGATTTTTGCCTGAAAGGATTAGTACTGTGGTGGTTTTCAAACAGTATTTGACTATATATACTTAGGCTAAGTATTTACAGAAATGTAAATGTTAAACTCTAGTTAGCAGGTTTGTTTTTTCGTACTGGTATGAGTAGGCAATGCTGAAACTGAGCAGTCTAGGATTAAGAAAACAAGGGAAGATATCATGTATAACAGGATCCATGCTTCTCATTTCAGAGAATTACAAGTACAGAAAGGGAGGAGGATGAAATATACTCTGTGTACACATGTGCATGTATTTCTTGGCTCATTTCTCTAAAGGGTCTTAAGTCAGTGATCCCAGTAGCAATGAGCATATTTAGCACCCAGAACCCATATTTGATTTCTAAACCAACTAAAAGTAATCAGATTTCTTGGTGAAACTACTGATTTCAGGACTGGTGCTGGCAAAGTACCAAAAGACCTTGAAACATCTTGCTATGCCAGAAATAAGGAAATGTTCAAAGAATGATGGAAGCACATTAGAAGGATACAAGAGCCAGCTTTAAGGGCCTCCCAATGACCAAGTTATGAGTGCTTTGAATATAAAAATATACAATGATAGTAACAGATTATAGCACTTAAAATAATTATTTGAATAATAATAATTCTTGAATAAATAAATGAAAAGAAGGGAAAGCTCTCTCTTACAACAAACTGAGGGCTAATAAATGTATAAGTAGTGAGGGAATGAGAAAGCCCTTTCATATTTTAATAAACCCCACAAAATGCTCTTGGTAAGCTAAGCAATATAATAATTTGTGTTCACTTCATCTGTGAATGGTGAATTACTCTGGGGTGTGGTTCTGGCCTGGATAAAATTGGTTGCAGGTATTGTGCAATTCTCAGCTTGCTAGTTTTCTCCCACAGTTATTAACCATATATGAACATGAGTAAAACTGTTATGATTAGAGGAATAACCTTTAGTCACTGTAAATTATTTTATTGTATATAATTCTCAAATCCATACATAAACAATCATTAATAACATATTGCTTGAAAAACACCTTGCACAAGTGCCCTCATATTATATATAAGAACTTCAATCTAGATAAAAGCTACAGTTCTCATTCCACTTAAAATAGAAAATCTGATAAATGCTGTTATTTCTTTACTGACAATTTTATCTCTGAAGAGTGAACAAGAGTTAACGGAAATGCTTCTCTAAACAATTATCACAAAACGGGAAGTGATGGTTGGTGACGTGAAAGTGATGAAAACAGTTAGAGATACTAATCATATCATTAAACTGTCTGAAATAGCTGTGAAAGGTAATATTCATCATTGTCAGGTTCACACAATAAACTAGAAGAAAGAACATTGTAATATTTTACAAAAAATTTTCAAACTTATCCCATCATAGAAAATTTATATTTCTAAAAACATGAATTTATAATATTTTGCCTTAAAATTTGTCAGACTGCCCATAAGCAACAAGATAGTTTGAAACTGTTAGCTAGGCACTTAATGGTATAGTCTTGCTAATACTTCATTGTATCTCTCAATTACCTCAATGCCCCACTCAATCCCGATAAACACACATGCACACCACCATGCCCCAACTACATGTATACATATACACACATGCAAAAAATTCATAGATCTCTCTGTCCTGGCATTTTCTATTTTTATTTTTCTAAAAATGCTCTGCTCTCTGACATCTGTGTTCCTTTGGAACTTTCCTCTGCCTGGCATTTCTTCCTTCCCACTCTAACTTATCTGTTTGGCAAATCCAATTTTTCTCTCAAGACTTCTATTATTTTTGTCTCTATGTAGTCTATGTAGTCTTCCTTGTCTTCTAAGAACCAATCAATCTCCACATCTTCATTGTTTCCATTATAGTTTCTGTATACCTTTCTCAATACATAGCTAAGAATTTCAACAAGCTTTATATAGTCTATCTCAAATATCATACTATGTTTCTTAATATTAGGGGCTTTGATTTTGTTCTCCTTTGAGTTTGCAGTGATATTCATACTGTGTGGATCAGACTCAATAAATTTTTTTTGTGAGAATCAAAATTTATATTTGGAACATATAATCACTAAAGTGTAAACTTCATTAAAACATAGAATAGTATCTGGCACTTAGTAGTTGATTTGTAAACATTATTTAAATAAATATATGTTGAATATTCACAAATGCTATCAAGAAAGGAAAAGAGAGGTGAACATCAGTATACACCATCAAACTTCCACATGGTATATTCTGGTAAGCACAGATTTTAAAAGGTCAAATTCCAAAGATGTAAGATAGGAGCAGCTAACTGGGATAGAAAAAAAATCTTTGTTATATCAAACTGTACAAATTTTGAAGGAATTCTAATCCTAAGGAAACTAAAATACATTACAAATGTTAAGAACAGATTGCCAGGTAGAAACCTAATGTGTTTGTTATCTACTTCATTGTCAGGACAGACACTGAGATGGAAACATCAGTTTAATTTAACTTGAAGGCCAGAAATAGAGGAAATATAGAATAGGACAGAGAACGATTTAAATATATAATGGTTCAGAGTTTTCAAAAACCGATGATAGACATCAAGAAATGATCACCAAGAAGTCTGAATCCACCTAGAAATACACCTAGACAATTCATGGCAAAGCTGCTGAAAACCCCAAACAAAGGCAATCTTAAAAGGAATATGAAGGATGAGAACATATAAGCTTCAAAGAAGCATCATTAACACTGACAGATTATTTCTCAAAATAAACTATGGAAACCAAAAGTAGAATAATAGCTTCAAATGGGGAAAGCAAATAATTTCCAACATAGACTTCTATGTAGAGCAAAAATTATCCTTCATAAATTAAGACAAAATACGGACTGGTTTAGGTAAACAAAAAACTTTATCAACAGTGAACCAATGTTAAAGGAAAAACTAAAGGGCAGTTGTAGAAACAGTATTTACAGATGAAAACATGTATTCAGAAAGGGATAAAGAGAATGGAGCCAAAAAGTAACAGTGTGGGTAAATACAAATAAAATAATGTTGTATTGTTTAATTATATAAAGGGCTAAGATATATGAAACTGATAGCACAAAATATGGAAAAGTATTAAGTGGAGTTGGAGAGTTTTCATATCCTTCCTTTGTGCATGATGTGGACAAACTACTTGCACATATTACACTTGATGAATCAAAGGTGCATGTGGATATAAAAATAGTTTAGAAAGAGAGGGAAAATAAAATAGTACATAAAAATAATACATAAGTGGCAAGAAAGGAGAAATAAAGAAGAACAGATGGGGGTATGTTCAGAAAAAGGTTGAGTTAATATATGTTGTTTATAAGAAAAACACAGATAAGTTGAAAATAAAAATATAGAAAACATATTATACAAAGATTAATCAAGAGAAAGCTGTCTAGGGGCTTCCCTGGTGGCACAGTGGTTGAGAGTCTGCCTGCCAATGCAGGGGACGCGGGTTCGAGCCCTGGTCTGGGAAGATCCCACATGCCGCGGAGCAACTGGGCCCGTGAACCACAACTACTGAGCCTGCGCGTCTGGAGCCTGTGCTCCGCAACAAGAGAGGCCGCGATAGTGAGAGACCCGCGCACCGCGATGAAGAGTGGCCCCCGCTTGCCGTAACTGGAGAAAGCCCTTGCACAGAAACGAAGACCCAACACAGCCATAAATAAATAAATAAATAAGTAATAAAAATAAAGGAATTCCTTTAAAAAAAAAAAAAGAAAGCTGTCTAAAATGTAGATTTAAAGTAAAAACATACTAGAGATAAAAAGGAACACATAATGATAGAAGGGTCAGTTCAATAGGAAGACATAATTATGCCATCCTTGTTCTTTCAATGGAAGAATGGATAAACAGTGGGAGATTTTAAAAAATATTTTTGTAGTAAAGCAAAGTAAATGCACTGCTGCATGCAGCAGCATGGGTGAATCTCAGAAGCATAATATTAAATCATAGAATCTACAGTTTCATTCATATGCAAAAACAGATACTGGTTGACTTTGAAGTTGAGGATGATGGGGGTTGAAAGGGAGAATATGGGGGCATCTGCACTGCTAGTAATGTTTTATTTCTCATTCTGAGTGGTGAGTCCACAGATATGTTTCCATTGTGCTAATTCATTAAGCTATACATTTATGAATTATGTTTCTTCGTATATATCACACCTCAATAAAAGGTTTATTTTTTTTAAAGTAGTTGGTATGAAATTCATTAAAAAATTAAAAGGACTGGTTTATTACAGATAACGTTATGCCAGAAGTAATGTTAACATCACACAAAATGCATAACAGTCTATTTTTGGAAGGGGTAGATGGCAAAAATTGGCTTAAAACTTTTTAGCAACCAAAATTTAAAGTGCAAACATGGTTACTTATAAGATGTACAGTCTTCATAAGTTGAAGATAAACTGTGAATCAGAGTAGTACAAATATTCCTGGTACAAAGACCATAGAGGAAATTCTTATTCATCCTCAAAAAAAGAAAAAATGTACAATGTACATATCTTCAACAGTAACTTTAGAATAAATATAAAGATGAGTTTCAAAAAACTCAAAGTTCAGTTCATTAAAATGAAAACTAGATGGTAGGGACATTTGGGAGGGGAGGAGTCTTAAGCAAAATCCCATGATAAAATTTCTAAAAACAGACTTCTTTAGCTTATCTAGAGAGAGATTTAAATATGTCACTAAAAAAAATTCAACATAATGTTTCTTTTAAGTCAATTTTATTGATCCTTAATGTCAAGGTCACACTCCCTCACAGATACTTGGAACACAGTTATTCTGTGCTGCCAGTTTGTGCAGGGCCATATGCTGCAAGAATTAGTGAAACAGAAGGTAAGATGAATATCCCCTTTGAAATGTGAGGAGCCTAACAAGGACAGGTGCCTGACCAGAAGGCCATGGCATATTCACGCAGAGGTAGGCCTAGGTAGTTCCTGCCAAGCTTCTCCCCACAAAATAAAAGCTTAGGGTGTGTTCCAGCATATATATGGATAAGTAATAATGTCCACAAAGTTCTGAGGAATATAGAATGATTGCAAAAATTTGATCTGGGAATATTTCTGTAAATGAAACACCACACACATTACCTCTTTTCCATCTCTTCTACCACCACCGCACCATCAGTAGCCCTTAATAAACATTTACTGTATTGTTCACCCTGCTGAGAGCTTACATATGTATGTTATCCACTTGGTACATCAAATAGCCCAACAGTAATGGCAATGATAATAGTAGTCACCAAATAACAAAGACTCATTGTATGTCAAGTACCATGTTAAGTTCTGTACATAATTTTTATCTAATTTAATCCTCCCAACGCTCTGAGAATTACCTTAATAGTATCATCTCTGTTATATACGTGAGCAAAATTAAAGTGTAGAAAAGTTAAACACACAAAGATGAAGTTTAAGAACTAAGATATGAACCCAGGTCTATATGATTAAATTTGTGCTCTTATCATTTAAATTGCAGGTATTATTATTATCTTTCAATTGTTGAGAAAACTGAAATTTTAAAAGATGGCATAAATGGACCAAAGCAAATACATGAAAAACATGTGAAGTAAATTACATTCAGTTCCATCTGACTTGATGTCTATCTGACATCAGGGACACACAAAGCCTTTACTATATTAATATGAATTGTGGATCTCCAGAAAGGTGCTAGAATATGCAGCAGCATATCATAAATATTTTTAATGATGGAATTATTTTTTATCTTAAACCTATTAACACCTCTGGGAAAAATATGTGTTACATACACACATATAAAAGATGGTTTAGAGAATATTTTTCTATGCCACAGCGTATAAAAGTTTAAAAATACTTATCTGTTGAGGATGACTTAGAAAATACAGAAAAGCATAATGAAATCACCATTTTCTGACAATTAGATGATCAAACTATGTATGTATTTATATCTCTATATATATGTGTGTGTGTGTGTCTGTGTATTGTCTGTCAGTCAATTTCTTTTTCTTCGGTATTCTTAATGGTAAAAAGCTGATAGAAGTAAATTTGGGATCAAAATTTTACACAAATATTAAAGGATTAAAAAAAACACCAGCTTATACCTAAAGTGAAAGCAGTACTCTTCTGTCATCTTCTTCTATATTTGAAGACAACTGGGCCTGCTCAGAAGGCCCTGCTGATTTAGGTACCTAGTCACAGGCAGAAACGCTGGAGGGTTCTGGGCCTGCTGAATCAGGCATTGGTTGTCTTTATCTGGGTAACATTCCTTTTTTCTCCTTTAGTAATACTCTTTGATGGTGACTTTTTACAAATGACCTCAACAGTAATTTCTAACAAAATGCTTCACTTATCTACTTCACCAAATGAAGGGGATTGGCACATAAATGCAGATAGGCCCATCAGCCTTTAAAACTGAATCTTGAGCTGAGTGACTCAAGGACAGAAAATAGTTGGAGCAGAGTTATTCTAATGACAACCCCTAAAAAGATTTCAATTCCTACTGCCTTATTTTCTGGAGTCACCCAGATTTTTTTACTTTTTATCCTTATAACTGATTTTTTCCTCCCTGAATCAACCAGAGTTGACTAAATCCAAGAGACTCTAATTTGCTTTGATTATATCACTTGTATTGCTTTTACTTAGGAGAATCACATTTTTAAAGAAATTCTGTCAATAAGAGTGACTTCTGGAAGTGACCATAATAGTTAAATGACAATAAACTATTTTTAAGTGTAAGAATATGAATATTTTGTTTAATTTGTAGGATAAGACTTGATACGAAAGAGGCTTATCAGGACCATATCAACCAAAGAAGCTTGAAACTCAAATATGTTACTGTTTGAGGTAGTGAATTAATTGTCAGTGATGGTATTCAACATAGGTGATTGTTAAAATTCTCTTGTGCTCATATAATCAAACTTAAAAGTAAATCATCGCATTTGCATTATTTTATAAAAACAAAAACATCAATAGTTATGACTCTTCCATGTATCTAAAATGCTCCATACTCTTACAAAGAGCTATTCACTAGAATGTTTATATGGAATATCAGATATTTTACAACTTCAAATCTTCCACTTGTATACTTTTTAGATTAGAAATTAGGAAAGGCTAAATTATGAACTCTATCTCAGGGCACTAAGAGGCGGGTAGAAAGAGTCCATTATTTCATGTGAGGTTGGAAATGACATAGAAACGCTTTATTGGAGGACACAAATGTGTTGGTTTGCATTTGCAAAGCTTAAGTACTAACAGCAACACTTGCCATTACATGTGAGTTACAAAGTTTCAATTAATAGAGATCATCTCCTTGGATCTTAAAGCAATTAAGGAAGAAAATTATTATGAGAGAACATTTCCATTAGTACAAGGATTTATATTTATGGGAATGGGAGAGAGAAAGAAATAGTAGAAAAGAGTAAATTTACTGGCATTTGGGAAAATAGCTAGTGTGCCAAACATATTTACAAGAACCTCCCACGTTATTTTGTCTGAAGCAACTATGATCCCATTCAAATGGTTTTCTCAAAGGTGCAGAGAGGAGCTAGACAGAACACAAAATTGGCTTCCTTTTGGTATCCCCAAAGCCACCTCATTCCCCAATATCCCCACCCTTAATTTTTGGTCCTTACATTATGCAGTATTGTCTAGATATTTTGTAACAGGGACTATTCCTGTGAAACTCAGTATTTTATTTAACTACTTAAAATTCAGAAGTAATATCAACTGAAACATTTACATTTAGAAATATCCTGTGTTCAGTAGCAATGATTAATTTGTAATAATCATGAAAAAGATTGCTCAGCCTTAGATACCTGAATCATGACCTTTTACCTATTTTGGATCTCATCAGTTCTGCTAGATTTGCTGTGAAATGAACAGGACAGATAACCTTCTAAGGTATGGAGGAGGCATCAGCTGAAGCAGAGAAGAAAAAAGAATAACTGTTCTCTTAAACGTTGGCAATCCAAAGAAGCTCAAATAAAGGAGCACTTTAATTAAAGCAGCAATATTGTGGACTTTTAAATTAGCACTCTCAAACTTTAGTTATTTTTTTTTACTATTAAGGAGAGAAAACTGAACAGAAGTTATTAGTTAATGTTTTATTAATTAAAAAAAAAACAACAATCTAGAAGAAAGCAAGGTAACATTTCTTATTAGGAATGTATCCCAAGGAAATATTAGATCTGTCTACCTCCATGAGAAATGAGGGGCCTTAGGGTTCCCTGTCTGCTTATCTCACTGTACTTTCAAGAAGACACATGTAGGTCAGGCTCTCTAAAACATAACTGAGCTGTGTTCCAAGTGTATTTTCAGTCTAAGGAACAAAGAGGATAAAAGCTGTTCTATTAGTTCGATTCAGGTCACCAGCAAAAGAAGTAGCTGACAGTACGAATGTCATTCTCTCGTCATGTTCTAACTCTGGTCTAAATAGCTCAATCATCTTATTTTTTTTTAAAATTTTTATTGGAGTATAGTTGATTTATAATGTTGTGTTAGTTTCAGGTGTACAGCAAAATGAATCAGTTATACATATACATACATCCACTTTTTTTTTTTAGATTCTTTTCTCATATAGGCCATTACAGAGTATTGACTAGAGTTCTCTGTGCTATACAGTAGGTTCTTATTAGTTATCTATCTTATATATAGTAGTGTTTATATGTCAATCCCAAACTCCCAATTTATCCCTCCCCACCTTATCCCCTGGTGTCAATCATCTTTATACACAATTTTTTCTTTTGTCATCTATGATTCTAATAAACATATACACCCAGGTGTATTACCAACATAGTTTCTGATTGTGAATGGAATGAGAATTCTCAGTACCTAGCCTTCCAAGCCCATATGTCTCCCAGATCCCAAAGGAGGGAGTTCACAAATGTTGAACTTGCAAGTCAGTGACATAATAGGTAGCTTGGTTCTATCTTTCTCTGAGGAATCAGAAAATAGAAGTTCTCAGAAATAAGTGATACAGACAAATAAGTCATATAAAATTTAAATAAAGAGAAGATAATAAATCTTAGCATGCCTGGAAAAGCATTATGTAGTATTCAGCCTATATTGATTGGGAACCTATGAAATTTCAAACACTGTACTAGTTATTGGGAAAATTGCTAAGAGTAAGACAAAAATAAGTGTTCTATTGAACATTATTGTAATAAGGGAACTTTGGTAAGGGCAGATATATTAGGAAGTGTTTACTGTGAAGTAATAAAAGAAAAAAATATTTTCAGGTAGAGGAAATGGCATGAGAAAAGCTCATAGAAGCAAAGAATAGAATGGTGGTTTCCAGGGCCTGGAGGGGGAGGAGAAATGACTAGTTGCTAATCAATGGGTATAAAATTTCAGTTATGCAAGGTGAATAATTTTTAGAGATCTGCTGTACAACATTTTGCCTATAGATGGCAATACCGTGGTATACCCTTAACAATCTGTTAAGAGAGTAGATTTCATGTAAAAAGAGAGGAAGGAAAGGAGGGAGGGAGGGAGGGAGGGAAGGAGGAAGGAAGGCCTAAGAGAAAGACAGGAAATTGGTCAGAGAAAATCTAACCAATAGGAAGCAAATAATTGATGTGAGTTTTCTCAAATACGCAAAGCTTCTGTTGTTTAACTGTGTAATATGGTCATCAATAAACAGAGAAAATACCATCTGGAGAAAAAATTATATTAGCTTGTTTGTGGAAGGTTCATACTGAAGAATAATAGAAAACAGATTAAGTATATCTTGCTACATATTGTGCTTTAGATATGAGGCACATGAAGATAATTTGGAGCCTTTGTTATGGAAAAGATAAGAAGTGATGGATTGCTGATGGATGGAGTAGAGTTAGAATAGGGACAAGAAGGTCATCAGAGATTTTCAAGCTTCTGGATTAGGTTGATGAAAATTAATGGGATTGAAATAATGGAATGGCTGTAGGAAATATGAAAGAGAAGAATCTGAACACCATTAGAATTTTCAAAATAGCTAATGTGCTACATAGAAGATGAATCGGGTGATATTCTAGATGATCAAACACAAAGTGAGCAAAACCAGGAATGTGCATACAATTCCCTAGTATCAAAGAGAAATCTAAATGCAGCAGGATCAGAGGCAATGCTTTTAAAAATGGATTCTTTCATAGTTTCTGGACCTAGTAAACTTCTAATTAGTGAACTCTTAAAATAAACCAAATGTTTCATTGTAGGCTGATGTATTTATTCATCACTGACTTCATCTCTCTCACTGATGGTGAAGTACTTATGATGTTCCAGGATCTGTTCTGGAAATATATATATTACATCAGCCACGATGGTGGTTTGGAGGGGATCTGGCATTTATGAAGTAGTAGAATATTTTAATACTTTTTCCTGTGTAGATTGAACAATGAAACACAGACTGTTTCTAAATTAACTAGTATACTACCAAAGAACTTTTTCAGTCACTAAGAGAAAGTGGTCAGCGTGGCTTCCTGCTAAATGTTGTCTTTATCTTATGGGCTCATTGAGAACATAAAGGAAATCTTTTCAAGTAGCTGAAAATATTCATGAAAATAACTTTGCTAATTTGACTCAATTTTTCCCCAGTGAAAAGAAATGGGTAGGAACAAGGAAGCCTCAGTGCTCCCCACATACACACCCAAAATCATTTAGACTGCTCTCCCTGATTTCTTAAATATCATTATGTCTTTTTTCAGCTTTATTGAGATATAATTGACGTATAACATTGTATACATTTTAGGTGTGCAACATGATTTGATATGTTTATATATTATGAAATGATTACCACAGTAGGGTTAGTTAATGCCTCCAACACCTCACATAATTACCTTTTCTGTCTGTGTAATGAGAACATTTAAGATCTACTTTCTTAGCAACTTTAACCGTAATGAAAAACCCAAAGGAACTGAAATACCACATCAAAAACCTTTCTCATCTACAAAATTATAAATGAATATTTTAAATAGCCTGACTTCTTTCAACTCATTTCTATTAGTGCAGTTGCATAGATGATTTCTCAAGTGGTTGTAACCTTTATTCACAACTCAAATACTATGTTCTAGTGTTTGATATGCAAAGTATACCAGGTGGTATGTAATAAATAAAAGATTACTGCCCTTGGCCATTGTCACCTTTACAAGCCTGCTGCCCGCAAATACCAAAACCTATCAGGAAAGTTATCTGTGTTACTGAGAATTAAGTTTCATCAAATATTCTGTTTCATTACACTCTATGAATTTAGAAACTTGGAGAAATTTTGATGGTATCAGTAATTAGTATCTATTCTAGGGGAGAAAACAAGCTGCTTAGTAAAAATAAAGTTTTCATTCAACAAAATATGACATATGATATATTCAGTACTGGGTTAGGTCCTGGATATAGGCAGGTAAGAATACCTGGTCTCTGTCTTCACAAAACTCATACCATAGTGAAGAGAGCAGAAATATGTAAAAGTCTAGTATATATGCTAATTGGCCATAAGAAAGATAAAGTACGTCAGAAGATCACAAAATGAAGAGTGACAAATCCTGTTTGAGGCACACAGGGATTCTTCAAAGAACAGGAGCCTTTGACCCTGAACTTTGGATGATACATAAGACATCTTCTGAAATGGTGATAGGAAGAATATTCCCAGTGAAGCTAATCCTGGCCAAGGATCTGAAAGTACAGAGTGCTGGGGTACTCTCTCAGGTTTTCCTAATCTTCTTGGCCTTACAATTTTTGAAGAGTGGAAGATAGGTATTTTGTAGATTTTTACTTAATTGGCATTTTTCCTGTGATTAGATTCAAGTTATACATTTTGTAAAGAATGTCATTGGGTTGATGTTGTGTCCTTTTCAGTGCCTTGTATCAGAGGCACATGATGTTGGTATGTCCCAATATTGTTGATATAGCAGTGTATTCTCCAAATCTCTTCCTTGCTCAGAGTTGGACTTGGGTAGAGGGCTGGTAGGCAGGCAGTCACTTCTCTCAAAGTATCTTTTCGAAGATTCCAGGTCCCAAATAGGACTCTCATGGGAAAAAACACGTGAATTGGTTTTTACAAATAGTAAAATGGTTTCTTAAGTTCTGGCTATCCAGTATGGGGCTTGATGCATAATAATATTAGTTTGGGGGGGTCTGAGTCCTTTATAAATAGGCTTTCAATGGTCAATGGTTTTGCTGTACAAAATTGAGTATGTGTCACATTTTGCAACACCTGTTTCTTTTGCAAATTTTCAGTGTCATCATACATCATTTCCCAGTGGTATTTCTGAAGGTCCACTGGGAAACATAAATTGATCCACAATCAGTTTGTGGGTTAGTATTATTCTTTTATACTCCCCAGCAATTTGTGGTCATGTATGCCATTTCCTGCATAGGACACTCGTGCTAACAGCATAACTGTTCATATTTTTCCTCTACTACATAACCAGCTTCAGTGTTTCTCACCTAATCCTGGACCTAAACCTTTTCTTTTACCACTAATTGTAGTTCCACATTTTCCCGCTAAGCTTTACACCAATCTTTCACCATCATTTGGTTTCAGTTGTGAGATAATATCTATCTTAGTAGCTTTATTTCTGTTAACGTAATACCTTTGTTTTCTTCCCTTTTGCCCAAATTAATTGAAAAGTAAAGTTTCCTAGAGCATATTGAGAACTCTGGAGAAACCTAAATTTAATCAAAATGTGATACATGGCTTCTCCCAGAAAACTCTTATCCTTGTCTCAATCTACCCACTTCTCTATTTCAGTAAATAATTAAATCTAGATACCTAACTCATTCTATTTTCTGAACTAGAGAAATGGTACCATTTCTTCTTTAAGTGTTTGGTAAAATTCACCAGTGAAATTATTTAAACCTGGCCTTTTCCTTTTTGGAAAGTGATTAATGAAATAATTTCTTTAATAGACATATTCCTAAGAAGATTATCTCCTCCTTGCATGAGCTTTTTGTAGCTTGTGTCTTTCAAGGAATTTGTTCATTTTATCTAAATTATCAAGTTTCTGTTTATATAATTGTTTATAGTATTTTTTATTATTCTTTAATGTTATGGGATCAGTACTAATGACCCCTCTTTTATTTCTGATATTAGTAACTTTTGTGTTCTCTTTTCCTTTGTTAATATGGCTAGAGGTTTATTAAATTTATTGATCTTTTTAATGAATTAGCTTTGGTTTTCTCTATTGAGAGTGAGAAACTCCTATGTGGGTCTCGCTCTAATGGGCACTCTGCCTCCAGCAATTTTTCAAAATTACTATTGAAGTGTTTCTTTAATAAGTGTTTCTTAAGTGTTTGTTTCTTCCAAATTATGGCTCCAGAGGCTTCTGCTCCATGCAAGCTAATGTAGACTGTAATTCTCCGTACTCACTTGCCTCTCCAGATTTTGGGAGGCTTGTTTGCTTTGCAACCTCATTTCACTGATGTGTCCAAGAAAAGTTATGACTTCAGTTTGCGTAGATATTTTCCTGTTGTAAGGATGGAAGTGACAACTTCTAAACTCTCTAAGTGACAAAGCTGAAAGTGGAAGTCTCTGAAATGTCCTTTCATCTATAGCTTTATTTCTCTAGTAGCCTTAACGCTATAGTCATATCTGTTTCCACCGTGGTGGATTCCCCCGAGAGGGTGTTTCTAACTCCAGGGCTGCCCCTCCTGGTTCTACTCTCTCTTTGCACCATTCTGCCTATAGTTCAGGTAGCATGGTGTTATGTTCCTGATTTAATCATGTAGTTTGTCATGATTCATGCAAGGTCAGATATAATATCACAGATCAATAAATATGGTAGATAATTCCCTTCAAAGTTAACTGCTTGTATTTTCTTGCATTGTCTAGACACAACACACTGTCTAGACACATATAAAGAAATATTATTTTAGATGACTACAAACTCATGACTTAGGAGAATAGTGCAAAATATCCCCTACTGTTCCCACTAGTTATCTCTCATACCACACTAGCCTGGATAGTGTCTAAAAACTCTTCTTCTACACTCCAACTCCTCCCTTGCCATCCTTTCTCAATCATCCCTTTAGTCTTTCACTCCCTCGACTGCACTTCAGGGTCCCAGCTCCATCCTAGATGTGCTCATATTCTGAGTCTCCCTATTGATTCTATCCTCCAGTAGCAGTGGCTGCTCCACACTTGGGAATATATGAGGTCTTAACAGTTTTCAGACAGGAGAATCTACAAGAAAAACAAAATCTATTGCCTTGAATAGAATAAGGTTCACACTAGAATAAAAACATAACCCATGCTGTGATATTTGATACCTTATGTAATCTAGACCCAACTCAACCCTCTTTCTTGTCTTCTCTCTTTTTAAATCACTCTGACCTCCTTACTATTCCTCAAACACCCTAAAAATATTTCTATCTCAGGAACTTTGTGCTTGTGTTTCCCTGCCTAGAAAGTACTTCCTCTTGTCTCCCTAGCTCAATTCATTCTTATCTGTGCTAAATGTTGCTTCATCTTTTAAAGTTCTTACCTGAATATTCTATATAAAATAGCTGCTGCTCCTGACTATGTCCATTACTTTCTACCCCTTCATATATTCTTTGGTTGAATAAATGAACATATTATGCCATTAATTTTGTTTTCTTTATTGTATCATGCCAAAAAATCCTTCCTTGCCTGGAAGAGAAAGTAAGGAGGAATAAAATTCTACCCAATGTATATAATCAAAATGTATATAATAATATATCTCAAAAGGTAATAGAAAGGAAAGGAGCAGCGTGTTTTCAGAGGAAGTAATAGGGCATATGAAGTTAGTTTGGGTTGCCAGAAAAGGCTTTTCAGAAGAAATTTAAAGTGAGACTTAAAAGATGAGCAGAAGCCAATTATGTGAAAATTGGAGCGATGAAGATTTTCAGGCAGAAGGAATAGCACTTGGTGGGAAAGCACTTGGCATGTTTAAGGACCTGAGAGACCCTTGTGGATGTAACAATCAGTAGGGAGAGGGTATATCATGAGAAGAGTTTGGAGAGCCAGGTAGGGACTGGAACACAGGATGCCTGTTAAGTCATGTGTAGAAGCGTGGATATAATTTTTAAGTGGAAAAGGAAGCCATTGGACAGTTTCAGGCAACAGTAACAAAGCAATTTGTGTTTTAAAATTATCACCTTAGTTGCTGTATGGAAAATAAGGTGGAAAGTGACAAGATAATTAGAGATGAGACCAGTCAGGAAAATACTGCAGTACTCCAGATAAAAAAATTGATGGTGATTTGCACCAGAAATGAAGTACAGAAATGGATGATACATGTTTTTGTGAGGTAGAATCAAAATGAGATGGATGGGATAGTTTAGATGTGGGGAAAGGGAAAGGAAGTGTTAAAAGTGTCCCAAGACTGACTTGTGTAATTGGGTGGATGGTGGGACTGTTTACCAGTTTGGAAAAGTCTGTAATAAAAAAACTCTTATGAAGGGACATGGAGGGAAGGAGAAATCAACAATTTAGTTTAGTTGGATTAAGTATGAGCTATCTTGGAGACAGCCAAGAGAGGTTTGAAAAAGGCAACTAGGTACACAAGTACAGAGGTTGGAAGAGGGTTTGAGCTAATGAGAGAAAATTAGGAAGGAGTTTTTCTTATTATACCATCTCACATATTTCTAAATAATTTACCTTCTAAATATAATATAGCATAATATAAATATATCAGTGATTCTAACTCTTTCTAATAAGGTGTCATATTTTGATTATAGTGTAGAACAGGGAGAAAAGAACTAATAATTACTGAGTGTAGACTATTTATGAAACACTGATACATGCTTTACTTTTTTTTCTTTTCTCAATAATGCTATACATTTAATTACTTACACTTCACACATGGGAAAACTGGAATTTAAAAAGGTTGATTAAGTGCCCTAAGCTTGTAAGTGACAGAAACAGGATTCAAACTCAGATTTTTGTTATTAAAACCCATTCTCTTTCTGTACCACCATTCTGTAAATTCATATTTTTCCTTTCTTCCTTAATAAGAGTTAATAATATCCATAATTTATTTCCAAAATAGAAGCAAATACAGTGATGTTGCTATAATAACAGGCATAGCTATAGCTGGTAAAATAACCTTTGTTAGAAGCTATGACTACTTCCAAGTAAAGCCTATATATATTTTATCAGAGTAGTTGAAGAAATGGTGGTATGTGTTAAGCAGCATTTTCATTTACTTGCAAACATGAGTATGTGAGTACTTTTTTGTGACTATTTTTTAAAAATTCTAGTTTTCCTACAATTTTTAAAAGTCTAGAAAGTAAGTTTGATTATCTTAACACACACACACACACACACAGAGGAACTGTGTCAGTAGCGATTAGTTATTTCTAACACAGAAACTTGGTATTTTAGGGGCTTAAGTTATTCCTTAAGGTAAGAATTAAGCACTTGATCAAAATTCTGGTACTGTTTATCATTAGAATTACCTGGAGGGCTGGTATTTGTTCTTCTTGCTATTTTTGACAGGGGGCAGGGGCAATGAGAAACATTGTCTCCTAAGTGGATTTTTCCAAAATGTGATCATGCATTTTTTACAGCATGAGGAATTCTATTCCATTAGTTTGCATAATTCCATCTCATTTGGAATATGAAGTGATATTTCCTTTCTATCGTACTCTAAGAGTTTGGAGAAAACAGGGTTGTATCAATAGTATGAACAGACTAGAGATACCACTTTGTGTTCTTACATGAAAATAATTTATTTTATTATCTTTCTGGAAATATTGCAACAAAAACTAAACATTCTCTTTGATATACCTTATACTTCATGTAAACCAAGGAAATTGTTCTGTTTCATCCATATGTGTAATTCTGCCCTTTCATATTTCAGTAAGAATCTAGAGTAGTAACAAAAATAATATTGAAGACATTTTTAAATACTGAAATTCTTTTTGAAATAAAGTTCAATTATTTTAATATCTTAAAAAGATTTTTATTATTTTTCTCTATTAGAAAATTATTTTAGAATATTAAAATTTTAGAATTAAAAGTTATATAAGATGAAGTGGTTTCTTTTTACTCTGAAAGGAAGAGAAAGAGAAGAAAGAGGAGGATGAGGAGGTATCATTTGCTGAGAGATTGATATATGTGTTTGAGAGATTATGTGTGCTTTCAGTACCTTGAACTTTAGGAATTTTTTTTCATTATAAAGAAGATTAGAGTAAGGCTCAAAAAAATTAATTATCCCAAGCTGTGACACAATTAAAAGCATTAAAAGCACTGTGCAAGTTTCACATTATACTCTGGAGGTATTTTTTAAGTATGGTACTTACAGTTATAGATTTCCCTCTGAGCACTGCTTTAGCTATGTTCCATAAGGTTTGGTATATTGTGTTTGTATTTTCATTCATCTAAAATTAATTTTAAATTTCCCTTGTGATTTTTTTCTTGACATATTGGTCATTTAGGAGTGTGTTGTCTAATTTTCATATATTTGTAAACTTCCCAAACTTCTTTTTTGCTTTTGATTTCTAATTTCATTCCATTGTGGTTGGAAAACATATATTATATATGATTTCAATCACTTTAAGTTTACTGAGGCTTGTTTTATATTCAGGAGAATGTTCCATAAACAGGAAGAATGTATACTCTGCTATTATTGTGTTGAATGTACTATAAATAAGTCTAGTTGATGTATAGTTTTGTTCACATCTTCTATACCCTTACTGATTTTTTTCTAGTTGTTTACCCAATATTGAAAATAAGGTATGGAAGTTTTTAATTATTAATGTTGAATTGAATATTTCACCCTTAAGTTCGGTCAGTTTTTGTTTCATTTGTTTTGGGACTTTGTTGCTAGGGCCATCCATGTTTATTCTTGATGGATTGAGGGTTTTGTCATAAGAAATATCCCTATTTATATATGTAACATTTCTTACTTGAAGTCTATTTTCCTGATGTTAGTACAGCCACTCCAGCTCTCCTAAGGTTGGTTTTTGCATGATGTCTCTTTTTTTATTTACTTGCACCTATTTCTGTATTTAAATCTAAAGTTTGTCTCCTTAAGACAATTTAGTTGGTTCTTGTTTTTCCTTATCCAATCTAATCTCTGCGTTTTGATTGGAATATTTAATCCTCTCACATTTAGTGTTATTACTGATATGGTTGTATTTATATCTGCCACATTACTTTTTGTTTCTATGTGTCTCACATCTTTTTTGTTCCTATGTTCCTCCTTATCAAATTTCTTTTTAATTTAGTAGATATTTCTCAGTGCAAAATATTAATTGCTTTAATAAATTTAATTATATTTTTCAATTATTATCTTAGTGATTGTTCTAGGGGTTGTATCTTAATTTATCAAAATATACTTTAGATTTATACTAACATAGTTCCAGTGAAATACTGAAACTTTTTCCCTATGTTGCACCATTCATCCTCCTATCTGTGCTGTTACTGTCATACTTTTAGGTCAATATATGTTGTAAACTCAACAATACATTGTTATAATTATTACTTTATATAACCATCCTGCTCTAATTGCTTCTGCTCTATGAGTAATGGCTGGTTAGAACAAGGGTATCCTGGTTCTCTCAACTACATCTGCTTGGAATAGAATTTCTATTCCCACCCCGCAACATCAGCTGGAAACCAAAGCCCAGAATGGGACCTAAGGAAAGAGAGAGAACTCATATTCTTGGCCACAGCTTCCTGGATTAGAACTCCTGCGGTAGTTTTCACAATATGTAGCTTGGGATGAGCAGGAGCCACGGCGGGTGGGGGAAGGTGGTTGTGGCTCAAATGTCACAGGCTTTTGCTACTTTTACTGAGAGAAGATTTACTTGAACGAATGTTTCTAAATTTGCTGTGTGATTTTAAATTATTGCTTTTCATAATTTTTCTAGTTAAATGGTTTATTAGAGATCTTCTATTGACTCCTCATTTCTTTATTCTGCAAGTTCGCTATTTATAGATTTTTAAAACTGGAAGTAAATTTAGACATTTTCATTTCAAAATGAAGGAATTTACCTCAGAGTGATTTATCCAGAGACACAGAGCTAACTCAAGACAAAGGCAGCACTAGACATCTCAATTTCAGTGTGGCACATCCAAAATATCCCCCACTCCTCAGTCTTATGCCAGTTGAATGTTTTCCTTGCAGCCTACTTCATTCTCACAAATTCTGATTTGGCAAGGGGTTGCTTGCTCAAACTGGCTCCTGTATCCTTTTGATATGTCCACATCATTCTTTGAATATCACTTTACTTTTCAGCTCAAAAAAAGATGTTTTATATTCATATACTTTCCATGCCTCAGTCCTCAAATCAGGCATCTCTCCTAGGAGTCCTGGTTCCTTTCTAGAGCAGTTTTAAGAGTAGTAAATATAATCTTTAAATATTGGGAACTCTAATGGAATTTTCATTCTTTCCTTTTTTTATAATTTTTATTGGAGTATAGTTGATTTACAATGTTGTGCTAGTTTCTGCTGTACAACAATGTGAATTAGTTATACATATACATATATCCACTCTTTTTTAGATTCTTTTCCCATATAGGTCATTATAGAGTATTGAGTAGAGTTCCCTATGTTATACAGTAGTTCCTTATTAGTTATCTATTTTATATATAGTAGTGTGTATATGTCAATCTCAATCTCCCAATTTATCCCCCTCTCCTTCCCTCTTGGTAACCATAATTTTTATTTAAATATTTTGGTGAAGTTATTTTCCATAGCCCACTCTAAATTTTTCTGAATCAGAATAGACTCAGACAAATTTATCTGAGTCTGACTACAGATTATTTTTCTGTTCAACTTAGACTTGTCATTATGCATTTCAACCAAAGTCTCACTGAACTAACCCATTAGCATATACCTTTTCGGTGATACCAGTTTTCAAACCTATAACAATATAATCTACTTCCTTCAAAGACTAATTTATCAAATTTAAGAAGAGGAAAATAGAATCTAAAGCTTAAAAAATATGTTTATTCATTTCAGGAAAATATCAAAGCATGTTCTGCAACTGCAGAAATTCAATCTATAACTTTATTTTATTTGATGTATGTTTCAGCTTTGTGAAAGATGATACTTAAATATAAGTCATAAAATTAGAAAGTATAAAAACACATAAAATAGATTTGAAAGGGAGAGGGAATTTGTCAATATGGTTTTCAAATTTTATCATAAATATGAAAAAAATTCATAAATATGAAAAAATAAAAGTATTAAACTAAAGAAGTAAGCAATACACAATATTTTTATATTTTATATAATTTATGACTAAAAATTGTTTATTAAGAAAAATGAAATTATATTGTGATGTCCTTCAAAGCTCTTTAAAGTTATTCTGTCAAACTAATGTGGAAACTCATTTATTTTACATTTGATTCATTATTGAATTTTATTTTAGTACTTTGCCCTTATGTTTGAGGTGGTCATCTCAGTTAGATAACGTTTTTTCCTCATGAAACATTTTTCTTCATTTTGGAATGGCTGCTATTTTCTATTATTTACTTGAAAGTTAAAATTAGTAAATAGAGTTAAATTTTTTTTTTTTTTTTAATTTTTGTCTGTGTTGGGTCTTCGTTTCTGTGCGAGAGCTTTCTCTAGTTGCGGCAAGCGGGGGCCACTCTTCATCGCGGTGCGCGGGCCTCTCACTATTGCGGCGTCTCTTGTTGCGGAGCACGGGTTCCAGACGCGCAGGCTCAGTAGTTGTGGCTCACGGGCCTAGTTGCTCCGCGGCACGTGGGATCTTCCCAGACCAGGGCTGTAACCCGTGTCCCCTGCATTGTCAGGCAGATTCTCAACCACTGCGCCACCAGGGAAGCCCCAAACATCTTTTTTTAAGAAAACAATTTATGAGTTGTCCTTCAGTACACTTGATAAGTTGTATTTATTGAATATGAAGCTCTGACAATTGCCATAATTATGTGCTTTCTGAGATTCTCTGTTGTAAAATTCTAATCTATCAGGTTTTAATAAATCATTTTATCTCATTTACTACCACATTGCCAAAGCTGTAGTCATTGATTTCTTTCACAAATATGAAAACTAGTAAAAGCACTTTAAAAATAATCTTTCCATATGCAGAAGCAGATAAAAATATAGCCATAATTTATCAAACCTTAAAATTAAACAAATTTAGAAGACGAGCCCCAATATTTTAGTAAATTTTTCTACCACTTAATATTACTTCATTCATTCATAATTTTAAAGGCTGAAATTAAAAGAACTGATGCTCTAGAATCTCCAGGACATGAACCGTGCATTTAAATACTTGACATATGACATTGGGAAATCGTTTAGCATGCTTTGATCCTTTTGCAACTGAAAAAAATAATGATGTGTGCATGTCCATTATATGCTGAGAGATTATTTCCTCATACAAGTATTTGTTTTCCTTCTAATATTTACTTTTGTAACAAAATAATAATAACAATAGTTCTCTACCTTGTTCCAACTCTTACTTTTGAACATTACAAGGTAACACTAGCTCAAAATAAAACTCACATACTCTTGAAGAAATGAAAAGTCACATTAAAAAATTAGGTAAACTTAACTGCATTTTTAAAGCTTAGCATTTTCAATTACTTTCTGCTTTGTATATCTTTTGTAAGGACCCTGGGATATATGTGCTTTCTAAAACACTGCTCACATAGCTGTCAAAACTAAACTATGCAAAGGAAAGGTCAGACTTCAACAGATAATTCCTGTTTCCATGGAAACTGACTTGATTTAGGAAAGAGCTGTAAGTGCTTATAAATAATCATGGGTTCAAAAACGTCATTGCCTTCTTCAACAGGTGCAGCGATCTCACCTGAGAAAGAGCCAGTTCAGAGATTATTCCTAAATGAGAATTTCAAACATTGGTGTTAATTTATCTGTCTTTAATTGGCATCTGTACATCCTATTCAGTGTCACGCTTCTCCAAATAAAACGCTTCCATTAAGATGAATCAGATATTATCATTGAAGCAAATTACTTAATGATTACACATGCTTTTTTCACTAGTGGTCACACATTTATATCTTTCTGATTCTTAGAAGAGTGAACAAGATAATAAATGGTTTAATCTTATGCCCTTTGGATGTTTCTTTGTTTTATTGTTAAGGGAATCTATGTTAGGGATGCTAGTCCTTTATGTCTTTTAGACCATACCATAAGGAAATATCAATAACACTAAGGCCATGTAGAGGCAAGGGAAAGCCATTTAAATGGGATCAAACATTAATTAGAAAATATTTGGGGGTATATTATTTTAGATAAATTAATTTGATAAAAGAGCCAAGTGCCCAAGGTGGAATTGGATTGGGGCTACTTAGAATGACTAATATTTGGAGTAAAATTTTCATGTCAGCATTTGCCTACTTTCATAGTAATATTTTGATTATTAGACCCACATTGATAACAAGTCCCTTGGAAAAAGTTGTGGGTAGAAATGCTAGTTACTCTATTACCATTTTCCCTCTTTCACTTTCTTTTTCAAATCTTTCCCCCTACTTCTTCCTTTATTTTCTTTCCTTGTTCCTTAAATTTGCCAAATTATCTTCAGAATTTTATGCCAATAAATACAATTAATGAGAGAAGTTCATAAGGCTACCATAAAAATTATTCAGGAATATTCAAGCACACCTAATTTTGCTTGAAGATGGCATCAAGACAAATTTTGCTTTACCTTCCTTTTTCCAAATACCTAATAAAATACTGTTGAATCTTAACAAACATGAGATGGAAATAACTGAAAATACAAAATTTGTGTCAATCACTGTTAAGAATCTGGGGGACTCTCTACTAAAAATAGCTGACTTGAAGCTCAAATGCAAATCATAATTAATTGTTTTACAACTGGAAATAGTTTAGAACGAACCATAAAATGTGGAGGAAAAACAAATTCTCCCTCATGTCATCTACTACTTGTCTCAGAGAGTCAAGTTTTGTACAAAGCAAGGAAAAAAAGAGTGGTTTCTTCTTTTATCCCTATGTTCCACCTTTCTTATACTTATATATATGTATATTATATAATCATATTTTATAATATATTATGTGTATCTAAACCACTTATATATATGGGTTTTTTTGGTTTGTTTTTAAGAGACTAAGGGGCATTTAATTATGTAAATTAGACTCACTCCTTTGATAGAGGATTTGAAAAAATCAATAGGTAGAATGTAGGAACACATCAGCCCAGCCTTTGGGGTCACATTGTCTCAGGATTTTGGTTCCATGACTCAATTGGCCCTGTGAACTTGGTCCAGGTCCTTAAACAAAGTAAGCCCTAGTTCTTTCTGTATAAAATAAAAATGGCAGTACTACCTGTATTGCAGAGGTATTGTGGAAATTAAACAGACCACTTAGCTTAGCTTATAGTAAGAGCTCAATAAGTGTTAGGTACCATCATCAAAATTGTTATCATCATCATCATCATCTTCATCTTCATCATGATCTTCATCTTCATCATTATCTTCACATCATCATCACGCCATCTTCATCATCATCATTTTTTAAAACATATTTATTGGAGTATAATTGCTTTACAGTGGTGTGTTAGTTTCTGCCTTCTAACAAACTGAATCACCTATACATATACATATATCCCCATATCTCCTCCCACTTGCAGCTCCCTCCCACCCTCCCTATCCCACCCCTCTAGGTGGTCACAAAGCACCAAGCTGATCTCCCTGTGCTATGAGGCTGCTTCCCACTAGCTATCTGTTTTACATTTGGTACTATATATAAGTGCATGCCACTCTCTCACTTCGTCCCAGCTTACCCTTCCCGCACCCCGTGTCTCAAGTCCATTCTCTATGTCTGCGTCTTTATTCCTGTCCTGCCCCTAGGTTCTTCAGAACCATTTTTTTTAGATTCCATATATATGTATTAACACACGGTATTTGTTTTTCTCTTTCTGATTTACTTCACACTGTATGACAGTCTCTAGGTCCACCCAACTCACTACAAATAACTCAGTTTCGTTTCTTTTTCAGGCTGAGTGATATTCCATTGTATATATGCACCATATCTTCTTTATCCATTCATCTATCGATGGACACTTAGGTTTCTTCCATGTCCTGGCTACTGTAAATAGAGCTGCAGTGAATACTGTGGTACATGATTCTTTTTGAGTTATGGTTTTCTCAGGGCATATGTCCAGTAGTGGGATTGCTGGGTCGTATTGTAGTTCTATTTTTAGTTTTATGAGGAACCTCCATACTGTTCTCCATAGTGGCTGGATCAATTTACATTCCCACCAACAGTGCAAGAGGGTTCCCTTTTCTCCACACCTTCTCCAGCATTTATTGTTTGTAGATTTTTTGATGATGGCCATTCTGACCAGTGTGAGGTGATACCTCATTGTAGTTTTGATTTGCATTTCTCTAATGATTAGTGATGTTGAGCATTCTTTCATGTGTTTGTTAGCAATTTGTATATCTTCTTAGGAGAAATGTCTATTTAGGTCTTCTGTCCATTTTTGGATTGGGTTGTTTGTTTTTTTGATATTGAGCTGCTTGAGCTGCTTGTATATTTTGGAGATTAATCCTTTGTCAGTTGCTTCATTTGCAAATATTTTCTCCCATTCTGAGTGTTGTCTTTTTGTCTTATTTATGGTTTCCTTTGCTGTGCAAAAGCTTTTAAATTTCATTAGGTCCCATTTGTTTATTTTTGGTTTTATTTCCATTTCTCTAGGAGGTGGGTCAAAAAGGATCTTGCTGTGATTTATGTCATAGAGTGTTCTGCCTATGTTTTCCTCTAAGAGTTTTATAGTGTCTGGCCTTACATTTAGGTCTTTAATCCATTTTGAGTTTATTTTTGTGTATGGTGTTAGGGAGTGTTCTAATGTCATTCTTTTACATGTAGCTGTCCAGTTTTCCCAGTACCACTTATTGAAGAGGCTGTCTTTTCTCCATTGTATATTCTTGCCTCCTGTATCAAAGAGAAGGTGACCGTATGTGCATGGGTTTATCTCTAGGCTTTCTATCCTGTTCCATTGATCTGTATTTCTGTTTTTGTGCCAGTACCGTACTGTCTTGATTGCTGTAACTTTGTAGTGTAGTTTGAAGTCCGGGAGACTGTTTCCTCCAGCTCCATTTTTCTTTCCAATATTACTTTGGCTATTTAGGGCCTTTTGTGTTTCCATACAAATTGTGAAATTTTTTGTTCTAGTTCTGTGAAAAATGCCATTGGTAGTTTGATAAGGATTGCATTGGATCTGTAGATTGCTTTGGGTAGTATAGTCATTTTCACAATATTGATTCTTCCAACCCAAGAACATGGTATATCTCTCCATCTGTTTGTATCATCTTTAATTTCTTTCATCAGTGTTTTATAGTTGTCTGCATGCAAGTCTTTCGTGTCCTTAGGTAGGTTTATTCCTCGGTATTTTATTCTTTTTGTTGCAGTGGTAAATGGGAGTGTTTCCTTAATTTCTCTTTCAGATTTTTCATCATTAGTGTATAGGAATGCAAGAGATTTCTGTGCATTAATGTTGTATCCTGCTACTTTACCAAATTCATTGATTAGCTCTAGTAATTTTCTGGTAGCATCTTTAGGATTCTCTATGTATAGTATCATGTGATCTGCAAACAGTTACAGCTTTACTTCTTTTCCGATTTGGATCCCTTTTATTTCTTTTTCTTCTCTGATTGCTGAGGCTAAAACTTCCAAAACTATGTTGAATAATACTGGTGAGAGTGGGCAACATTTTCTTGTTCCTGATATTAGAGGAAATGGTTTCGGTTTTTCACCATTGAGTACGATGCTGGCTGTGGGTTTGTCCTATATGGCCTTAATTATGTTGAGGTAAGTTCCCTCTATGGCTACTTTCTGGAGGGTTTTTATCATAAATGTGTGTTGAATTTTGTTGAAAGCTTTTTCTGCATCTATTGAGATGATCATATGGTTTTTCTCCTTCAATTTGTTAATATGGTGTATCACATTGATTGATTTGTGTATATTGAAGAATCCTCACATTCCTGGGATAAACCCCACTTGATCATGGTGTATGATCCTTTTAATGTACTGCTGATTCTGCTTGCCAGTATTTTGTTGAGGAGTTTTGCATCTATGTTTGTCAGTGATATTGGCCTGTAGTTTTCATTGTTTATGACATCTTTGTCTGGTTTTGGTATCAGGTGATGGTGGCCTTGTAGAATGAGTTTGGGAGTGTTCTTCCCTCTGCTATGTTTTGGAAGAGTTTGAGAAGGATAGGTGTTAGCGCTTCTCTAAATGTTTGATAGAATTCGCCTGTGAAGCCATCTGGTCCTGGGCTTTTGTTTCTTGGAAGATTTTTAATCACAGTTTCAATTCCAGTGCTTGTGATTGGCCTGTTTATATTTTCTATTTCTTCCTAGTACAGTCTTGGAATGTTGTGCTTTTCTAAGAATTTGTCCATTTTTTTCCAGGTTGTCCATTTTATTGGTATAGAGTTGCTTGTAGTAATTTTTGATGATCCTTTGTATTTCTGCAGTGTCACTTGTTACTTCTCCTTTTTCACTTCTAATTCTATTGATTTGAGTCTTTTCTCTTTTTCTCTTGATGAGTCTGGCTAATGGTTTATCAATTTTGTTTATCTTCTCCAAGAACCAGCTTTTAGTTTTATTGATCTTTGCTTTCGTTTCCTTCATTTCTTTTTCATTTATTTCTGATCTGATCTTTATGATTTCTTTCCTTCTGCTAACTCTGGGTTTTTTTGTTGTTGTTGTTCTTTCTCTAATTGTTTTAGGTGTAAGGTTACGTTGTTTGTTTCAGATGTTTCTTGTTTTTTGAGGTAGGATTATATTGCTGTAAACTTCCCTCTTAGAACTGCTTTTGCTGCATCCCATAGGTTTTGGGTTGTTGTGTTTACATTGTCATTTGTTTCTAGGTATTTTTTGATTTCCTCTTTGATTTCTTCAGTGATATCTTGGTTATTAAGTAGCGTATTGTTTAGCCTCCATATGTTTTTGTATTTTTTCCTGTTTTTTTCCTGTAATTGATATCTAGTCTCATTGTGTTGTTGTCGGAAAAGATACTTGCTACAATTTCAATTTTCTTAAATTTACAAGGCTTGATTTGTGACCCAAGATATGATTTATCCTGGAGAATGTTCCATGAGCACTTGAGAAGAAAGTGTATTCTGTTGTTTTTGGATGGCATGTCCTATAAATATCAATTAAGTCCTTCTGGTTTAATATGTCATTTAGAGCTTGTGTTTCCTTACTTATTTTCCTTTTGAATAATCTGTCCATTGGTGTAAGTGTGGTGTTAAAGTCCATTACTATTATTGTGTTACTTTCAATTTCCCATGTTATGGCTGTTAGCATTTGCCTAATGTATTGAGGTGCTCCTATGTTGGGTGCATAAATATTTACAATTGTTATATCTTCTTCTTGGATTGATCCCTTGATCATTATGTAGTGTCCTTCTTTGTCTTTTTTAATAGTCTTTTTTTGAAGTCTATTTTGTCTGATATGAGACTTGCTACTCCAGCTTTCTTTTGATTTCCACTTTCATGGAATATCCTTTTCCATCCCCTCACTTTCAGTCTGTATGTGTCCCTAGGTCTGAAGTGGGTCTCTTGTAGACAGCATATATACAGGTCTTGTTTTTTTATCCATTCAGCCAGTCTATGTCTTTTGGTGGGAGCATAAAAAAACAAGACCTGTAAATGGACATTTAAGTTAATCATCAATATGTATGTTCCTATTACCATTTTCTTAATTGTTTTGGGTTTGTTATTGTAGGTCTTTTCCTTCTCTTCTGTTTCCCTCCTAGAGAAGTTCCTTTAGCATTAGCATTTGTTGTAAAGCTGGTTTGGTGGTGCTGAATTCTGTTAGCTTTTTCTTGTCTGTAAAGTTTTTAATTTCTCCATCAAATCTGCATGAGATCCTCACTGGGTAGAGTAATCTTGGTTGTAGGTTTTTCCCTTTAATCTCTTTCACTATGTCCTGCCCCTCCCTTCTTGCTTGCAGAGTTTCTGCTGAAAGATCAGCTGTTCACCTTATGGGGATTCCCTTGTATGTTATTTGTTGCTTTTCCCTTGCTGCTTTTAATAATTTTTCTTTGTATTTTATTTTTGATGGTTTGATTAATATGTGTCTTGACATGTTTCTCCTCAGTTTTGTCCTGTATAGGACTCTTTGCACTTCCTGGACTTGATTGACTTTCCTTTCCCATACTAGGGAAGTTTTCAACTATAATCTCTTCATATATTTTCTAAGTCCCTTTCTTTTTCTCTTCTTCTGGGACCCCTATAATTCAAATATTGGCACATTTAATGTTCTCCCAGAGGTCTCTGAGACTGTCCTCAATTCTTTTCATTCTTTTTTCTTTATTCTGCGCTGAGGTAGTTATTTCCACTCTTTTGTCTTCCAGGTCACTTATCCATTCTTCTGCCTCAGTTATTCTGCTATTGATTCCTTCTAGAGAATTTTAAATTTCATTTATTATGTAGTTCATCATTGTTTGTTTGCTCTTTAGTTCTTCTAGGTCCTTGTTAAGTGTTTCTTGTATTTTCTCCATTCTATTTCCAAGATTTTGGATCATCTTTACTATCATTACTCTGAATTCTTTTTAAGTAGACTGCCTATTTCCTCTTCATTTGATTGATCTGGTGGGTTTTTACCTTGATCCTTCATATGCTGTGTTTTTCTCTGTCTGCTCATTTTGTTTAACTGACTGTGTTTGGGGTCTCCTTTTTGCAGGCTGCAGGTTCATAGTTCCTGTTGTTTTTGTTGTCTGCCCCCTGTGGCTAAGGTTGGCTCACTGGGTTATGTAGGCTTCCTGGTGGAGCAGACTAGTGCCTGTGTTCTGATGGATGAGGCTGGATCTTGTCTTTCTGTTAGGTAGGACCGCCTACAGTGGTGTGTTTTGGGGTGTTTGTGACATTATTATGATATTAGGCAGCCTCTCTACTAATGGGTGGGGTTGTGTTCCTGTCTTGCTAGTTGTTTGGCATAGGGTGTCCAGGACTGTAGCTTTGCTAAGTGGGGCTGGGTCTTAGCATTGAGTTGGAGATCTCTGGGAGAGCTTTTGCTGTTTGATATTATTTGGAGCTGGGAGGTCTCTGGTGGACCAATGTGCTGAACGCGGCTCTCCCACCTAAGAGGCACAGGGCTGACAGCCAGCCGTAGCACCAAGACCCTGTCAGCCACACAGCTCAGAAGAAAAGGGGAAAAAAAGAAAGGAGGAAAGAAAAAAAAAAAAAAAGAAAAAGAAATAAAGTTTAAAATAAAAAATTAAAAAGTAATTTAAAAAAAAGGAAAAGAAAGAAGAGAGCAACCAAACCAAAAAACAAATCCACCAATGATAACAAGCACTAAAAACTATACTAAAAAATACCACCAAAAAACAGGCAGACAGAACCTTAGGACAAACGTAAAAGCAAAGCTATACCAACAAAATCACACAAAGAAGCATACACATACACACTCACAAAAAGATAAAAAGGAAAAAAAAATATATATATATATATAAAAAGGAAAAGAGCAACCAAATCAATAAACAAATCTACCAATGAGAGTAAGCTTTAAGTACTAAACTAAGATAAACATAAAAGCAGAAACAAATTAGATGCAGAAAGCAAACCCCAAGTCTACAGTTGCTCCCAAAGTCCACCGCCTCAATTTTGGGATGATTCGTTGTCTCTCAGATATTCCACAGATGCAGGGTACATCAAATTGACTGTGGAGATTTAATCTGCTGCTCCTGAGGCTGCTGGGAGAGATTTCCCTTTCTCATCTTTGTTTGCACAGCTCCTGAGGTTCAGCTTTGGATTTGGCCCCACCTCTGCTCTGTGTGTAGGTCACCTGAGGGCGTCTGTTCCCACCCAGACAGGACCGGGTTAAAGGAGCAGCTGATTAGGGGGTTCTGGCTCACTCAGGCCAGGGGGGAGGGAGGAGTACAGTATGCGGGGTGAGCCTGCGGCAGCAGAGACCAGCATGACGTTGCAACAGCCTGAGACGCACTGTGTGTTCTCCCAGGGAAGTTGTCCTTGGATCGCGGGACGCTGGCAGTGGCAGGCTGCACAGGCTCCCAGGAGGGGAGGTGTGGATAGTGACCTGTGCTTGCACACAGGCTTCTTGGTGACTGCAGCAGCAGCCTTAGCATTTCATGCCAGTCTCTGGTGTCCGCTCTGATAGCCACGGCTCGCGCCCATCTCTGGAGCTCGTTTAGGCGGTGCTCTGAATTCCCTCTCCCTGCACACCCCGAAATAATGGTCTCTTGCCTCTTAGGCCGTTCCAGACTTTTCCCCAGATTCCCTCCTGGCTAACTGTGGCGCACTAACCTGCTTCAGGCTGTGTTCACGCAGCCAACCCCACTCCTCTCCCTGGGATCTGACCTCCGAAGCCCTGAGCCTCAGCTCCCAGCTCCCAGCTCCCACCCACCCAAGAGGGTGAGCAGACAAGCCTCTCAGGCTGGTGAGTGCTGGTCAGCACCAATCCTCTGTGTGGGAATCTCTCCGCTTTGCCCTCTGCACCCCTGTTGCTGCGCTCTCCTCCATGGCTCCGAAGCTTCCCCCCCACCACCCCCTGTCTCCGCCAGTGAAGGAGCTTCCTAGTGTGTGGAAACTTTTCCTCCTTCACAGCTCCCTCCCTGAGGTGCAGGTCCCGTCCCTATTCTTTTGTCTCTGTTTTTTCTTTTTTCTTTTGCCCTACCCAGGTACGTGGGGTAGCTTCTTGCCTTTTGGGAAGTCTGAGGTCTTCTGCCAGTGTTCAGTAGGTGTTCTGTAGGAGATGTTTCACATGTAGATGTATTTCTGATGTATTTGTGGGGAGGAAGGTGATCTCCATATCTTACTCCTCCACCATCTTGAAGGCCTCCTCTATAAATCCATCTTCATTATTATCATCATCTTCATCATCATCATCATCTTCAAGCAGGGCTACACAGCAGAGAGGTAAGGCAGGAAGGTGAATAAAGTAGGGTTTAGCAGCAGAGAAGCAAATTTCTGAAGGTCCTATGGGAACCACCCCTCTCCCCTTCCCTCTTTCTCTCCTGAAGCTTCTGGCTATATATATGGTTTTGATTGGTAGGTCCATAAGAGATGTGGCCCATTATAACAATTACCCCTTTCTGGTAACTGCATATTGTAAACTCTTGCAGCAGGACAGATAATGAATTAGAGATGCACAAAACCAGAGAACTGTGTAATACTTATAATATTATAGCAATTTTCTAAGTGATAGATGAAAAGTTCCTGGGCTAAAAGAATAGAGGGGGATAAAAAGTAAGCATGAGAGATGTTAAGACAGAATTCTATTAACTCAGTTCTCTTCCTTGCATGAATAAACCCTACCCATCCTTTAATTTGTAGCTCAAAATGAAAATTTCTGATGAATTTGAAATAATGACTACTCTCTTTTCTGTGCTTTCAAAACACTTTGTTCAAATTGCCAACATATCACTTGTCAGAGTGTAGAGTTAGACCCCACCACATTCCACTTTGTAGCCCTGGTGTTTGCTATTGTACCTGTCAAAAAGTCATCAGTCAGTACATGTTTGCTGAGTTGAATTATATCTTTCAGTCCTTTATTCCCTTAAATCTAGTATTTGGGATTTAAAAATGAAATCTATAAAGATTTTAAAAATTGCTGTTAGTTACAGTCTGACTTTACAACGATCTTTCAAATAGAAAAGGTCTATTATCAAAAAAGTCTGTGACCAGATGTTCTTTCTGCCTACTAAGGTCACAATAAAATAGGTTTAAGCTGTAAAGAATAGGTTCAGACAGAGGATGTGACTTTGAAAAAGACTGCTCAACCATGTTTTGGGGAGTTTTCTAAAACATATGGCTCATTTTCATCTATGGGCACTATAGCTAATCTTTACTTAGCCCTATGTACTGTGTTAAAAGTATGCATCAATAAAAAAAAAATGAAAAAAGTGTATGTGAAAACAGTGTACTGCCTTCCTGTACAAACTAACCTGGAAAATATCCTTTTAGAAGTTTTCATGTTTGTTAACTTAATATTCTTCAACATAGCTACTCAAATTGTGATCAATTTTTATCACTATTATTGTTTTACCATTATAAGTATTACAGGGATGATATGTATTACGTGTGTTATCAATTTGATGTAGGAGATATGCGTGTTGCTTAGCATTATTCAATTGTCAAGTATACCTGCAACTTTCACTTTAGATTATAAGGCAGCCTTAACTGAGCAGGATAATATAGGAAAGGGGATATGTTATCTAAAACATCATGCCTGAAATGATGCTTTCCACTTTGACTTCTTGTACTTGAAACTCTGACTCTAAACTAATTTATACTTCAAGAAAAATAAACCAAGGTTTCTTTTTGTGGAGAAAACAATAACGAAAATATTAGGGCTAGCACTAAGTTCATAAAAATCAATCACTTTTGGTGTGTATAAGTGTTAGAGACATATTCAGCCTCACTGAAAAATAAAATTTGGATTTACCAGTTAATTTTAGAATTCTTAGAAATAATTAATTTCAATATTGTAAACAAAGAAATCAGTGTTTTCTTTGCTAATTTAAACATAAATTTGATCCTTATAAAATAATCATGATATCTCAATAATATTCCAACTTGTTCTAGAAACTTCTAAAAATCATTCCAAAGTTAGTAAGATATATGAATGCATTCCATCATAGTCCTGTGCATGTAAATAAGCCACCCTCACTCTTATTTCATTTACAGAGAGAGCATATAATCCATTTTGGACTATCTATCTAACTTTTATCATTGCCCTGTAGTCAAGGTGATTATATAAAAGAGCAACAATTTCTATGATTCTGTTCCTGCTGCCAGGATATCATGTGCAAGATATAAAAAGGGTGACCCAAGCCAGAGACATCTTCAGGAATTCAACAGTTGTTACAGAGAATATCACAACAGCATCCCAAGTTCAAATTGTTAGTTATCAGGGAAAAAGATAACAGTGAGAAGTGAGAAAAGATAAAGTGAGAAATATTTATACAGAAAGGAAATAGATAGTATTTGGAAAATGAAAATAATTTACTCAATTTACTATCTTAAATTTGTTTAGGAAGGAATACATTAGTGTTCAAAACCTCATGTATACATAATATATATATATGGCATATATAATATCTACCCCTGTTGATCATATATGTAGAACCCACTATTCCCTCCTCTTTTTTCATACATAATCAGTTTGTTTTGTATCCATTCATTATGTATGAATGAATGGATAGCTATATATATTTTACCTTTTTGTGTATAAAGTAGCAAACTATACACATGGCTTCACTCCTTGCTTTTTTACTTAAAAATGTAACTTGGGACACATTTTACATATCCGCTCCAATATGTAAAGCACTCTATAGTCCATATGCAATAAATAAATAAATAAATAAATCTAGACAGATGTTATTACAAATAATTCTAAAGGGACATAGATACAGATATAAATATGAAATGCAACTCTGTAAAACTTCTAAAGGAAAACTTTGGAGAAAATCTGTGTGACCTTAAATTTGGTTGGTGATGAGTGTTTAGATATGGACATGGTCCACGAAAGAAAAACATTGATAACTTGGACTTTATTAAAATTAAAAACCTCTGCTCTCTGAAAGACACTGTTGAGAGTACCAAAAGACAAGCCAGAGACTTGAAGAAAATATATTGAGCAAATATCTGATAAAGTTCTTGTATCCAAAATATACAAAAAAAAAAAAAAACTCTTAAAACTCAACAATGAAAAAATATTGAAAAATGGGTAAAAGACCTGAACAGGCACCTCACCAAACAAGATGCACAAATGGCAAACAAGTATATGAAAAGATGTTCAAGGAATTGCAAATTAAAACAAAAAGAAGATGCCACTACACACCTTAGAAAGACAAAACAAAACAAAACCTGACAATACCAATTGTTAGTAGGATGCAGAGCAGTAGAAACTGTCATTCATTCCTAGTGCAAATGAAAATTGGTATAACCACTTTGGAAGACAGGCAGTTTCTTACAAAGCTAAACATAATCTTATCATACAATCCACAAATTGCTCTCTTAGATATTTATCCATCAGATTTGAAAACTTACATCCACACAACACCTACACTCAAAAGTTTATACCAGCTTTATTGATAATCATCAAAAATGGGAAGCAACCAAATGTCCTTCAATAAGTGAATGGACAAATGAACTGTGACACATCCATAAAATGGAATATTATTCCGCAATAAAAATAAGTGAGCTATAAAACCACAAAAAGACTTAGAAATACCTTAAATTTATATTGTTATGTGAAAGAAGCCAGTTTGAAAAGCTACATACTATAGCATTCCAATTATATGACATACTGGGATTGGCAGAAGTATAGAGATGATAAAAAGATCAGTGGTTGCCAGGGCCCCAGGGAACTACATGAGGGTTGAATATGTGACGCACAGGGGCTAGTAAAAGCACAGGGATAGTAAAACTGTTCTGTATATTGTAATGGTGGACACATAGCACTATGCCTTTTTCAAAACCCATAGAACTTTACAACATGAAGAATGAACTTTAATGTGCACAAATTTTAAAAAATCATTTTAAATGTCAGAGGATCCCAGGATGGAATGCATAATGTGATAAAACAATTGAACTGTGTAATAAACTTATGAAACTACCTCACTGAAAGGAGTAAGGAAAAGATGCTGACTTAACTAACTTTGAAATTAAGTAGAATATGTAAAACTAAAGACAAAAGAAACTATCCTATTACTATAATTTGTGGGTTAAGAATTCTGAGGCTGCTGTATATATATTAAGATTGAACAGTTAAGTAAATTGATGGCGGATGATGGGAGCCAGGTTTCTCCCCGTTGTAGCTGGAGGTTACAGATAAGTGAGGGGAGGTGGCTGGAATAATCCATATGATAATGGATTATAGTTGGAGACATCATGTCAACTCACAATTAGCTTAACATAGACATAGTTGGTTATGTATAGAAATATATATATATACACACACACACACACACACACACACACGAGTTGGTATCCACACATATTATTTTCATGCTTTATCAACAGAGAGAACCTAGCAAAAAATGGCACAACAGTAGCAATGAGAACACCTAACACTCAAATCTTGGTTTCTAATACTATTCACCAATGAAAGAAAACAAAGGTCTTAAGAAAAAGGGCTGATTCTAGGACTGGGGAAGGAAACATAGATGATCCTATGGACCTTGTATTGCCAGAAAGTAATGAAGTGTTCCAAAAAAAGAAAGGAAGAAAGAGAGAAAGAGAGGAAGGAAGGAAGGAAAGAAGGAAGGAAGGAAAAAACCCACAGTGAGTGATGGGGGCATATGTTAAAGGGTCAAAGAGACAAAGGAACCAACAGGAAGAGCTCCCAACAAGCAAGACTAAGACAATCTGAGCAAAATATAGATAAATTAGGATTGGATTGTAACCTAAAATATAAAATAAATATCTTTGAGTCTTTACTGATATAAATAAGTGATAAACTGGGAAAAATAGACAAATCTTGTGCAGAAGAAATCCAAATAATTTATGTAGATTCTTGCCCCTCAAGGAGGTGGAATATAACTCTTCACTCATTATTTTGAGCTGTGTATAGTGAATTTTTCCCCAAGAGTGCAATGTGGAAAAGGAGGAAAGAGTAACTTTACGGTGGAGAAATCTGGCAACCACAACCTTAGGTGATCAAGGTCAGTATCAATATTAGTGAATCATGTTGGCAGTATGTGCTCTTAATATGATTTGATGATATGGCACTTTGTGTTCTTCCTCGCCAAAATGCATAACCCCAGTCTAATCATGAGAAGAGCACCAGAAAAATCACAGTTGAAGGTTAATCTAAAAAATGTCTGACCAGTTATAAAACAATCACTCTTCAAAATTGTCTAGGTCATCAAAAGCAAAGAAAGTCTGAAAAACTCTCATAGCCAAGAGAAGCCTAAGGAGACATGGATATTAATGTAATGTAGTGTCTGGGACTGGATCTGGGATAGAAAAAGGTCATTAGATAAAAACTAAGAAAATCTTAATAAATATGGACTTTAATAATAATGCTCAATATCAGTGCATTAACTGTAACAAATGTGCAGTACTAATGTGAGATATTTATAATAGAGGAAATTGTGTGGGGCATATGGGAAATTACTGTACTATCTTGACAAGAAGGGATAGTTAGGTGTGGGGCATCAGAACCTAAGCAAGTTTAAGAGTGTGTCCCTACAGATGTGGTCTGGTGTAGGGTGCTAGAACAAAACGAGGTGAGAGGGAAGGGGAGAATGATCAAAAAATATATAATTAAGGATATGGGATCCAGTTTCTTACTGTATAAAAAGAAGTTACACATATAGAAAGGAATAAAACTAGAATGAACTTTGTAGTACTTCTATATCAGCCTACCTAGTTCTAGGTATCTGAACATAAATATGTGCTTGTGATGTAAACATATGCATTCCCTCCTTGCAAGACATTTGGTCCTGTCCAAAATTTCCATAAGACATTTGGTCCTTAAGACATTTGGGCTATGCTAAAAGGTGCTTGATATTTGCAGGACCACTTGGTCCTGTTCAAAATGTCCATGGAGACATTTGGTCCACGCCAGAGGAAACTTAATATTTGGACCTGTCCAGAACCATTTGGCATGGACCAAATATGCTCATGGACATTTTGGACAGGACCCTCAAGGACCATTTAGTGTGGATCAAATGTCTCATGGACGTTTTAGACAGGACAAAATGTCCACTAATCATATTCCCTATCTCTGTCTACTTTGAGGGCTTTAGAGCATGAATACATCCTGCACTTAGATATTGGCTCCATGGAAAATTGGCTGATTCTAGTTCTGTGGCAGGGAAATTACAATAGAAGGCTAGAATACCTTGTGCCAGAAAGCAAGGAGGGCCTCAGAGAAATTTGGGAATATTAGAAAAGGACACAGAAGTTAGCTTGAACAGGGACCCACTAGAAAATTAGGACAATTTAAGCATCAAAATAAGTAATAACAGTAATGAATTATAAGCTATTGAATAAAATAGGAATCCATGAGTCCATACTGATATAAATATGTTAATGAATACATTGAAAGTTTCAAAAGTAGTCTTAAGTACATTGTTTGAAAATACTTCCCCACAAAATACTTATTAATTTAAAAAGGAGAAAAAAAAGATAATTTTACAGTGGAGAAACCTGTCAGATACCAACTAATTCAAGTGACCAAAGTAAATAGCATCAGAAATGGAACAAATAAAAATTGTGGTCCACCTGATAGATGTGATGAGAACATGGCATCACTTCTGTGATATTTCTAACAAAGGTGTATAACCTGGGGCTTCCCTGGTGGCGCAGTGGTTGAGAATCTGCCTGCCAATGCAGGGGACGCGGGTTCGAGCCCTGGTCTGGGAAGATCCCACATGCCGCGGAGCAACTAGGCCTGTGAGCCACAACTACTGAGCCTGCGCGTCTGGAGCCTGTGCTCCCAACAAGAGAGGCCGCGACAGTGAGAGGCCCGCGCACCGCGATGGAGAGTGGCCCCCTCTTGCCGCAACTAGAGAAAGCCCTCGCATAGAAACGAAGACCCAACACAGCCAAAAATAAATAAATTAATTAATAAATACTGAATGTTCTCCGGCTCCTGTAAAAAAAAAAAAAGAAGGTGTATAACCTGAATCTAACTATAAGGAATCATCAGGCAAGCCTTCCAAACCGAAGAAGGCTAAAGACTTGACAGCCAAGTGTAACATGTGATTCTAAATTGGACTAAGACATTTTTGGACAATTGACAAAGCTTTAGTAGCCTCTGAGGATTAGGTATTAGTAATGTATCAATTTTACATTTCGATTTTGTTGAGTATATTGTAGTTGTGTAGAAGAATGTCTTCGTTGTATAAATAAACACTAGAGCATTTTGGAGTGATGTAATATCAGGGTGACAACTTATTCTCAAAAAAATTATTTGTACTGTATACTCCAAGAGGTGATTTAATCTCACAATCACAATATTGAACAACAACAAAAAAAACCCAACAAGATAAAACAGAACGTTTGGTAGGATTTCATTTTGTAATAGTTCAAAAACAGGTAAAACTAGGCTTCATGTTCTAGAGAACATACATGTTGATAAAGTTTTTTTAAAAGGGAGAGTTTCATAGAAGTCAAGATAATTACATCTGCAAGAAAGGGAGGGGACTCACAAAAAGTTTTAGGGTAGCACTGATCTATTTCTTGACTTGGATCATCATTATATGGATGTATATTTTAAACTTTTTAATGATTTATACTTAGTTTTATTATATTTTGTATAGTTTTTTTAAATAAAAAGATATTGTACAACATTATAGAGCAAGTAGTTTATACCTTTGTAGTATAAACTTAGAGTGGGGACTGCCTTATTAACTGTAATGTGTTATCTAGTCTATCAGTTTCCTGAACTGCCAGTGTTTTATACCAGAAAAAAAGAAAAAAATCTACCAGTTATAATTTATTAGATGCATCTTAATGTCAAAGATGTTAATTTGTGTATGTCCTTCTCTTGATCACAGTTATATAACACTGAGTAACTCAATATAGTGTAGTTCCTTATTTGAGCTTCTGAGTCAGAGTTGGATGCTTTTGCAAAATTAACTCAAATACTGTGAACTAAGGACTTTACTCCAACAAATATATTTCTAGTTACATGCTTAGTTATTATCCCAATACATTTAATGAAATAAATTCTCAGATAGTTCTGAGAAATAAATATAACAGTCATCCTAAGGCAGAACTTGGAGGGGGGCAGTTTCTCTGAATAACTTTCTCTGAATAACTATAAAACAAGTCCTTATATATAAAATTTTATGGTAAATTACTTTGGGTCATTTTTCTAATATTCAAACTTGGTTCCTTTATTCCTTTTCTTCTTTTCGTCACTGAAGTTCTCTTTGAAAATACACAAATACTGCCTCTCTTTGAGGCACTTCGAAATCAAAATTAATTATGCTAATTATCTCATGCAGGCTGACCTAATTAAATTTAATTAGTGGGTCTTGTTAATTCTAAACATCATCCTCTGGGAGATTTTACCTTTTGGGTAAACTAGGTAGAGAATCCAAGTGCTTACTTATCCTAACATATTTAGGCAGCAGTCACAGCACATGTACTTGTGCAAATGGAGTATGTATAGTCATCAAGCAATTGATGTTCCCTTTATCTATTGATCTTGTTAAAATACATATTTCTTGTGGAAATTAACTGAGGTAAATGTCAAGGTTTTAATTAGTAATTAAATCCTTCCATTTAGATTGTATTCACAAAAGATGTGAAATCATGATATATGTGACTCATACTCTAGCAAAAATTTTTACATGCTTAGTAATTTTCAAATTATTCCTGGAATGTTGCTACATATGCTATTGAGTCATTCTTAGTTTTTTGTGATACTTCTATTCCCTTCCATTCCGTTTTTTCCTCTCTCACTGTTCCATTTTATGGAGCATCATTTTCTCAGCTGAGCACAATTAAGTAGTACTTCCCAGGGTTCTGCCCTGGTCTTACTGTCCTTCTTTCTCTCAGAGGGGATTTCATTTACTCTATAAATGACTTTAATTACTACATATGGGCTGGAAAATGCTTATATCTTTATATCTAGTATTGAACTTCACTTTGCCCTTCAGACATATATGCAACAACTTGCTCAACATATCAACACCGATGACACACAGTCATTAAAACGCAACACATCCAACATTATTTATCCTTTCTACCTACTCTCATTGCCATATTAAGGTCCTCATCATTTCTCACCTATTTCATTAACCTTTTTGTCTTGGTTCTTAACCCCCTACCCACCTCATATTTCATTATCTCATCAACAGCTCCTAGTAATTATCTGGTTTACTCAATTTGAAAGTGTAAACTTGTTTGAAATTGTCACTCACCCCCACCCTTTACCTAGGATCTAAAAATCTCTCTCCATCACCTGCAAAAGACACTAAGCAACTCAGCAAGAGTCTTTGAGTCTTAGTTCCTATCTAGCCCCCATCTCTTCCCAGTACTGCATTTTGAAATGTATATTCTAATGATACTGGAACTTTGGTACTTCCTGGCATAGATATCATAGTTATGAACTTCTCTGAGTTTGTGTACTGCCCTCTCTGCTTAATGTGTTTTCCTCAACTTTTTAACAGCTTTTATATGCAGGTAACATATTATTACGTGTTAAGAATGAGGAAAAAATAGTTCTAACAATACAAATAGATAGAGAGAAAAATAGAAAATTCTCCCTAAGCCTGTCTCCTATCCCATTCTGTTTTCACCAGCAATCACTGGTTCGAAAAAAAAAAAAAAATTCATCATATCTCCCAGACTTTCTATTTCATCAATTTGAATATTTTTCCTTTAACAATATAAGTTTGCTTACTCCATGTCAATACAATAGATTTTTTAATTTAACATTATGGAGTTAAACCTTAGAGTGCATGCAGTATAATTCTATCATTTCTCTACTGATAGACTCTTGGTGTTTTTTTGTCTATTTATTATGATTGTTGTCATTAATGCAATGAGTGGCCTTGTATTTCTACTAACCAAACCCACTCTAGTTTAAAAAAGAATCCATTCTGATAATATGATAATAGATATCCAATGCTTACATGTAATATATATATATATATATATATATATATATATATATATTGCATTTTCTATTTGAAAACTCTTTAAATAGTTTTTTAAATGTCTTTTTCATATTATTAGGAACAAACTATGACACTAATTACTTAAGAGAATTGGTAAGCAATTGCATGCATTGTTGTGCTAGGTGTATATTCAAATTATTTTTTTAAAGTTTCAAGGTTAGTCTAATTTTTTTAGTGATTTGAATTAAACAACAAATGTGATAATTGTTTAATGCTCTTTTGGCTAGATTATATGTAATAATATAATTTATAATTATACATATAATTAATATATAATAAATATAACTATATTATTACAATAAATAAGTGTTATTAAATAAATGAGGAAACCTCATTTAAAATGGAGTCAGGAAGCCCTGAAGGGGGAACTTTCACATTTGTATCATTCATTGCAGTCTACACAAACAACAGGAAGAAGGAAGATAAAAATTATTTTGACAAGGGAGGACATTAATCACACGGGAATTTTATGTCCAGCTTTTAAGAAAAAGAAGAAAGATCTCACTACCCCAGCAACAAAGCACCACAAACCCATTTTCTCCTAAAGCTTAATAAAAACAAGTGTCTCTCTTTGTTTTCTCTGGACTTGCCTATGATTCACCATAGCTTGCCTGTCCTAAGTGCAATTCCCAATATAAACCCATTTTGCTGGTAAAATAAGTGGCTGTTTCATTTTGAAAGTTGACAATATATAATGTCATTATGAATAAGTGAGATGAAAAATCTGCTACATATTAAGTATTTTCATAATCATTAGATGTTGAATACAACAAGATGGAAAAAAAAACATGTCTTCACATAGGAAAAAATATTAATCTTAATTAATTTTATTAGTTCTTTTGTTGTGCATCAAAGAGACATAAGTTTAAAGCATACTTATGTTCTCAGTTGACAAAATAGTAAATTTTACCAGTATTTTTTAAAAAAATAAAAATGTGAAAGTGAAAATCTGAAAAATATATATTTAAAGTACAAGTTTGACAATGTCGATAATCACAAATTTTCAAGCCATCCTCTGTTTACTACAAAAGATCTACATTTAACTAAAAACTAATAAACTTTTAATATACTAAGTATCTTTTTAGTCTTACATGGATGTGAAGATGTTTCAACTTATCACCTTGCTGATTGATAGCAGTGAAACTGATGGTTTACATTTTGTTTTGGTGAGACCAGGAGAGTTCTTCCTCTGGGACTGTACATATAGCAATACTCTGCCTACAAGAACAGAAGAGTATAAAAAGCACCAGCCAGTATAGCAGATTGAGCTTTCTGGTTCTGAGGTGTTCTGTGCAGATGTAGGTAATTCCTGATCATAGAGAGAAGGAACACCACTATGACCCTGTAGAGAGAAGTAAATATGAACCCCATCCAGTCTTTTTGAATATTGCTATGAGGTCACCTTTGTCTGAAGTGCATATTCTTACTTTAATGCTGTTGCTATATAATATCCTTTTCCTGGACTAAACCAAAGATTGACAAGCATTGTTATTTTGTCACCTGTGAATTTTTTTTAGCAATTGAATCCTGTCTGAAACTTTCAATTAATTTATTTAATAATTCTTGTAGAAACAATCTGGACATTTTCTGAATTTGTAAGGTGATCCTTGAACTTTACCACTGGTGGTATATGGTTCCTCTATTGTTCTGAATAATGATAGCACTTAGATATTACTTAGTTATGATATAAAACATCACCTAATGCCATTGAAAAAAGGTATCACATAGTTTTTATTCATTTTGGACCTTTAATTTCATAGAATACAGAGAAATATGCCACATATTTTTTGCTTGTTTTTGCAAGGTCTTCTCAGGATCAAAATATTGTATTAACAATGGAAAGAAACATTTTCTTTCTGGAACAGAAATATGATGCCTGCCTACCATGGGCAAGTGATGACAGAGATGGAAGATAGAAGCATCCTTGATTTCTTATCTTGAGACTTCTTATTATGTAAACCCTCTCCCCACCACACATTATTTGAATAGCCATTATTTTGCAATGAAATAAGGAATGACCACCTCAGCCTTCTAGATCTGAGATAGGGTAAAATTACCTTCATTGATACTATGAACATTTAAATATTTTGAATGGTTTTGGTAAAATATACTTAGGAGACATTCTAATATATTCTCTGAAGTAATCCCAATGAATGCTATAAAGGAACAAGATAGGTTTATCTATTTCATAAAATTCGTCACTGAATTTTAGCTTTCAATACCCTGTTGTAGCCATTAAATACAAATCATGCATTTCTAGTGTGTTGTGAATGTTTGCCACACTGAAGTCCATGTGCTTTCTGCACTTCTGAGTGTGAAATGCATTTTTTAACCTCCAAGATTAAATTATGTTGAATTTTACTTTGTAGCAAATGGTAAGATAAAATTTAAAATTCATTTTCTACTTAATCTGAAATATAAGAGGTTCTTGAGGTCATAACTCATCTGGGAACCATGATAATGTAGCAGATTATTAAATATTTCATTATGGTAATAATAGTGACCTTTTTTGGATATGTGATATGTGTAAACACTGCCTCTATTAACTCACTAAATCTAGAAGATGGTGTTTATGTTGACTTGGATACTGAAGACTCTTTCCTTAGCCTCCACAACCAATTTAAGGGCTCTTGCTTATCTGTCATGCTCTAAACTTATCATTTATCCAAGAACAAGGTCTCTATCGCTTCTTCTCTAATAGCTTAGGGCTCTGCCTGTAACATCAGTTCCATAATAATTTTGTTCCAATCTTACATTCCTGTCTAGGTGTGTGGTTTTTAGAATACCTCTCTCTCTCTGACCTAATCCTGAATCTCAATTGCTAGTTGTCTGCTCTGTTTCGCTATATTCTTGGACCTTTAAATTGATATGTACCTTGGGTAATTGTAGTAGGTTGAAGTATTGTCCCTAAGTCTTCCCTACTCCCTATATCCATATCCTTTGACACTAATGACATGGACCTCCCAGCCTTTTGACTTGGGGCCCTGCCATGTGACTTGCTTTGAGAGTGGAACATGGGCAGAAAAAATAATGTGCAGTTCCAGCTCAGGCCTCAAGAGGCCTCTTGTGCCTCTTTCAATGCTGTACAAACTTCCCCTGGAAGCCTAACAGCCTGGGCCCAGAGTAAATAAATGTGAAGCAGACTGGATGCTAACCCACAGAGAGTTGCAAATGCCAGTTGGAGTCAGAGTTTGAAGCACAGTCAGAAAGCCTTGATCAGCTAAGTCTAACCAACCTACAGGTGCATGAGAAACAAGCACTTTTTGCTGTATGCCTCTGAGATGTTGTGGTTATGTGGTAAAAGATAACCAATATGGTAATATTCGTTTTTCTTGTGTTTTTCCATCAGCTTTTGGGGCTTCAGATGTAACTTTGGACACAGCTAGTTCTTTAGGGGATGCACATGAAAAAGAGCTTGAATTCACTTGGTCAGGCCTAAGAAAAGTTCACATGTCTGTGATTTTTAGCAGTTAAACTAAACCTTATTAATCTGTAAAGATGTCTTTGATATCAAAGTCCTTGGTTACAAGCAACAGAAAAAGATTTTGAATACATTACAAAAGCAGAAGCATGTTGGAAGGTATATGTATTTCAGGGAATCTGTGGAAAAGCTTGAGAACCTGGTTCAAAAATTGACAAAAAGCAAGGTGGCTGGGCAGCAAGGAATAGAGGCACTATCACACCCCAGAAAAAATATTGTTATGATGCTATTATGAATACCACCAGTACAGAACGCTGGGTAGATGGTAAAGGCTGACTCTGAACAGTATAAATGTATTCTTACATTTTTATAATACTTTGAGATCCAAATGTCCAGGCTGGACACCTAATTGGCCACATTTAGTCCACATGCTTGCATTCTGGATACCAAGAAGTAGAGAGAAGTGTCTGCATGTGTGTTGAAGGGGTGTATGTGTGGGGTGGATGGGGTGGGCAGAGATTTGGAACCTTAAGTTTCTGTAGTAGAAAGTGGAGACCTACCTTCTACCCCAAATCATATAATAGTGAAACAATGTTCAAAATACAAAGGATGTTTAAGTATGGGGTGTTAAACAACAACAACAGCAGTAAATGCTCTCTATAATATTCCTGGGGAATCACACATAAGCAAAGTAAAAGAACTAAAGCAAGACATGAGAATCAGGAAAAGAGATCAAGTCTATCACAATTGGCAGGGTAAAGTGGGCACAAAGCCAAACTACAAATGAAGTGCCAAATCAGAACTGACTATCTTGCAAAAAATGAGGTTCAGATGGATTAATGGCTATTTTGGGGACTTAATTTCATGAGCTAATAGTTTTATGAGCTCTTCTTCCTGAGGATCCCTCACAGAGAGGCTTCTGTGTTATGCATGTACTCTGCCATTAAAGTGACCAAGCCATCACCGCCCTCTGTGGATCCCCATATATTTTGCAGAGGATTACAGAACCCTGACCAAGACTGTAATCAGATTCCATGAACAATAACATTTGATACTTAGCAGCCAAGATGAGAGGTATTCCATTCCTTCATTAGACATTCACTTTTCATTTTTTTCTTACTAAAAGACATGTAGCATGTCAAATTGAAGTAAACAAAATAAATCTAACCCTCCTCATAGTGGCTGTAAATACATGCCCAGTTACTCTGTACATAAGCTTCTGCAGTACCATTTTGAGTGCTGACAATTTGTAATGAAGGTAGCATTTATCTCTGAAAGTTTTAAGAATCATTCTAAATTAAGGCTTAATCTCTTATTTTCCTTTAAAAAACTTATTGATTAGGGGATCATAGATTCTTAAAATCAAAAGAGACATAGAAATCCCCTTCATTTCACAGAAGATATTTCTGAGGCCAGTGGAACTTTAATGGTTTGACAATTATTAGACGGTAAATAAGGGGTAGATTTGGGATTAAAACCAAACTCTCCCTATTGCTTCTCCAATGAAAATGTTTCATTTTCAGATATAGAGCAATATTTTGTGTGTTGTTATTGTTCAGATTATTTATATCAGGAGTTTAAAACTCAGCTCTAGAGGAGCCAGCAAGGTCACGTAAATGAGTAGGGAGGAACAATAAAAATGTGTAGGTGTGGATTGTTTGAATGGCAGTGAAAGCTGGACAGCCAATGCCCTATCTAAAGAGGTGACCACTTCTCAGCTCCAGCTGACTGTTGCCATTGGTAACGCAGGCCCAAAGTGACTACATGTTTTTTTTTTTAATTTTAAATATCTCTATTTTTAAAAGTTGTATTTAAAATAAAAACTGAACAAGATGAAGTCCAGTTAAAACCCAATCAGGAGATGAATTTGGTCTGCAGGCTGCCGGTTTGTAATTGCAACTTATACCATCTATACCATCTACTATGCAATCATAGGGAATAGTATCAATATTATTCATTAAATTTAAAAAATATTCAGCATCACTGCTCTCAGTGGAAGAATCTATTGAAATAAATTTTTAAAAGCTTCTAAATCAATTAGTATAAAAATTGATTTTTCAATATTTAATCAAAGCATATCTATCCTTTAACGTCTACAAACACCTTTGTAGAAATGTTCTACAAAGTGAACATTGTAGAAATGTTCACTTTAATTTAATATGAACAATGATAGAGATAATCTGATCATAGTCTTAGAAAATGTAACTTGGAATAGGTGATCAATACATTCACATTAACTTTGGTAATCAATCCATTAAACTTGTGCATGAAATGTTGACAAATCTCCTTAGCTCTTAGTATAATTGAATACCTTGTCAATTTCTTCACTAACATTTCAGTATTGATTGACTGGTAGTTCCTCTCAGAATTAGTCATTGATTATCATGATACAGTGATTCTACTGACCACTAATTGTCCTTTAACTAGTATATGTGGTAACTCTATTGTATAAGATTTAACATTCAGTTGAAATGGCAAAATAAAGTCATTTCTTTATCTAATTGACTAATCTACCAATGAAACCTAGTGTGCCAATAAATATGCCAATGAAATCATATTTAGAAAATATTTCTAGAGTGATTTTATACATCTACATAAATTTTGTACTAAAACAATGTTTCTAAACCCCTCCCCCAGGAAAAAAACTGATAATAAAAATGGGATTTATGTTTAAAAAGTTGGGAAGATGTTGCATCCAAAATTCCTCTGATAGAGGTACATTTTGCAAATTACTGTGCTAAAGTTTCTGAAGTTTTCCTGCAATGAATCCTATCTTAACTTATTTAACATAGTATTTTTCAAGTTTATTTAAACAGAGATTCACTTTCTCCTTGATTTTGAGCAAAACAATTTGGAGAAGGCTGTCTCAGAAAAGAAATGTATTGCCCAAGCCCACACAACTAATTAAAATTAGGTTCAAAGATACCTGTAAGATTTTCTGGTTCCTACAATATTTTTTTTATTTTTCATTTTTTTTTAAACGTAATTAAGTTTTTATTTCTTTTTTTTAATTGAAGTATAGTTGATTTACAATATTGTGTTAGTTTCAGGTATACAGCAAAGTGATTCAGTTATATATATATTTTTTTTCAGTTTATTTTCTGTTACATATAGGTTATTACAAGATATTGAATATTGTTCCCTGTGTTATACAGTAAATCCTTGTGGTGTTTTTAATTTCTGATTAATGGCTTTTCTTTTTTTCTTCCAGCTTTTTTTTTTTTTTTTTAACATCTTTATTGGAGTATAATTGCTTTACAATGGTGTGTTAGTTTCTACTGTATAACAAAGTGGATCAGCTATACGTATGCATATATCCCTTACCTCTTGCGTCTCTCTCCCACCCTCCCTATCCCACCTCTCTAGGTGGACACAAAGCACCGAGCTGATATCCCTGTGCTATGTGGCTGCTTCCTACTAGCTATCTATTTTACATTTGGTACTGTATATATGTCAATGCTACTCTCTCACTTCGTCCCAGCGTACCCTTCCCCCTCCCCATGTCCTCAAGTCCATTCTCTATGTCTGTGTCTTTATTCCTGTCCTGCACCTAGGTTCTTCAGAACCTTTTTTTTAGATTCCATATATATGTGTTAGCACACGGTATTTGTTTTTCTCTTTCTGACTTACTTCACTCTGTATGACAGACTCTATGTCCAGCCACCTCACTACAAATAACTCAATTTCATTTCTTTTTATGGCTGAGTAATATTCCATTGTATATATGTGCCACATCTTCTTTATCCATTCAGCTATCGATGGACACGTAGGTTGCTTCCATGTCTTGGCTATTGTAAATAGTGCTGCAATGAACATTGTGGTACATGACTCTTTTTGAACCATGGTTTTCTCAGGGTATATGCCCAATAGTGGGATTGCTGGGTCATATGGTAGTTCTATTTTTAGTTTGCTAAGGAACCTCCATACAGCTCTCCATAGTGGCTGTATCAATTTACATTCCCACCAGCAGTGCAGGAGGGTTCCCTTTTCTCCACACCCTTTACAGCATTTATTGTTTATAGATTTTTTCATGATGGCCATTCTGACTGGTGTAAGGTGATACCTCATTGTAGTTTTGATTTGCATTTCTCTAATGATTAGTGATGTTGAGCATACTTTCCGATGTTTGTTGGCAATCTGTATATCTTCTTAGGAGAAATGTCTGTTTAGGTCTTCTGCCATTTTTGGATTGCGTTGTTTGTTTTTTTGATATTGAGCTGCATGAGCTGCTTGTAAATTTTGGAGATTAATCCTTCATCAGTTGCTTCATTTGCAGATATTTTCTCCCATTCTGAGGGTTGTCTTTTCGTCTTGTTTATGGTTTCCTTTGCTGTGCAAAAGCTTTTAAGATTCATTAGGTCCCATTTGTTTATTTTTGTTTTTACTTCCATTTCTCTAGGAGGTGGGTCAAAAAGGATCTTGCTGTGATTTATGTCATAGAGTGTTCTGCCTATGTTTTCCTCTAAGAGTTTTATAGTGTCTGGCCTTACCTTTAGGTCTTTAATCCATTTTGAGTTTATTTTTGTGTATGGTGCTAGAGAGTGTTCTATTTCAGGTAGACTGCCTATTTCCTCTTCATTTGTTAGGTCTGGTGTGTTTTTACCTTGCTCCTTCATCTGCTGTGTGTTTTTCTGTCTTCTCATTTTGCTTATCTTACTGTGTTTGGGGTCTCCTTTTCGCAGGCTGCAGGTTCGTAGTTCCCGTTGTTTTTGGTATCTGTCCCCAGTGGCTAAGGTTGGTTCAGTGGGTTGTGTAGGCTTCCTGGTGGAGGGGACTAGTGCCTGTGTTCTGGTGGATGAGGCTGGATCTTGTCTTTCTGGTGGGCAGGTCCACATCTGGTGGTGTGTTTTGGGGTGTCTGTGGCCTTATTATAATTTTAGGCAGCCTCTCTGCTAATGGATGGGGCTGTGTTCCTGTCTTGCTAGTTGTTTGGCATAGGGTGTCCAGCACCATAGCTTGCTGGTCGTTGAGTGAAGCTGGGTCTTGGTGTTGAGATGGAGATCTCTGGGAGATTTTCACCATTTGATTTTACATGGAGCTGGGAGGTCTCTTGTGGACCAGTGTCCTGAAGTTGGCTCTCCCACCTCAGAGGCACAGCCCTGATGCCTGGCTGGAGCACCAAAAGCCTTTCACCCACACAGTTCAGAATAAAAGGGAGAAAAAATAGAAAGAAAAAAAAGAAAGAGGATAAAATAAAATAAAGTAAGATAAAATAAAGCTATTAAAATTAAAAATAAAAAATAATTATTAGAAAAAAGGAAAAAAAAATTTTAAAGAAAACACAAACAAACAAAAACAAACAAACAAGAAAAACAACAGACAGACAGAACCCTAGGACAAATGGTGAAAGCACAGCTATACAGACAAAATCTCACACAGAAGCATACACATACTCACAAAAAGAGGAAAAGGGGAAAAAATAATATATCCTGCTCCCAAAGTCCACCTCCTCAATTTGGGATGATTCGTTGTCTATTCAGGTATTCAACAGATGCAGGCACATCAAGTTGTTTGTGGAGCTTTAATCCGCTGCTTCTGAGGCTGCTGGGAGAGATTTCCCTTTCTCTTCTTTGTTCGAACAGCTCCTGGGTTTCAGCTTTGGATTTTGACCCGCCTCTGTGTGTCGGTCGCCTGAGGGCGTCCGTTCTTCACTCACACAGGACGGGGTTAAAGGAGCAGCTGAATCAGGGGCTCTGGCTCACTCAGGCCGGGGGGATGGAGGGATACGGAAGCGGGGTGAGCCTGCAGCGGCAGAGGCCGCCGTGACGTTGCACCCACCGAGGCGCGCCATGCGTTCTCCCGGGGAAGTTGTCCCTGGATCACGGGACCCTGGCAGTGGCGGGCTGCACAGGCTCCCGGGAGGGGCGGTGTGGATAGTGACCTGTGCTTGCACACAGGCTTCTTGGTGGCCCCAGCAGCCTTAGTGTCTCATGCCCGTCTCTGGGGTCCGCGCTGATAGCCGCGGCTCACGCCCGTCTCTGGAGCTCGTTTAGGCAGCACTCTGAATCCCCTCTCCTCACGCACCAGGAAGCAAAGAGGCATGAAAAAGTCTCTTGCCTGTTCGGCAGCCCCAGACCTTTTCCCGGACTCCCTCCCGGCTAGCTGTGGTGCGCTAACCCCTTCAGGCTGTGATCACACCGCCAACCCCAGTCCTCTCCCTGCAATCTGACTGAAGCTCGAGCCTCAGCTCCCAGCCCCCGCCCGCCCTGGTGGGTGAGCAGACCAGCCTCTTGGGCTGCTGAGTGCTGGTCAGCACCGCTCCTCTGTGCGGGAATCTCTCCACTTTGCCCTCCGCACCCCTGTTGCTGTGCTCTCCTCCGTGGCTCCAAAGCTTCCCCCCTCTGCCACCCACAGTCTCTGCCCGCGAAGGGGCTTCCTAGTGTGTGGAAACTTTTCCTCCTTCACAGCTCCCTCCCACTGGTGCAGGTCCCATCCCTATTCTTTTGTCTCTGTTGTTTCTTTTTTCTTTTGCCCTACTGAGGTAAATGGGGAGTTTCTTGCCTTTTGGGAGGTCTGACGTCTTCTGCCAGCGTTCAGTGGGTGTTCTATAGGAGCAGTTCCACGTGTAGATGTATTTCTGATGTATCTGTGGGGAGGAAAGTGATCTCCGCGTCTTACTCTTCCACCATCTTCTGGGAATTGAGAGTGTTCTAATTTCATTCTTTTATGTGTATTTGTCCAGTTTTCCCAGCACCACTTATTGAAGAAGCTGTCTTTTCTCCGTTGTATATTCTTGCCTCCTTTATCAAAGATAAGGTGACCATATGTGCGTGGGTTTATCTCTGGGCTTTCTATCTTGTTCCATTGATCTATATTTCTGTTTGTGTGCCAGTACCATACTGTCTTGATTACTGTAGATTTGTAGTATAGTCTAAAGGCAGGGAGCCTGATTCCTCCAGCTCCGTTTTTCTTTCTCAACATCGCTTTGGCTATTCGGGGTATTTTGTGTTTCCAAACAAATTGTGAAATTCTTTGTTCTAGTTCTGTGAAAAATGCCAGTGGTAGTTTGATAGGGATTGCATTGAATCTGTAGATTGCTTTGGGTAGTGTAGTCATTTTCACAATATTGATTCTTCCAACCCAAGAACATGGTATATCTCTCCATCTGTTTGTATCATCTTTAATTTCTGTCATCAGTGTCTTATAGTTTTCTCCATACAGGTGTTCTGTCTCCTTAGGTAGGTTTATTCCTAGGTATTTTATTTTTTTCTTGCAATGGTAAATGGGAGTGTTTCCTTAATTTCACTTGCAGATTTTTCATCGTTAGTGTATAGGAATGCAAGAGATTTCTGTGCATTAACTTTGTATCCTGCTACTTTACCAAATTAATTGATTAGCACTAATAGTTTTCTGGTAGCATCTTTAGGATTCTGTATGTATAGTATCATGTCATCTGCAAACAGTGACAATTTCACTTCTTCTTTTCCAATTTGGATTCATTTTATTTGTTTTTTTTCTCTGATTGCTGTGGCTAAAACTTCCAAAACTACGTTAAATAATAGTGGTGAGAGTGACCAACCTTGTCTTGTTCCTGATCTTAGTGGAAATGGTTTCAGTTTTTCACCATTGAGAAGGATGTTGGCTGTGGGTTTGTCATATATGGCCTTATTATGTTGAGGTAAGTTCCCTCTATGCCTACTTTCTGGAGGGTTTTTGTCATAAATCGGTGGTGAATTTTGTCAAAAGCTTTTTTTGCATCTATTGAGATGATCATATGGGTTTTTTCCTTCAATTTGTTAATACAGTTTATCACATTGATTGATTTGCATATATTGAAGAATCCTTGCATTCCTGGGATAAACCTCACTTGATCATGGTGTATGATCCTTTTAATGTGCTGTTGGATTCTGTTTGCTATTATTTTGTTGAGGATTTCTGCATCTATGTTCATCAGTGATATCGGCCTGTAGTTTTCTTTTCTTGTAACATCTTTCTGGTTTTGGCATCAGGGTGATGGTGGCCTCATAAAATGAGTTTGGGAGTGTTCTTCCCTCTGCTATATTTTGGAAGAGTTTGCGAAGGATCGGTGTTAGCTCTTCTCTAAATGTTTGATAGAATTCGCCTGTGAAGCCATCTGGTCCTGGGCTTTTGTTTGTTGGAAGATTTTTAATCACAGTTTCAATTTCAGTGCTTGTGATTGGTGTGTTTATATTTTCTATTTCTTCCTGGTACAGTCTTGGAAGGTTATTCTTTTCAAAGAATTTGTCCATTGCCTCCAGGTTGTCCATTTTATTGGCATAGAGTTGCTTGTAGTAATCTCTCGTGATGCTTTGTATTTCTGCAGTGTCAGTTATTACTTCTCCTTTTTCATTTCTAATTCTATTGATTTGAGTCTTCTCCCTTTTTTTCTTGGTGAGTCTGGCTAATGGTTTATCAATTTTGTTTATCTTCTCAAAGAACCAGCTTTTAGTTTTATTTATCTTTGCTTTCATTTCCTTCATTTCTTTTTCATTTATTTCTGATCTGATCTTTATGATTTCTTTCCTTCTGCTAACTTTGGGTTTTTTTTGTTGTTGTTCTTCTTCTTTCTCTAATTGCTTTAGGTGTAAGGTTAGGTTGTTTATTTGAGATGTTTCTTGTTTCTTGAGGTAGGATTGTATTGCTATAAACTTCCCTCTTAGAACTGCTTTTGCTGCATCCCATAGGTTTTGGGTTGCATTTTCACTGTCATTTGTTTCTAGGTATTTTTTGATTTCCTCTTTGATTTCATAGTGATCTCTTGGTTATTTAGCAGTATGTTGTTTAGCCTCCAGGTGTTTGTAGTTTTTACAGAATTTTGCCTGTAATTGAGATCTAGTCTCATAGCGTTGTGGTCAGAAAAGATACTTGATATGATTTCAATTTTTTTAAGTTTACCAAAGCTTGATTTGTGACCCAAGATATGATCTATCCTGGAGAATGTTTCATGAGCACATGAGATGAAAGTGTATTCTGCTGTTTTTGTATGGAATGTCCTATAAATATCAATTAAGTCCATCTTATTTAATGTATCATTTAAAGCTTGTGTTTCTTTATTTATTTTTATTTTGGAAGATCTGTCTGTTGGTGAAAGTGTGGTGTTAGAGTCCCCTACTATTACTGCGTTACTGTCGATTTCCCCTTTCATGGCTGTTAGCATTTTCCTTATGTATTGAGGTGCTCCTATGTTGGGTTCATAAATATTTATAATTTTTTATCTTCTTCTTGGATTGATCCCTTGGTCATTATGTAGTGTCCTTCTTTGTCTCTTGTAACAGTCTTTATTTTAAAGTCTACTTTGTCTGATACGAGAATTGCTACTTCAGCTTTCTTTTGATTTCCATTTGCATGGAATATCTTTTTCCATCCCCTCACTTTCAGTCTGTATGTGTCCCTAGGGCTGAAGTGGGTCTCTTATAGACAGCGTATATATGGGTCTTGTTTTTTTATCCATTCTGCCAGTCTATGTCTTTTGGTTGGAGCATTTAATCCATTTAAGATAATTATCGATATGTATGTTACTATTACCATTTTCTTAATTGTTTTGGGTTTGTTATTGTAGGTCTTTTCCTTCTCTTCTCTTTCCTGCCTAGAGAAGTTCCTTTAGCATTTGTTTTAAAGCTGGTTTGGTGGTACTGAATTCTCTTAGCTTTTGCTTGTCTGTAAAGGTTTTAATTTCTCCGTTGAATCTGAGTGAGATCCTTGCTGGGTAGAGTAATGTTGGTTGTAGGTTTTTCCTTTTCATCACTTTAAATATGTCCTGCCACACCCTTCTGGCTTGCAGAGTTTCTGCTGAAAGATCAGCTGTTTACCTTATGGGGATTCCCTTGTATGTTATTTGTTGCTTTTCCCTTGCTGCTTTTAATATTTTTTCTTTGTGTTTAATTTTTGATAGTTTGATTAATATGTGTCTTGGCATGTTTCTCCTTGGATTTATCCTGTATGGGACTCTCTGCGCTTCCTGGACTTGATTGACTATTTCCTTTCCTATATTAGGGGAGTTTTCAACTGTAATCTCTTCAAATATTTTCTCAGTCCCTTTCTTTTTCTCTTCTTCTTCTGCGACCCCTATAATTCAAATGTTGGTGCATTTAATGTTGTCCCAGAGGTCTCTAAGACTGTCTTCAATTCTTTTCATTCTTTTTTCTTTATTCTGCTCTGTGGTAGTTATTTCCACTATTTTATCTTCCAGGTCACTTATCCGTTCTTCTGCCTCAGTTATTCTGCTATTGATTCTGTCTAGAGAATTTTAAATTTCATTTATTATGTTGTTCATCATTGTTTATTTGCTCTTTAGTTCTTCTAGATCCTTGTTAAATGTTTCTTGTATTTTCTCCATTCTATTTCCAAGATTTTGGATCATCTTTCCTATCATTACTCTGAATTCTTTTTCAGATAGACTGATTATTTCCTCTTCAGTTTGGTCTGGTGGGTTTTTACCTTGCTCCTTCTTCTGCTGTGTAGTTCTCTGTCTTCTCATTTTGCGTAACTTACTGTGTTTGGCGTCTCCTTTTCGCAGGCTGCAAGTTCATAGTTCCCATTGTTTTTGGTGTCTGCCCCCAGTGGGTAAGGTTGCTTTAGTGGGTTGTGTAGGCTTCCTGGTGCAGGGGACTGGTGCTTGTGTTCTGGTGAATGAGGCTGGATCTTTTGTCTCTGGTGGGCAGAACCTCGTCCAGTGGTGTGTTTTGGTGTGTTTTCTGTGAACTTATGATTTTAGGCAGCCTCTCTGCTAATGGGTGAGGTAGTGTTCCTGTCTTGCTAGCTGTTTGGCATGGGGTGTCCAGCACTGGAGCTTGCTGGTCGTTGAGTGGAGCTGGGTCTTAGCGCTGAGACAGAGATCTCTGGGAGAGCTCTCGCCAATTGATATTACGTGGGGCTGGGAGGTCTCTGGTGGGGTAAAGTCCCGAAATCAGCTCTCCTTCCTCAGAGGCTCAGGCTGGACACCTGGCTGGAGCACCAAGACCCTGTCAGCCACCCTTAGAAGACCCTGTCTCCCTTAGAAGAAAAGGGAGAAAAAAGAAGAGATAAATAAAATAAAATAAAATAAAAAAGTTGTTAAAATAAAAAAAATTTTAATTATTAAAAATAAAAAAGTAGTAAAAAAAAAAAAAGAAAACAAGAAGAAAGCAACCAAAGCAATAAACAAATCTACCAATAATAACAAGTTTTAAAAACTATACTAAAAAAAGAAGAAAAAACTGAGAGAGAGAATGCTAGGACAAATGGTAAAAGCAAACCTATATTGACAATATCACACAAAGAAGCATACATATACACACTCATAAAAAGATAAAAAGGAAAAAATATATATATATATTAAAAAAAGGAAGAGAGCGACCAAATCAATAAACAAATCTACCAATGATAATAAGCTCTAAATACTAAACTAAGATAAACATAAAACCTGAAACAAATTAGATGCAGAAAGCAATCCCCAAGTCTACAGTTGTTCCCGAAGTCCACCCCCTCAATTTCGGGATGATTCATTGTCTATTCAGGTATTCCACAGATGCAGGGTACATCAAGTTGATCGTGGAGATTTCATCTGCTACTCCTGAGGCTGCTGGGAGAAATTTCCCTTTCTCTTCTTTGTTCGCACAGCTCCTGTGGTTCAGCTTTGGATTTGGCCCCACCTCTGCATGTAGGTTGCCCTCTGGCATCTGTTCTTCACCCAGACAGTAGGGGGTTAACGGAGAGGCTGACTAGGGGACTCTGGCTCACTCGGGCCAGGGGTAGGGAGAGGTACAGAATGTGGAGCGAGCCTGCAGCAGCAGAGGCCGGCATGATGTTGCAACAGCCTGAGGCACGCCATGTGTTCTCCCGGGAAAGTTGTCCTTGGATCATGGGATCCTGGCAGTGGTGGACTGCACAGGCTCCCGGGAGGGGAGGTGTGGATAGTGACCTGCACTTGCACACAGGCTTCTTGGTGACTACACCAGCAGCCTTAGCGTTTCACGCCCCTCTCTGGTGTCTATGCTGATAGCCATGGCTAGCGCCTGTCTCTGGATCTCGTGTAGGCAGTACTTTGAATTCCCTCTCCTCATGCACCCCAAAACAATGGTCTCTTGCCTCTTATACAGGTCCAGGCTTTTTCCTGGACTTCCTCCTGGCTAGCTGTGACACACTAGCCCCCTTCAGGCTTGTTCACACAGCTAACCCCAGTCTTCTCCCTGGGATCTGACCTCCGAAGTCAGAGCCTCAGCTCCCATCCCCCACCCATCCTGGTGGCTGAGCAGACAAGCTTCTCAGGCTGATGATTGCTGGTTGGCACCGATCCTCTGTGTGGGAATCTCTCTGCTTTGCCCTCTGCACCTCTGTTGCTGAGCTCTCCTCTGTGGCTCCAAAGCTTACCCCCCACCCACCACCCCCTGTCTCTGCCAGTGAAGGGGCTTTCTAGCATGTGGAAACTTTTCCTCCTTCACAGCTCCCTCCCAGAAGTGCAGGTCCCATCCCTATTATTTTGTCTCTGTTTTTTCTTTTTTCTTTTGGCCTACCCAGGTATGTGGGGAGTTTCTTGCCTTTTGGGAAGTCTGAGGTCTTCTGCCAGTGTTCAATAGGTGTTCTGTAGGAGTTGTTCCACATGTAGATGTATTTGTGGGGAGGAAGGTGATCTCCACGTCTTACTCCTACACCATCTTGAAGGGTCTCCCCTACAATATTTTTAAAAATACAGTTTAGGGTACATTATGTGGATTTTTACTCAGTCTTGGTGCATATTAAAGGAAAATATCTTAACCATGCTAAAATTCCTTTGTCAGAGCATGCAAATTTGTAATATTCACCTATTTTAATTCATCAGAATTTTCATATGAGTGTTAAAGATGGAATTTCCATAAAATCAATACTTTCAAGGGAAATAAATCATGAGTGAATGACAAAATGAAAGCTGACCTATAAATTTTCAAATGTAATCTGATTTGTGTAAAAAAAAAAATTCAATAGTACAGAAAATGTTAAAAAAAAAAAGCATCTCTCCACTCCACCCCACAGAGGAAGGCTATGCAAAATTGCCCAAGAGGGTACAGCTGGATTCTAATATACTCAAAACTCTCTAAAGATACTCTGCTTTGAGTCACAACTGTCCCTCCATATCTAAGAAGGATGTGAAACAATTGCAGGCCACCATTTCTCTAGCTGTCTATGCCTCTTACACAGTAGCGAGGAAACTAGAACTTTTCCAGCTTCCATCCAGTCCATGCTGCCTTTACTTTTATTTCTGTTTGTTTGTTCTTTTGTTTGTTTTTTCATTTGTTCTTTCATTCATTCATTCATTCATGGCACACCAAAGCATTTTCTTCCTTGGTATTAAAAGATATTTGAATGCTTATTTGGCTCTGTCCCTGGCTCCTAGCTGTAAAGACAGCAAATCAACCTTTTGTTTTCCCTCAGACCCGAAGAGCAGGCAGGTTTCTGATTTCTTGAAAGGCTATACTGATCCCTTCAAGGCTATGCATCTGGACTTGGTGAAGTTCACCACACACATTTCTTTTCTTTTTTTTCCTATATTCTTTTGAAAACTTTGTATAGAAGTATTTTTACAGACATAGATATAAAAGTTCACAAATTATAAGTGTGAAGATACAAAAGTTTTTACAAACTGAAGACACTCAGGTAACCAGCACAAGATTTGAGAATATTATCAGCTTCACAAAGCACCCTCTTCATCTTCACTGAAATCACTATTACCTTTTCTGAAGTAACTACTATTGTGATTTATAACTTTATAGATAATTTTTTCTTGTTTTAGAACTTAATTTACATGAAATAAGATAGTAGTGTACTCATTTATAACATGTTACTCAACATGTATTGCTGTTGCATAAAATTATAATTCATTCACTCATCTCTGTATAGAATTTAATATTGTTAAAATACCTCAAACTATTTATTCATTCTAGTGTTGATGAACATTTAGGTAGATCCAGTTTTTGTCTATTATGAATAGTGTGGCTATGAACATTCTTTACATGTGTTTTGGTGAGCATATAAATGCAATTCAAATGGATTACAAGAAATTACAAGAAATGTAATTTCTGGGTCACAGATTTGGCATATTGCTTAAGAGTTTTCCAGAGTGGTTGTACCAATTCATAATTCTATCAGCAGTGTATGAGAGTTCTAGTTCATCCCTCTATTTTCAATATTTTTTTGTGTCATCTTTAAGATGTGTCTCTTCTAGGCAGTATTAGGCAGTGCAGAGGTTTTTTGTTTGATTGTTTTCTTGTTTGTTTGTTTGTCTTCCCCATCCAACCCCATGTCACTACCAAAAGAGCTATTGGGTTCTCTGTCCCTCGGTTGCAGTCTTCTTCCTGCGTCTATCCTGGAATTTCAGCTTCTAGGCAAGGCACAGCATTAATAAATATATCCAGGGACAGCAGTAGAGATTCAGATCAACTATGAAAGACTCTCTAGAATTTTACTTTCTGTAGATACAGTTGCTTTTGCAAATCTGTTTCTGTATATACATATTTATGTATAGTTTTTTTAATATCTACTTGGCTTTTCATGTTGTTCTCAGCAGAAGTGTTATCCTCTGTGAACTACTTCATCCTGCCTGAATACAGAGGTCAGCATGATTTTTAAAGATCCAATTATTATATATAGTGATGTCAATAAAGTATTTTAATATTAGGACTCATATTAGGCTAACAAAATAATTTTTCATGGGAAAGACTTAGAGCCAATGGTAAATTAATGATTGTTGGTCACTGAATTTTAGAGAAAGTAAGCAATAATTGAATCATAAATTGTCTGTTTCTATACTTGCATCGTAGTTCTTTTTTAGGAAAATATTACCATTATTGACATAATTAACAAGAAACTTTTAGTATATATATAGATATAAATATATAGATATATTTTTTCTTGAGCCATTATACATCTTACTTCTGTTCCCCTACTCCAATGTGCATTATCTGTAAGACATCTGATATATCATTTGAATATCTGCACATCTGTGAAAACACAATATATTGTGGCTGGTGGTAGTGGTAGGATGTGTGTGTTTAATTTGAATAAAAATGTCACTATGGAACTTATTCTGTATAATTTTAAAATTTTATTTCAGAAAATTAGTCATGTTGCAAGTCTTCTACATAAATCCATAGGTTCTAACTGCCGCATAATATGCCACATGTACCTGCACAATATTTTACTTTCTTCCTTGTAGTAATGGATCTCCAGTTACATCCAACCTCTCTAATATGTATCAGGAAAACAAATTGCCATAGAATAAGCACAAGTTTAATTTCACTAAGTACTGCCAATGCAATCTTCTTATATCTTCCTGTAATTCCATTCACGTGTGACAATACATATCCTTTGATTCTATTGATTCTATTAGAATGACTATGCCAATAGCATCTTTCTCTCTTAATATTTGTTGTCTAAATTTTTCCTCTGCTATTTCATCTGAGCAATGTCTGCTCTTTCCCCACACAATTTATTTGTAGTTTCTCATATATAAAATAATTGATTGTAGGATAACTGTCTGATTTAATAATCTACATATAGTTATCCCTAATCAAGAAAAGTATCTTAATATATAGTAGACACTTTCTTTCAGAAAGTTACAGTCTAATGAAATAAAAATATATTGTCTCCAAATAGTATCCCTGCTTTTACCTCATTTAGACCATTAGATATTTGTTTCTAAATGAACTCTTAAAATTGATTTTGTGTAATTTTATAAATTCATTAAGAAATAAATATAATGGCATTTGGTTTGTTATTCCAATGGAAAGACCATTTGTGCTTTCTCTTTGAGGCAAAATTACAAATTCAGTAAATTATTTTAGGATCTATGAGTTTAAGTTGCATTTCCTTTGATACCTTAATTATATCCAGAAAAGTCAATACCATTCTAAAAATGCCTCAGTGTTTGAGAGTTAATTGTTTGTGTTCTTTTACCTCATTACATCATTCCCCTTGGTATATTTTGCTAATGTAACTCATTTGACCTGAGAATTTTTTTTTTTTTTTTGCTTTATTTCTGAAATGTTTAAAGGCACAATATACGATAAAAGAAGAACATTATGTTTTTCAATTTTTAACTTTTGTGAATTCTAAGTGCTATTCTAATTTCCGAGAAATAATTAAAACATATTTTAAATGGGATAATTCTCACATATCCTTATTTTGAAGGATAAAAGAACTTAAATCATTCTTTCACCTAAATAAAAAAAAAAAGAATTTAATGTTCTAAACACAGAGCAATCATTATATTCACATTATATTTTAGCACACTAATTTATTTTGCTAAGAACAACCATTAAGCAATTGGGGAGTGTGTGGTATTTTTCCTAACAGAGTTGAGTCATACTCATATTCTTCAAAATAATTCTGATTTAGGACTACAATTCACACAATTGTTTGAAGACTTCAATAAGTTTTTCATATGCTTAAATCTTAAATCTTGTGATTATCCCTGGAAATATTTGTGTTTGTGGTGGAGACTGTTAGAACATAATAACAATTATATATTGCTCAGCTGAATTAAGGAGAGATGAAAGACAACATTTAAAGATGACTTCTAGTTTACAAAGAAAATAATAGAATGTATTTCAGCAGGAGTTAAAATAACAACAACACAGCATCACCTATGTTATAGGTATCAATCTCTATCACTCTCCTCACTTCTTTTAAATGTTGATAATATTGTATATCTCTGAGATGATGGAGGGTTGGTTTGAATAAAAGGAGGAATAGACATACATATTTTATGTTGTCATAAATATTTAATACTTTATTTTTAAGTAAAACATACAGAGTCAAATATTTCAAACATTTTACCCAATTATGGAGATATAATTTTCTACGAATGAGAAGGGAAAATGTAAGGATGATTTATAATACAACCAAGATAATTTAAAGAATGTATAAGCTTTGTTTTTAAAACCTTATAATAGATTTATATTTTTAATGTAAATATATATTATAAATATTCATAATAGATCTATATAATAGATTTCAGTTTAATTATGTAATTATATTTCAAAAACTGTCATAACATTAGGTCTTCAAACTAGTGTATGCGTACTTCTGGGTGGTAAGGGAACATGGATAAGTTTAAGGAATAAATTTTAAGATAATCAATTTCCTTATACATTCTTTTCCAAAAAATAATCTGCTTGAACAATTTTTTTAAAGTACAATTAAAATAGAATACTAGTATAAATTTCTACTGGCAAGTGGGATGGAAATATTAATTCAAAGGAGAAAGGGAATAAGGTAAAATGCCTGACTCTTAAGGAAAAACTTTTTAAATGCATTTTTATATAGATATTGGTGGAAAACAAAGCACAATTATATATAGATATAATAGTGATTTATATTAATATATTAAAATTAGTATATCATTGTTAGCATGTATTTAATATAACATATTTTACATAACGTTATTTCTATAAATGAATTATTATGTAACATACTATTACACATATATAAATATATGTTAAATGGATTCATTTTAAATTGCTATAAAATTATTTTAAATTTTGTAGTGATAAAATATATATGTCTACTTAAAAATGTTTGAGGTGGTACATAGGTTTTCAAAATTAGTTTGTGTTACAAGAGCAAAAAGTTTCAAATATAACACATAGGGAATTTTGACTTACACTTTTGAGAATGCATTAAAGCAAATGTAGAAATCACTTCTAATATCTTATCTGGCTACCCTTCTAATATCTTTTTTAGCTATACAACTGATAGCTTATCTATTCTCCCAAAATGCATTAAAGTTTTATTTTAAATAAATAGTACCGAAAAGTCAGTCCTTAGAGATAGAGAGAGATAGAGGGAGAGAGAGAGAGAAATGTGTGTATGTGTGCACACACACATGTGTGTATGTATATAAAGCATGTATATATAAATATATGTACATGTATGTATATTTAAAGCCGATGAGAAATATTCAGATTTAGTCATTTTAGTTCATATTACAGTATCTATATCCCTGAAATTCCTTCTATACTTTTAATTGATATATACTTACATAATACATGAAATCTGTACAGGTTCCTTTATTTTTACCATTTCTTTATGCTACTTCTGCTGCATGACCCTTTTGCTTCACATAGGTCAGTATCTTGACTCTTTTTCTGAAGACTGGCCTCAAGCTAATGGAGCTGCTTTGCCTTCCATGGCAGAGAGAGTCAACGTGGTTGGGAGTTCATCCCCAATCCACTCCCTGTCCAACTTTGACCTTAGATGGGTTCACGTGTATGGAAGGTAGGCTTCCTTCCTTCAAATAGGGACAACTCTGAGGCATAATTTGCACTCTCAAGCTCCCCTGCAAGATCAGATTGAAGCTACCCTCCCTAGAATCTTACCTAAAATATTACTCTTTCTTGGCTTCTTCCCCTCCCATGTCCTTCCACCTACACGCTTCTTCTGGAAGCTCCTGGGACTAATATTTTAAAGAAATCACTTGCCCAGAAATCTACTCCTCAGAGTCTGCTTTCTGGGGAACTCAGCTTAAGACAATAAGTGTCATGAAATGATTGAAAAGTAGTTCCCTAATTTACTATCTTAGGGAGCTATTTTAAAAGTGTTACAGAGGCAAAATCATATTCTACATATATCTTAATAAAAAGTTATATTTAAGCAGGACCAGTACTAAGGTCAGGCTAGTTAAGTACTTACCTCAGAGGCAAATTTTAAGATCAGCCAAACCCTCAATAATTAAGATAAGTAACACTTTAATGTAGTATTTTTAAAATAAAATTTAATACAAAAATCCACAGTATAAGAATTATCCACATTTTAATTAAAGACAAGATCGATATTACTGAGTTTTTTCTTTTGCCTCAGTCTCCAATAAGATTTGGCATGGCTCTTGCACTTTGACTTCAAGAAGCTAGAAAAGGAAGATCAAAAGGAACCTAAATAGATGCAAGGAAAGAAATAATAAAGATAAGAGCAGAAATCAATGAAATCGAAAACAGAAAAACAATAAAGTCAATAAAACAAAATCCTGCTTCTTTAAAAAGAAAATTGATAAACTTTTAGTAAGACAGTCAAAGAAACAAGATAAAGGCACAAGTTTCCAATATCAGTGATGAAAAGAGGGAATATCACTGCAGACCCTGCAGATATTAAAAGGATAATAAGGGAATACTAGGAACAACTCTACACATATAATTTGACAACTTAGGAGACAGACCAATTCCTCAAAAAACGCAGATGACCAAAACTCACCCAAAATGAAATAGACAATCATAATAGTCTGAAACTATTAAAAAATAATGAATTTAACTTAATTTAATTTAAAAGCTTCCAATAAGGAAAACTCAAAGCCCAGATGATTTTACTAGAGAATTCTACCAACATTTAAAAAATTAACACCAATTCTATATAACCTCTTCCAAAAAAAAGAAGAGGAAGCAAAACTTCTCAACTCTTTATATAAGGCCAACATTACCCTAATACCAACATTAGACAAAGGCAACACACATACACACACATCAGAAAAAAAAGCTACAGACCAGGCTCTCTCATGAAAATCCACATAAAAATCCCAGACAAAATACTTCAAATCCAAGCCATTATATATACAGCATGACTGAGTGAGATTAATTCTAGGAATGCAAGATTGATTCAATATTTAAAAAATCATCAACACAACCTGTCATATTAACAAAATAAACCCAACTTCATTGGAAACTATACTAACATTAAAATTGAAACAAAGATCTGAAATGACTGAGAAAGTAATTAATTTGATTTACAGACTGGTCAGATTTGGCAATTATGATTTTTATGTTTTTCTTAAGAACTTCAGCTAGTATGGAGAAAATAGGACATAATTTTAATATCACCACTGAGTAAAACATAAGACTTTAAGTCACTTGTTTTGTTCTTTTACTTAATCCACTGCTTGTGTACCGTATGGAAAAATTAGAGCATTGTACATATATAGACATACTTTTCTGCAGAATTAATAACTCATAAGTATTTTATCTGGAATATATTTGCATAATAACAAAATAGCTCAACAGTTTACCCAATTAATGCATAAACATTAAATCTGTATTTTGCATTTCACAAGAAATGCTTGCATTTGACAACTATAATTATGTTTTTGACTTGCTGACTTTAAAATGCTCTAGCAAATATTAGCAAACTACTCTTCCCACTCTAAATGGAAGCCACATTCCATACATTTGCTTAATAAGTATATTAGTATTTGCAGATATATAAATATTTGCAGAAATGCTTATTTATGTTTTAGGACATTATTAAATATCATCAACATTATTTCTAAATGTTGTTATTCTAAATTAACTTTATCATTGATAATTGAGAAAAATATTGCTAAGACATTTAGTAATTTTTCATTGTACAATAAATGCCATAATATTAAGATTAATTTAAACAATATGGCTAAGAGCAAACAAAATATGACCAGTAAAGACATTAAAACATGAAACTTTGGGGAATATATGGTAGCATATTATTTTCTGCATGTTAGTAAGCAGACCCTTGATATCTACCCACTGAATAGTCACAGATTCTACTATCCAGTGATGCCCCTGTGAGTTCCAAGTGTGTTAGGTTTTTGAAATGTGAAGTTGAATCACACATCCTTGAAAGGTAGAATGGATGTGTAAGTCACTTAGCCAGTAAGAGAGCCTAGAGGCCTACCATCATCTTGATTGAATATAAGGAAAATGTAGAGCTCTGAGGAATATCTATTCATTATGCAGATAGATATACTAAAGTGATGAATATTCCCTGACTATGCCAAAGCACAGCTCTATCATGAAACTAGACAGTTTTAGAGCAAGCACAGGACATCTATTCAAACCCCATCATTATGCTAATGAAGAAACTAAAGTCCAAAGAAAGTTCAATTTTTAATCTCTTCAGAAGAATCACAAAGTTATTTTCAAGGAACAAATAATGCACCCAAACTCTTTCAATATATCCTCCCATAAATCATAGGTTCCTTTTTAATGTCTCCTTATATATGCTGGGTTTCTCTATAAGACCAGCCTGGAGTAATCATAGCAAGATAATTATTGTCTTTAAAAGCAGTATGTTGGGTAATTACAGAAAAAGAAATGAGTTAATTTGGAAGCCTTACTAATGAGCCCTGTGTGAGACAGGAGAAGGTAAATCATTAGTCATATGACATTTCAAGGAGAGGTTGAATAGGGGAGATTTGAAAGGCCTGAATGTTCAACGTGCAAAGGGAAGCTGAGAGAGGCTCTGAAAGCAAAGCTTAAAGACATATGTTTATAAGTGTTTTAGTTGTTGACTTACATGAAGATATATGAGAACTTTTAGTATTGCTATCTAGAATCTCTTCAATCAATCTGATTTAATAAGTTTGTGAAGCAGAACATGTATTAACAACTGATAGAAAAAGTCATGCCATGGACATGATTTTACATCAATCAAAGACTGGATAGGAGAAAAAAGTCTTAAGAATCTTGTTATACATTTATACCCAAATGGCTTTGAATGCTGATTTAATATAAGTGAAGATAAATTGGAGCAAAAAAAAGTATTATTATTAATATGCTAAGAGAGAAATCCATGTAGAGAATAGAAACAAGAAATTTTTCATGAGGTCTTGGGTGGAGGGGAATAAAATTTTCCATCAGACACTCAGATGGGGAAATCAGCATGAATTACTACAGTACTAGATGGATGCTGGTCTGAAGAAATTTATGTATTTCTAAGTGGGCAACTTTTTCTGCAGGGATTTTTTTTAAGGCTGAGAAGGACTGTGATAAAATCCAGGCTCTTATTTTCCAAACACTTGCTTGTAGACATTCTGGTAAAAGCTAGTCTCCCTACTTACACAAGGGCTGTGTTGCCCCCTTCTGGAGAAAGGAAAATTCTACTGAGAAGCATCCCTTCTTAGATATACAACCTTATAATGCTATCACCCTATTTGACAATGTTATCTTGCTATTTAATAAAATACATACACACACACTCACAAACACACAATATGATCTGTTTGTATTAGAATTATTAAATGATAAAGACCAAACCAAATCAGAAGTCAAATTAAAAGACTAGATTTCATGAACTATTAATTGGCCATTAGGGTACAATGTTCATAATGCATCCCCAGTATCAAGAACAATGTCTGCAATAGAGTAAATACTTAAAACAGATCCATCTCAAAATAATCACATCCTATTTTAGAATTATTTAATAGGTTCACATTATGACAGAATTCCAACTTTGTTGTATAGCATTAAAATTTCTCCATAATCTGATCCTAACCTGTATTTCAAGCCATGATCAAGCCATGATCTAGTCGTGCACATCATCCAGACTTCAGTCTAGCTGCTGGTAAGTTTCCAACCACATGCTTTCTGTCCTTATGTCTTCTCACAAATGGTTCTCCCTCCCTAGAATGCCTTTCTCTCCTCTCTCTATCTCCACTAGTCAAAATCCTTTTCATCTTTTAAAATAAAAACCAATGACTAATTCTTTGAATTATTTACCAGTATTCCATATCAAAAGGTGATTGGAAAAAACCTGCCCCACAGGTTCTTCTTGTCATCTTTGCCAGAAATTACTTCTTATCTTTGTATCTTTAGCTTCCACAAAATGCCTAACCTGAAATGTGTAATTCAATAGAATAAATGCTGAGTACAGTATTTCTTAAAATCATAATAGTATTTTGTATTCAAAGTGAGTTAGCAGAGTTTAAATTATTTAGCAATGCAGATGGATTATATCAGGTTGAATAAGGTTTATAACATCAGGGGAAGCGTTAAGAATTTTTACTAATTACAATCTAGACCACTAATGATAGTCATTAATCATGAAGTCATTCTGTAAAAATGTTCAATTCTGAAGCATGTTCTCTGGTGTGTGTGTGTGCTAGATTGAATGATGACTCCCATAATGTCCACACCCTATCCCTGGGAACCTGTGAATATATTATCTTACATGTTAAAGAGGATTTTGCAGATGGGATTAAAAATATTGAGAAGGGGAGAGATTATCCCAGATTATTCAGGTAGGTCCAGTATAATCACAGGGGCTCTCATATATGGTAGGCAAGAGGATCAGAGCCAGAGAAAGGACATGTGACAACAGAAGCTAAGGTTAAGATGGAGGAAGGGGCCATGATCCAAGGAATATATGTGGTCTCTAAATGCTGGGAAAGACAAGGGAATAAAAGTAACACAGCCCTTCAAGGACACTGACTTTAGACTTCTGAACTCTAGAACTGTAAAATAGTAAAACTGTGGTGTTTTAAGGCACAAAGTTCATGGTAATATGCTACAATAGCAATAGGAAACTAATACAGGGTGTTTCTCAAGTATTACGATGTAACTTTTATACATATCAAACCTATGAATATACTACAGTTAGATAAACATGTAAATTGTGACACATATCTTAGATGTTTCAGAGAGACTATTACCATTGAATTATTACATGAACATTAGGTCATTAAAAATAGTTATAACTGAAACGGAGTACTTGGCCTCTGGAGTTGTGACACTGACTTTTCAAGTAAAATGATGATTACAAAAAGCTTGTAGAACAATAAAGTTGTGTCTTTATGTTTATCTATGATGAATAACTGGTCTTCATGTATTTCATTCATTATTAGGCAAATTAGTAGAAGTATGCCTTTAAATTAAATATGAATGTATAGAATTATAGCCATTAACTTGGGTTTAAATTATTTTTGATGCATTTTCAATCAGGTTACAACTTTTTCTACAGATCTCAGATGTCAAATGATCAGTTAAAATATTCACCTACTGTTGCACAAAGAAATAAAGTCACTCAAATGACATATTCATAAGCTTACAGTTTTACTAGAGTATGGAGTATGGTAGAGTGTAGAGTACTTATACCACATATAAGTGATATCATATAACATTTGTCTTTGTCTGACTTACTTCACTTAGTATGGTATTTTCTGCATCTATCCATGTTGCTGCAAATGGCAATAGTTCATTCTTTTTTATGGCTGAGTAATATTACATTGTATATATGTACCACATCTTCTTAAATCAATCATCTGTTGATGGGCACTTGGGTTGTTTCCATGTCTTGGCTGTTGTAAATAGTGCTGCTGTGAACATCAAGGTGCATTTATCTTTCCAAATTAGAGTTTTCATCTTTTCCAGATATATGCCCAAAAGTGGGATTGCAGGATCATATGGTAACTCCATTTTCAGTTTTTTGAGGAACCTAAATACTGTTTTCCAGTGGCTGCACCAATTTACATTCCCACCAAAATTGTAAGAGGGTTCCCCTTTCTCCACACCCTCTCCAGCGTTTATTATCTGTAGATTTTTTGATGATGGCCATTCTGACTGGTGTGAGGTGATACTTCATTATGGCTTTGATTTGCATTTCTCTAATAATTAACAGTGTTGAGCATATCTTTTCATGTGCCTGTTGGCCATTTGTATGTCTTCTTTGGAGAAATGTCTATTTAGGTCTTCTGCCCATTTTTTGATTGGGTTGTGTGTTTTTTGATATTGAGCTGTATGAGCTATTTATATATTTTGGATTTTAACCGCTTGTCGGTCGCATCATTTGCAAATATTTTCTCCCATTCCAATGAAAGGGTTGTCTTTTCGTCTTGTTTATGGTTTCGTTTTCTGTGCAAAAGCTTTTATTGATTGATTAGGTCTCATTTGTTTATTTTTTGCTTTTATTTCTTTTGCTTTGGGATACTGATCTAAGAAATTATTGCTATGATTTATGTCTGAGACTGTTTTGCCTATATTCTCTTCTAAGAGTTTTATGGTGTCATGTCTTATATTTAAGTCTTTAAGCCATTTTGAGTTTACTTTTGTATGTGGTATAAGGGTGTGTTCCAACTTTATTGATTTACATGCAGCTCTCCAGCTTTCCCAATACCACTTGCTGAAGAGACGGTCTTTTCTCCATTGTATATTCTTGAATCCTTTGTCAAAGATTAATTGACCATAGGTGTGTGGATTTATTTCTGGGCTCTCTATTCTGTTCCATTGATCTATATGTATGTTTTTGTGCCAATACCATGCCATTTTGATTACTGTAGGTTTGTAGTATTGTCTGAAGTTTGGAAGGGTTATGCCTCCAGCTTTGTTCTTTTTTCTCAAGATTGCCTTGGCAATTCTGTGTCTTTTGTGGTTCTGTATAGCTTTTAGGATTATTTGTTCTAGTTCTGTGAAAAATGTCATGGGTAATTCGATAAGGATCATATTAAATCTGTAAATTGCTTTGGGTATTATGGTCATTTAAACTGTATTAATTCTTCCAATCCAAGAGCATGGGATACCTTTCCATGAATCATCTTTTATTTCCTTTATCAATGTTTTATAGCTTTCAAGTGTATAAGTCTTTCACCTCCTTGGTTAGGTTTATTCCTAGGTATTTTTTTGACATGATTTTAAACAGGAATTTTTTTTTTTACTTTCTCTTTTGGATATTTCATTGTTAGTGTAAAGAAATGCAACAGATGTCTGTATATTAATCATATCCTGGTACCTTGCTGAATTTATCATTTCTAAGAGTTTTTGTGTGGAGCCTTTAGGATTCTCTATATAGAGTATCATGTCATCTACATATAATGACAATTTTACCTTTTCCGTTCCCATTTAGATAGCTTTTTTAAAAAATTTATTTAATTAATTTATTTATTTTTGACTGCGTTGGGTCTTCATTGCTGTGCGCAGGCTTTCTCTAGTTGCAGCGAGTGGGGGCTTCTCTTCGTTGTGGTGCGCAGGCTTCTCATTGCAGTGGCTTCTCTTGTTGCAGAGCATGGGCTCTAGGTGCGCAGGCTTCAGTAGTTGTGGCACACGGGCTCAGTAGTTGTGGCTCGTGGGCTCTAGAGCGCAGGCTCAGTAGTTGTGGCACATGGGCTTAGTTGCTCTGCGGCATGTGGGATCTTCCCAGACCAGGGCTTGAACCCGTGTCCCCTGCATTGGCAGGCAGATTCTTAACCACTGCACCACCAGGGAAGCCCTTGGATAACTTTTAATTCTTTTTCTTGTCTGATTGTTGTGGCCAGGACTTCCAATACTATATTGAATAGAAATGGTGAGTGTGGACATTCTTGTCTTCTTATCCCAGAATTGAGAGAGAATGCTTTCAGCTTTTCACCAATGAGTATTATGTTGTCTGTGGGTTTGTCATAAATCACTTTTATTATGTTGAAGTATGTTCCCTCTATACCCACTTTGGCAAGAGTTTTTATCATGAATGGATGTTGAGTTATATCAAATGCTTTTTCTGCAGCTATTGAGTTGATCATGTGGTTTTTGTTTTTTCTTTTCTTAATGCACTATATCACATTGATTTCCATATGTTGAACCATCCTTGTGACCCTGGAATGAACCCATCTTGGTCATGGGGTATGATCCTTTTTATGTATTGTTGGATTCGGTTTGATAATATTCTGTTGAGGATTTTTGCATCTATACTTATCAAAGGCATTGGCCTGTAATTTTATTTTTTGGTAGGTTCTTTGTCTGGTTTTGATATCAGGGAGATGGTGGCTTCATAGAATGACTTTGGGATTTTTTCCTTCTCTTCATTCTTTTGGAAGAGCCTGAGAAGGATAGTATAAGTTCTTCTATATATGTTTTGTATAATTCCCCAGTGAAGACATCCAGTCCTGGACTTTTGTTTGCAGGGGTTTTTAAAATTACAGATTCTATTTCACTTCTAGTGATTGGTCTGTTCAAATTATCTGTTTCTTCTTGACTCAATTTTGGCAGACTGTATGTTTCTAGAAACTTGTCCATTTCATCTAGATTGTCCATTTTTTGGGTATATAACTGTTCATAATATTTTCTTATGATATTTTGTATTTCTGCAGTATTGGTTGTTATTTCTCCTCTATCATTTCTTAGTTTGTTTATTTGGGTTCTCTCTCTTTTCTTCTTGGTGAATCTGTCCAGAGGTTTGTCTATTTTGTTTACCCTTTCAAAAAACCAGCTTTTGGTTTTATTGATTTTTTCTTATTTTTTTATCTCTATTTTATTTATTTCCTCTCTGATCTTTATTGTTTCTTTCCTTCTGCTGACTTTAGATTTCATTTGTTCTTCTTCTAATTCTTTTAAGTGGTAAGTTAGGTTATTTGGAATTTTTCTTGTGTTTTGAGGACATTCTACATTTTTATTACTGTGGAGAAGAAATTTTGACAAGTAAAATATCTTTATTTTTTATTTTTATAAATTTTTATTTATTTATTTTTGGCTGCATTGGGTCTTTGTTGCTGCGCGCCAGCTTTCTCTAGTTGCAGTGAGCAGGGGCTACTCTTTGTTGTGGTGTGTGAGCTTCCCTTGTTGCAGAGCACAGGCTCTAGGTGTGTAGACTTCAGTAGTTGTGCCACACGGGCTCAGTAGTTGTGGCGCATGGGCTTAGTTGCTCCACAGCATGTGGGATCTTCCCGTACCAGGGCTCAAATCCATGTCCCCTGCCTTGGCAGGCAGATTCCTAACCACTGCTCCACCAAGGAAGCCCCTTAAGAAGTAAAATATCTTTAAATGTGTAATTTCAGTCACGCAAAAATGGCATCGTATGTGTAGACTTTTGATTTAAAAGCATTTGGGGGACTCTTCTTTATTTTAAAAACATAACCTAGAACACTAAATCATATGTAATATACCACCAAAAACAGTCTATATTTAATAGGAATAAATTATCTCCTCTTCAAGTCAGAGGTAGAGAATGAACTACCTCTAGCTACTGTCAAGTTACCTTTCTGGTAAAAGAGACTGTCTCTTCTTTTAAAGACACTAGGAGACCTCTCCAGGAAGGATGAGGACTTCTACTCAGAAAATCTTGAGAAGAATGAGGGAAGGAACCCTTAGAAAGTAAAGCTGTACTCTTTCTTGGAGGAAGGATGGATCCGAGGATGAGAGCATAAAGGATGGAATCTTTACACAAAGTAACTCTCAACTCTGCTGAGATCTAGCTGTATTTGCCACTTCCAAAATCACCTATACTTTTCTATCATTCTAACTTACTTACTCAAAAAGACTAATAAGAAATATTTCTTTCTATTCACTGAAACTTCCAGTCAATTCACTTCACCACCTTTTTGCCAGTCAGGAAATCCATCTTGTAATTGCTTCCCTTCTATTCCATCTTAGGTTCCATCATTTCTATTCTCCATTTGTTTTTGCCCATTTCTCTCATTACTTACCTGAAAAATAACAAATCCTATATCACCTTTGGTATTTCTCTTGGGTTGAGCACTGATTAAGAAAATCATACAACCAGGTAGACTGGCATTTCTATGAAATTATAATACTGAAACTTAGTGATGTCCTCCAATCTTGTCATCTTTCTTGCACATATCATTTGACTATTAATCAGGTCGGAAACTCCTCAACTTCCTGTGGCCAATTCCAAAAATAAACCTATATCTGCCCTACCTACTCCTCCTTTCTTCCTGTCGCCATGGAGAAGGTATGACTCTTGTTTCTGAAGGACAGTACTACTACATTTACTTGCAATTTGTTCCCTCTCATGTCATCAGGGGTTTTACTCCTTTATAGTCATTTCTTCTCTATATTGCATTATCAATTCTTCATGTCTAATTCATCATTCATTCATTCAAAAAAAAATCCCCTAGTTCAATTATTTAAGAAAAAACAAAATTGGATCCCATATAGGGAAAAAAAACAAGCCAAACTAAACCAAATAATCAAAACTTTCTTAATGGCCCTCACTATGCTTTGACTACAATCCCATTGCTTTATCCTGATCTACAGGTACTAAATATTTTTGGATCCTGATTATAAGCCCAACCTCAACTAATGTCATTCTGCTCCTTGCTCACCACATATTTGCCACACAACTTTTATAGTCCTCAAACACTGAAATGCTTCAACTAATGAACATTCCTGAGAGTCCCAGTTGCTATGGACATCATGGCCATTCTGGAGTAACCTGGAAAACCAAGCATTCCTGTTTTAGAGTGCCTCTTCTTCCTCTATTTTATTACTTGCTGGGGCAGAATTTATCTGAAGCAAGAGTTGCTAGCAGTGGCTCTCCTACTCCAAATTTTGCCCTCAGGCCATGTGTTGGCAGGGTGTTCCTCAGATGACACCTTAAAACTAACTTAAGTCTAGTGAAAAACAGGCACATAAAATTATTGATCAGTGTCATAATCCATGAGCCACTGTGTTTTTAATGATGCCAATCAGATACTTGGTTACAGAAGCCAGGATTTATAATTTAATTTTCAATCTAGTTAGTCATAAACAGAATATATGGTTTGGTGAGGGTAGCTAGGTCTCTCCCATGGTACAAGAGGTGCAGCAAGGGATTTATGCTAAGTCAGGAAAAAGGAAGAAGATAAGTCCTGAGCTGTCAGGGTAGGGAGAGACAGCTAGGGAATGCAAAAGCAGTAGCAACAAGAGGTCAATATGCACCATCTCTTCTATTCAAGCTGTTCTCTTTGTCCTGTAAGCATGAGTACCAAGAGGGATGGACTTATCACTCCCAGATTCAGGTAGTTTTTAACATCAGTGCAACCAAAGGACAAAATGGGCTGTGGATAAGGAAAAGACATTTAGCAGGTTTCTGAATAGAATGTCAGATGGCTTTCCTTCAAAGTGACCCCTGTCTCTCCTGGAACCGGTTACCTATATGAGTGCACAATTTAGGAAATGGCAAGCAATCAAAGGCAAATGACCAAGTACACACAAAAGAGGCCTGAAGGAGTAATGCTTATTAGGAGAAACTCAGAGAAGAAACAGTCAGGTATGTATGTGAGTCCCCTGAAGCTGATTGCATTTTTTGGTGAGCACACAGGGAACTAACAGGGTTGGACATGAGATTTTGGGAATGGAAGTCTGATCCTTGAAATGTGGGCTTTGTGATTAATTAAGAACCAGCTGCTCCTTTGCAGGGATCAGTTACTGGGATCCAATAGCAGTAAGACATTGCAAGTACTTGGCACCAACTCTACTCTACCTGTCAGTTTTTATGAAAGGGGGGAACACCAGTCCATTCCTTCATGTGATCATGGGGCTCGTGTTAGAGCCTTAGGTATATAACCAGTTTCCATTGAGCGTTGCAGGAAGGCAACCTCTTTTAGGGGGATTCACCCTGCAGGGAAATGATTCCTGTACAAGTTAACCTTTACCTTCCTGGAGATCATCTCATCCCAGGGAACATATAAAACCTAAAGGGCTAGAAGAAAGATAACAAGGTATCTGGGGATAGAAATATTGCAAATGAGTCAAGGTATATTGTTAGAGTGTGGACCTCCTAAGAAATGGTACAGAGGGGAAACAATTGGTTTGCAGTGTCTGACAAGACAACAACATGTTAATGGAAATGACCCACTGAAAGCTGTATTGGCAGAGTTAATAGTATAAATCTGATGTGTGAAGTGGTCAGTGAAACTGGAAATCATAGCAGCAGTATCTAAGCAGATTTTTGAGCTGTTAAAATACAGAGAGCAGATTAATTGGTGACCTAGAATACCTAGGGGCCAATTATAAAGGAATTCATTTATGAGGGAGGAGTTATAACAAAACCTCAAAGAACTAATCAGCACTTTGAACTTGTAAGTAGGTTACATTTGTGTTCACCAAAATAAGAGCATCAAGTCAGCCTTCTAGAATCTCACACTTCCTTACCCAGTATGTTAAGGTGGCTTCATGGATTCCAAATAACTAGGACATGGAGAGCATGACATGATGCTACCCTAGGATGGGAGCACATGATTCTTATATTGAAATACGGAATCTCCAACTGAAAAGTGCTTAACAAAATGAAGGATGATGACGATGATAATGGTGATCTCTCATAACATGAAGTCTGGAGGTGACATATTTATAGGGTCTGTTAATTTACTAGTTCAATGATTTCCAGAAAAGTTCCAGTTTTTCCACCTTTCTACTCTGCTATTCTCAGTATATTGGCTTTAATCTTCAAGTTTATACTCTCCTGTCACATAAATGCCTATAATGCTTCTAAGCATCTTTGTATCACAAATTAAATGCCCAAAAGCCAGAAGAGGAGAAGAAAACACACCCCTTCCTTGTGAAACTTTGTAAAACTAAGGAAATGCTTCAGGATCTACCAGTATACTTTGCCTCAAACCTCATCAGTCAGAATGAAGTCACATGCTTGTTTTTAAAGCGAACACTAACAAGAAGGAAATTACCAAAATATTAATTTTGTAATACAGGTGTCTATCCTGGCTGTCAAATACTTTAATACAATTGACATTCTTTTTTAAAAGAAGACAGGCATAGGGGTGAGACAGAGAGGAAATGGAAAGACTATTAGATCAGCTATCAAGTGTATCTGCCATAGACTGTTTCCATGGTAAATCAATAACACTTTCTACATTCTTTAAAGTATTTTTTGTTTTGTTTTTAGTGCTCTGACCTTATTATCTGATTATTTAATTTTTGCCCCTTTACTGAACACTAACCATCTTGGCAGTGAAGCTGTCTTATCTAATTTGAAATGACCACAATATCTAACACAATTTTATGCAGAAAGCAGTGCCCCAATAAGCTAGTATTTAATCTTTCTCTTAAATTGATATACAGGGATGCCTGATTTTGTACAAGATAATGTTATTCAAAGCTGTGAATAAATTAATGCTTGTAAATAAAATCTTTGTTTCCCCATATATATTTACTATAATTAATGAAATCTATTCCACATTAATATTCAATTGGCACTAATATTTTAAATGTAATCTCAATATTCCTCAAGTATCTCTGTCAAGAAACTAATGATCTGAAAATAAATACTTGGTTATCTGGAGAAAATTCAGGACTTAAAGGAACTTTGAATATTTTTGTCAAGTAAAAGTAATTTTATATGGCACTGAATAAGTATTGCACTGAAAGCACAACTTATAAAAAATTTGCTTTAAGTTGACACACTTATATTAAAATATCAGAATTATGTTTCCAACACTCATATACTTTGATTTTGGTGTAAGGAATTATAAATTCAGACCAGGGAGATAGAATAAATAAACTATTGGGTAATGCTTAAAATCACAACAAAGACAGGAAAATATAAATAACATTTTTTCTATCTTCTCCTTGAATACTGCTTATACTCACAACACTTCAGTATTCTTCTGTTCGGGGACTCAAACAATTCCAGAACTGAAATAAACATTAGCAATTCTTTAGTCAATCTAATATATCATTACAATCTTAAAGGTGATACATTAGTATCACCTATATAACAGTATCACATAGATCACATAGATACTATTTAATAGGAAAAAAATCAAAGTCACCATAGTAAACAAATAAAAAAAAAACCAGTGTAATCATACAACACGGTATACTGATTTTAAATAAAACTATGTTAGTTCTCATTACTAACCAAATCATTTTATAAATGTAATATTATGTACTTGCAGGTTATAGTTTTTCCACAGCAGCATGTTATAGTGTATGGGTTTAAAATACTAATAAAAAAGTTTCTTAAAGAATACCCCCAGGGTAGAAATATGTATTTTTGCTTATGATTCAGGTTGGAAAAGTTTTTTATTTTTTTAACGAACGTAAATATTATGAAAACTATGTGAAAGAGTAAAAGTTTTAGGAGCAAGATGCATCTTTCTGCAAATCCTTGGACTAAGTTATCAGTGTTGTGACAGTTTTGGCTTCATTCACTGAAATCCCTTGCTGTCTTTTTTCTGTTTGTAAAAATATATTTTTTTAAATTACCTAAACAGTGGCCAGTGGCCAGTCAAGCTGTTCTACTTAAGGAGGTTATTTAGGGGAGTTGCCAACAACAACAAATCTTTTTGTTTTTAATTTTTATTAGTGGTCAGCAGTTAAATAAAATACACATTATTTTCAAAGTCATTTTTTATTCTCAGAGCTGACAAAACTTCTGTCCAAACAGATGTATGATTTTAGAATCCAGCCAAATGAGCAGATGTCTCAATGCTACACTCCATCCCTCTATGGGGCTGAGGATTGAGGGGGTGGGGGGGTGGCAGTGGGAAAGCATGCAAAGACATGTTACATTTGAAAAAACAAATTTACTGCAATATCAAACTTCACCTACCGCGGAGAAAAATCATAAAGGCATTTTCAAAAAGTATAGGAAAAGTGCAAAGAGGTGTCACCTTGTTTCCCAGGGATATTCTTGACTCCACATTAGAGTCATCTGGGGAGGCCTAAAAATGTAAATACCTAGGACACTTCCTCAGATATTCCAGTTAGTTTGTCCATGGGGGGATCTTGCCATGTGTAATTTTAAAAAGCTGTACCAATATTTATAATCTTATTCATGACCGAAAAAAACAATCCACCCACCCCTGTCATGATAGTTAATTTTATATGTCAACTTGACTGAGCTAAAGATGCCCAGATAAAACATTATTTCTGGGTATGTCTATGAGGGTGTTCCTGGAAGAAATTCACGTTTGAATCAGCAAACTGAGTAAAGAACATCCTTACCAAGGAGAGTAGGTATGATCCAAATCCTTTCAAGGCCTGAATAGGACAAAAAGGTAGAAGGGCAAAGTCGCTCTCTCTGCTTGAGCCAGAACATCTGAGATATATATATATATATATGTGTGTGTGTGTGTGTGTGTGTGTGTGTGTGTGTGTGTGTGTGTGTGTGTGTATCCTAATTTAACATTTCATTTACTGGGTTTTTTTTTCTCTAGAGAACCCTGACTAATATATTCTCCCCATAAAAAACTGCTTTAGAGAGAGTTTTTAAGTATTTTCCGTAAGAGGTTATATATCTAGGATACTGCCTTTACTCCTACCATCTCCAGGTTTTCCAAGTCATTCCATAATAACCTTCAGCAACTCACATTAATGAGGTCAACTACTACCACACACACCCTTCACCTTGCTTGTGCAGAATGTCGAACATAACTCAAAAGACACTAGAGTACTAGAGCAATAACCCTAGCGTGATGAAATTAAAATATTACATAGGAATTCAGTAACACACATGGTTCATCTTACTCTACTCTTCTAATTAATTACTCTACTCTTCATCTGACTCTACTCTTCTAATTAATTAATTGGTTGTCTATTCAAGTTCCAAAATGTCACCTGTAGTATTATCATTTTGATAATTTTATGCAACTCACCTAAAAGAGGCATCATCACTCTTTACCTAGAAAGACTGAATATTTCATTATTAGAGAGTGGCCTTCAAATTCAGAGTGTCTTGCTTCAAATCCCAGCTCCAGGATTATTAGATATGTTATCTTGGGGAAGTCACTCTATGTCACTGCACCAGTTTCTTTACTTGTAAAATAATTTAGAGGGTTGTTGCTAAGTTAATGTCCATCAGCACTTAGAAAAGTGCTTGCTACATACTCAGCACTTATTACATTTTTGCTATTATCCCTAGATTTCTCCTAGAGACCTGTGTCCTCTCCCAGGTTATGTCATGGCAACACATTTCAACATTCTTAGATTTTCTCATAATTATATGGATATTCCTAATCTTCCCCAGGAGGTTGTAATCCAAGAGAAGGGAAAGTTGGAACTTGGGCATTTTACCTCCATGCCTATTTTTATCTTTTATTCCAATCCTACAAACTCTTGAGGCTAGAATGGATTCCCAACTTTCCTTCATATCACATCCTGAGTTCTCTGTACTGTATGAGTTAAAGATTAAGTCCAATATGACTGGCTGTTGATATTAAGAGTAGCTTAAGAAATTGAATGACTTCAGAAATTTCTTTTGTAACATCTTTCTTAGAAAACTTTCCCTTGCCACAGACTCATAAATATGTTTCTAGATGTCAAACTCTGTTTCTTTGAATTTGTGCTCTATCAATCCTAAAACTCTCTGAAATAAGTGAATAAGAAAAATCATGTATGATTGTTCTTTGACTTTTTAATAAAGACAGCTTTGACCATTGACATGCTTAATGCTAAATACAGCTCTTAGTGAAAAGCAGTAATAAGTTAATTACTGCCCTGAAATTTCTAGGAATGGATTAATTAATCTCAAAAAGATTCAACTGCTGAAATTCTGTCATTATAATACCTTTAACGTTTAATAAAAAGCCATTGTCGAAATTTATTTCATCCTCTATATCCAATATGCAGGGAGAAAATAAAATGGAGAAGAAAAAGCTTATTTTTAACATGAGAGAGAAAAAAGAAATTCAGAGTCAAACTTCTAATTCTGGTTCAGCTACTAATCATCTGAGTAATTTCCTAGGATCACTTTCTGTCTGAAAATGGTAATACCCAATACTTGAGACTTTTTTTGAGAGTAAAATTGAGTACTGCATTTAACGTACTTGTCACAGTATTTATAAAGATGTGAGTCCTCAGTAACTGGTAGCAATAAGAGCAATAACAGTTGTAATAATTATTAATATTAATATATTTGTTATTTTTAGGAGGACAATATAATCACCTACAGAAAGGGAAAAGTGGCTGTAATTACATTTCCCTACTAATTTAGTGAACTAATGTTTCACTGAAACATTAGTCTCTCGTATTTTTAGAATAGACCACTTTTCATGTATTTGATTATCTTCCACTGTTACTTATCAAAGAACTTTTAGAAACTTTCAGTTGTACTTGATATTTTAATGTGTCACAAATCTGGGAAATGGTCAATACCAGACATTAATTATTCTTAGATTGCAACATTCTTTGACAAACCAGTGGAATCTTTGGACATTATCTCCAGGACAATACAATTATATATGAAAGTATTATATGAGATTTGCAGAATTTCTGAAGCTTATCTATGTGAACATTAGCAATCTACAGTACACAAGCCAAGAAGTCCCTACTCTTTTTTTTTTTTTTTTTTTTAAAGTATTTATTTATTTATTTATTTATGGCTGTGTTGGGTCTTCGTTTCTGTGCGAGGGCTTTCTCTAGTTGCGGCGAGCGGGGGCCACTCTTCATCGCGGTGCGCGGGCCTCTCACTGTCGCGGCCTCTCCCGTTGCGGAGCACAGGCTCCAGACGCGCAGGCTCAGCAGTTGTGGCTCACGGGCCCAGTTGCTCCGCGGCATGTGGGATCTTCCCAGACCAGGGCTCGAGCCCGTGTCCCCTGCATTGGCAGGCAGACTCTCAACCACTGCGCCACCAGGGAAGCCCCCCTACTCTTATAAATAGAATTATTTCACAAAACATGTAAAATTTTTAAAAATTCTCTAATTTTCATTATTATATAATTCTGCAACTAAGTTATGTCCTTAATTCAGAAAAAGTCTGAGAGTCACATAAGAAAAAGTCACAAAACTGTACCAGATCTCTGTGTGTGTATGTGTGTGTGTAAGGTGGGGGGCGGAGAACTTCCTATAAAACAATATAAAGTTGTTATTTTTCTCCAAAGTGATATATAATTTTAAATACTTGATATATTATTCAATTTAGTAAGGTGATTTTCCCCTCTTTAAAGAATAGTCATGCACTAATCCTAAAACTGTTGATAATGATGGATAATGAATTGTCCCTCCAAACTGAACATCATTCTATAAAGTTACAGTGGGGTACTCATTCAGGAACATACAAATAAATCAAATGAATAAAAGAGCAATATACAAAACAATTCTACCAATTTGGGGGTGTAAAATGGGCCATTTCAAAGCACTAGGGGAAAATGGAGCTAATTATACAGTTAGCTAACCTTTGGGAAAAAAATAAGTTGAATATTTACCATACATCATTTGCCAAAATTCGTAAGAGATAAGCTAAAAAGTATCAGTGCTAAGATTAAAACAGAAGCAAACAGGTGAATACATAATCTTGGATCAAGCATTACTTTCAGAAGAAGATCATATATTGGTAGCAGTCAAGGCAGCAGCAACCTACAATTTTTTTTATTTACCATTCAAAGAGTTTTTTTAAGTTATAAAATATCTAAACATTATAAAATTTCAAATAAAGAGATAATTAACTAGTTTTCTTGGAAAAACAACCAGACCATCTGGCAAAACTGAACTAATAACTATAAAGTGGTGCTGGGTTCAGTGACCTCTTTTAGAAAGAGGCAAGAGTTATCCAGTAAACTGTATCACTCACCCTCTCTAGTTCACTTTTTTTTTTCCAGCATGTACTCTGCAAGCTTTTAAAATTGAGATCCTGGTAAAGATCATATTTATACAACATATTATAAATCAAAGTAAAAGCAACAAAAAAATGAAAAAAAAATTTCAAGATATATGGCAGCTTAATATCCTTATTACTAAAAACAAATCTCAAAAGAATTAGAAAATAAGTATTCCGTTACAAAAGTAATCCAGAACAGAAATACAAATGTCAATGAACATATAAAAACATATTCTAACTCATAATTGTTGAAGAAAAAATTAAAACCAATTATTTTTAAAGATGAGATTGGCAAAGATTAAAAATAGAATTTTGCAGTGCTTCCCTGGTGGTGCAGTGGTTAAGAATCCGCCTGCCAATGCAGGGGACACGGGTTCGGGCCCTGGTCCAGGAAGATCCCACATGCCATGGAACAACTAAGCCTCTGAGCCACAACTACTGAGCCCGCGTGCCGCAACTACTGAAGCCCACTCACCTGTGTTCCGGAATGAGAAGCCACCACAGTGAGAAGCCCACACACCAAAACAAAGAGTAGCCCCTGCTTGCCACAACTAGAGAAAGCTTGTGCACAGCAACAAAGACCCAACACAGCCAAAAATAAAATAAATAAATAAATATATAGAATTTTGTGGAATGATGGGCAGGAAGGAAAATGGGATAATCATAGAGATATATGTGAAGTGATGTCAGGAAGTGAAGGGAGTCCTATTTTCTCTGTTCTGGAGAAGCCTTTGACTGAACATTTTGAGGAAATAAAGGTAAAGGTTCGAAAAATGTTTAATACGTTCATTGAAGAGAATGGAGAAGATAGCTGACCAAGAAAACAGAAAAAGTTTCCAAGAAAGCACTGAAGGATAAATTAAAGTTGGAAATTATTTTATATTTGTATAAATGTGCCTGTTTACTCTATTTTTCTCCAAAATATACATCACTTTTGGCATAATCACAAAAAGGCAAGACACCTGCTAGATGGATGTAATGAAAAAAGAAATTGAGAGAATTGAAAACAATTGAAGTATTTGTCAGAGGAATCTGAACAGAGTAGCAAAGAAAAATGAAGTGAAAGAAGAATGGGCTGAGGAAATTAAAGAGGGGAACACAAGACTAAGGGGGCTCAACAGAGTTGAAGAACACATACCCTGGGAAATACTAAGATTGTTGAAAAGATAAGAAGTTGTGGACACAGAAAATTTTCTGAGCTTAAATGATCATCAGTGGTGGAGATATGTTAAGTAATGAGGATTCCAAGTGTGTGACTGCACAAGTGAGTTGCTTGAGAGTTGTAGGTCACTGGATGTGGAGCCATCCATGAATTGAGAAGGAGGGCATTGAAGGGTCCATCTATGTATTTTTAAATCCTGCACAATTATGGTGGAACGGGGAGAAGAAAAAAAAATGCAAGCTAGTCATTAAATCTAATGAGAATAAAAAGACATGATCAGAAGGCATATAAATGTCAAAAATATAGAGAATGAGGCAGACAAATGGCAGCAAACCTCCAGAAATAAAGCTTTAAACATTTCTTTATTTTTAAAAATTTCTTACTAGTGATTTCTCAAAAAATCAAAATTCTTTTTATTAAATGACCATTACCCTTCTTTGCTCCCTGTGCTATACTGTAAATCCCTATTGGCTATCAATTTTATGTGTAGTACTTTGTATCTGTTAAGCCCATAAGCCCATACCCCTAATTTATTCCCCCCACCTCCCTTTCCCCTTTGGTAACCATACGTTTGTTTTCTATGTCTGTGAATCTGTTTCTGTTTTGTCTGTCAATTCATTTGTATTATTTTTTAGATTCCATATATAAGTGATATCATATAATATTTGTCTTTCTCTGTCTGATTTACTTCACGTAGTGTGGTATTTTCTGCCTCCACCCATGTTGCTGCAGATAGCAATAATTCATTCTTTTTATGGCTGAGTAATATTCATTGTGTATATGTACCACATCTTCGTAAACCAATTATCTGTTGATGGGCACGTGGCTTGTTTCCATGTCTTGGATATTGTAAATAGTGCTGCTATGAATATCAAGGTGCATTTATCTTTCCAAATTAGAGTTTTCATCTCTTCCAGATATATGCCCAATAGTGGGATTGCAGGATGATATGGTAGATCCATTTTTAGTTTTTTAAGGAACCTAAATACTGTTTTCCAGTGGCCGCACCAATTTACATTGCCACCAACATTGTAGGAAGGTTCCCCTTTCTCCACACCCTCTCCAGCATTTATTATTTGTAGAATTTTTGATGATAGCCATTCTGACTGGTGTGAGGTGATACCTCATTATGGTTTTGATTTGCCCTTTCTCTAATAACAATGTTGAGCATATCTTTTCATGTTCCTGTTGGTCATTTGTGTGTCTTCTTTGGAGAAATGTCTATTTAGGTCTTCTGCCCATTTTTTGATTGGGTTGTTTGTTTTTTTGATATTGAGCTGTATCAGCTATTTATATATTTTGGATTTTAACCCCTTGTTGGTCCATAATTTGCAAATATTTTCTCCCATTCCATGGGTTGTCTTTTCATTTTGTTTAGGGTTTCCTTTTCTGTGCAAAAGCTTTATTGATTGATTAGGTCTCATTTGTTTATTTTTTGCTTTTATTTCTTTTGCTTTGGGATACTGATCTAAGAAATTATTGCTATAATTTATGTCTGAGACTGTTTCACCTATGTTCTCCTCTAGGAGTTTTATGGTGTCATGTCATATTTAGGTCTTTAAATCATTTTGAGTTTTTTGGGGGTTTTTTTGTATATGGTGTGAGGGAGTGTCCTAATTTCATTGATTTACATGTAGCTGTCTAGCTTTCACATCAGTTGTTAAAGAGACTGTCTTTTCTCCATTGTATATTCTTGCCTCCTTTGTCATAGATTAATTGACTGTCAGTGTGTGGGTTTATTTCTAGGCTCTCTATTCTGTTCCATTGATCTATATGACTGTTTTTGTGCCAATGCCACACTATTTTGATTACCATGACTTTGTAGTATAGTCTAAAAACTGGGTGGGTTATGCCTTCAGCTTTGTTCTTTTTCCTCAGGATTGTGTTGGCAAATCTGAGTCTTTCATGGTATCATATAAATTTTAGGATTATTTGTTCTAGTTCTGTGAAAAGTGTCATAGGTATTTTGATAGGGATTGCATTAGATGTGTAGACTGCTTTGGGTAGTATGGCCATTTTAACTATATTAATTCTTCCAATCCAAGAGCATGGGACATCTTTCCATTTCTTGAATCATCTTTGATTTCCTTTATCAATGTTTTTTAGTTCTTAGCATGTAAGTCTTTCACCTCCTTTGTTACATTTATTCCTAGCTATTTTTTGGACACAATTTTAAATGAGATTTTTTTTAAACTTTCTCTTTCTGATATTTCATCATTAGTGTAAAGAAATGCAACAAATTTCTGTGTATTAATTGTGTATTCTTCTACCTTGCTGAATTCATTTATTCTAACAGTTTTTGTATGGAGTCTATAGGGTTTTCTATACAGAGTACCATGTTATCTGCAAATAGTGACAGTTTTGCCTCAACCTTTCCAATTTGGATACATTTTATTTCTTCTTCTTCTTTGACTTTTGTGGCTAGGACCTCCAATACTATGTTGAATAGAAGTGGTAAGAGTGGGCATCCTTGTCTTGTTTCTGAATTCAGTAGGAAGGCTTTCAGCTTTTCACTGTTGAGTATTGTCTGTGGGTTTGCCGTAAATGGCTTTTGTTATGTTGAAATATGTTCCCTTTATACCCACTTTGGTGAAAGTTTTTATTATGAATGGATGTTGAATTTTGTCAAATGCTTTTCCTGCATCTATTGAGATGATGTGTTTTTTGTTTTTCCTTTTGTTAATGTGGTGTATTACATTGATTGATTTGTGTATACTGAACCATTCTTGCAACCCTGGAATGAATCCAACTTGATCATGGCGTATGATCCTTTTTATGTATTGTTGAATTCAGTTTGCCAATATTTTGTTAAGGATTTTTGCATCTATATTTATCAAACATATTGGCCTGTAATTGTCTTTCTTTGTTTGTGTGTCTTTGTCTGGTTTTGGTGTCAGGATGATGGTGGATTCATTGAATGAATTTGAGTGTTCCCTCCTTTTCAGTATTTTGGAGTTGTTTGAGGAGAACAGGTATGTTTTCTTCCTTTATGTTTGGTAGATTTCCCCAGTGAAGCCATCCAGTCCTGGTCTTTTGTTTTCAGGGAGTTTTTAAATTACAGATTCTATTTCACTTCTAGTGATTGGCCTGTTCAAATTATTGATATGTTTCTCCTTGACTCAATTTTGGCTGGCCCTATGTTTTTAGAAACTTGTCCACTTCTTGTACATTGTCCAATATGTTGTCATGTAACTGTTCAGAGTATTCTCTTATGATATTTTTATATTTCTGTGGCATCAGTTGTTGTTTTTCCTATTTCATTTTTTATTTTGTTTACTTGAGTCCTCTCTCCTTGGTGAGCCTGCCTAGAGTTTTGTAAATTTTGTTTATCTTTTCAAAAACCAAGTTCTTGATTTGATTGATCTTTTCTATTGTTTTTTTTTTTTTGGCATTTTTTTTGAAAGTAAAAGAATTGGAAAAGATATACTGTGCAAATACAAACCAAAAGGAAATTATATAATAACAGATACAGTAGACTTGAAAGCAAAAGCATTACTAGAAATAAACAAGGACACTTCATATCAACAAGTCCAATTTACCAGGAAGTTTTAAATTTGTATGCACTTAACTTCAAGTTATATAGAGCAACAGAGCTACAAGGAAAAAATAGACAAATTCACTATCATAATAGGACATTTAACATACTGCTGTCATTCACTGATAGAGGATACCTCTTTCAGAACCCGTAGACCCCCCCCAAAAAAAAAATTAGTAAGGATATAAAAAACTTAAATAACATGAGCAGCAAATTTGATTCAACAAGCAGATATATAGTCACTATTCTCCAAAAATTTAAATTACAAATTATTCAAGCACACTTGGAACATTTTTAAAACTGACCATATTGTGCTTAAGACAAATTTTAACAAATTTGAAAGTATTAAAATTATACAAAGTGTGTTTCTTGACTTGTAGTTAAGCTACAAATCAGTAACAAAAAAGTAACTAGAAGTTATGAAATACACTACTTCTAAGTAACATCCCAAAAAACAAATCACAATTGGAGTTAGAAAATAATTTGAACTGAATGATAATAAAAATATTACATACCAAAACTTGGATATGACTAAAGCTGTGCTTACAGGAAAATGTATAGTCTTTGGTAACAATAGTGGTTTTTTTTTTAATTTTAAATTGCACACATGTCTATAAACATAATAAATAGGTTTTCTCTATTTTTTTTTATACAGCAGGTTCTTATTAGTCATCAATTTTATACAAATCAGTGTATACATGTCAATGCCAATTGCCCAGTTAATCACACCACCACCCCCAACCCCCGTGGCTTTCCCCACTTGGTGTCCATACATTTGTTCTCTACGTCTGTGTCTCAATTTCTGCCCTGCAAACCGGTTCATCTGTACCATTTTTCTAGGTTCCACATATATGCGTTAATATATAATACTTGTTTTTCTCTTTCTGACTTACTTCACTCTGTATGACAGTATCTAGATCCATCCACGTCTCAACAAATGACCCAATTTCGTTCCTTTTTATGGCTGAGTAATATTCCATTATATATATGTACCACATCTTCTTTATCCATTCGTCCATCGATGGGCATTTAGGTTGCTTCCATGACCTGGCTATTGTAAACAGTGCTGCAATGAACATTGGGGTGCATGTGTCTTTTTGAATTGTGGTTTTCTCTAGGTATATGCCCAGTAGTGGGATTGCTGGATCATATGGTAAGTCTATTTTTAGTTTTTTAAGGAACTTCCATACTGTTCTCCATAGTGGCTGTATCAGTTTACATTCCCACCAACAGTGCAAGAAGGTTCCCTTTTCTTCACAGCCTCTCCAGCATTTGTTGTTTGTAGATTTTCTGATGAAGCCCATTCTAACTGGTGTGAGTTGATACCTCATTATAGTTTTGATTTGCATTTCTCTAATAATTAGTGATGTTGAGCAGCTTTTCATGTGCTTCTTGGCCATCTGTATGTCTTCTTTGGAGAAAAGTCTATTTAGGTCTTCTGCCCATTTTTAGATTGGGTTGTTTGTTTTTTTAATATTGAGCTCATGAGCTGTTTATATATTTTGGAGATTGATCCTTTGTCCGTTGATTCATATGCAAATATTTTCTCCCATTCTGAGGGTTGTCTTTTCGTCTTGTTTATGGTTTCCTTTGCTGTGCAAAAGCTTTGAAGTTTCATTAGGTCCCATTTGTTTATTTTTGTTTTTATTTTCATTACTCTAGGAGGTGGATCAAAAAGGATCTTGCTGTGATTTATGTCAAAGAGTGTTCTTCCTATGTTTTCCTCTAAGAGTTTTATAATATCCAGTCTTACATTTAAGTCTCTAATCCATTTTGAGTTTATTTTTGTGTATGGTGTTAGGGAGTGTTCTAATTTCATTCTTTTGCATGTAGCAGTCCAGTTTTCCCAGCACCACTTATTGAAGAGACTGTCTTTTCTCCATTGTATATCCTTGCCTCCTTTGTCAGAGATGAGTTGACCATAGGTGCGTGGGTTTACCTCAGGGCTTTCTATCTTGTTCCATTGATCTATGTTTCTGTTTTTGTGCCAGTACCATATTGTCTTGATTACTGTAGCTTTGTAGTATAGTCTGAAGTCAGGAAGTCTGATTCCTCCTTCTCCATTTTTTCCCCTCAAGACTGCTTTGGCTATTCAGGGTCTTTTGTGTCTCCATACAAATTTTAAGATTTTTTGTTCTAGTTCCATAAAAAAATGCCATTGGTAATTTGATAGGGATTGCAATGAATCTGTAGATTGCTTTGGGTAGTATAGTCATTTTCGCAATATTGATTCTTCCAATCCAAGAACATGGTATATCTCTCCATCTGTTTGTATCATCTTTAATTTCTTTCATCAGTGTCTTATTGTTTTCTGCATACAGGTCTTTTGTCTCCCTATGTAGGTTTATTCCTAGGTATTTTATTCTTTATGTTGCAATGGTAAATGGGAATGTTTCCTTAATTTCTCTTTCAGACTTTTCATCATTAGTATATAGGAATGCAAGAGATTTCTGTGCATTAATTTTGTATCCTGCTACTTTACCAAATTCATTGATTAGCTCTAGTAGTTTTTTGGTGGCATCTTTAGGATTCTCTATATAGAGTATCATGTCATCTGCAAACAGTGACAGTTTTACTTCTTCTTTTCCAATTTGTATTCCTTTTGTTTCTTTTTCTTCTCTGATTGCCGAGGCTAGGACTTCTAAAACTATGTTGAATAATAGCGGTGAGAGTGGACATCCTTGTCTCATTCCTGATCTTAGAGGAAATGCTTTCAGTTTTTCACCATTGAGAATGATGTTTGCTGTGGGTTTGTCATATATGGCCTTTATTATGTTGAGGTAGGTTCCCTCTATGCCCACTTTCTGGAGAGTTTTTATCATAAATGGGTGTTGAATTTTGTCAAAAGCTTTTTCTGCATCTATTGAGATGATCATACGGTTTTTCTTCTTCAATTTGTTAACATGGTGTATCACATTGATTGATTTGCGTATATTAAAGAACCCTTGCATCCCTGGGATAAATCCCATTTATGGTGTATGATCCTTTTAATGTGTTGTTGGATTCTGTTTGCTAGTATTTTGTTGAGGATTTTTGCATCTATATTCATCAGTGATATTGGTCTGTAATTTTATTTTTTTGTAGTATCTTTGTCTAGTTTTGGTATCAGGGTGATGGTGGCCTCATAGAATGAGTTTGGGAGTGTTCCTTGCTCTGCAATTTTTTGGAAGAGTTTGAGAAGGATGGGTGTTAGCTCTTCTTTCAATGTTTGATAGAATTCACCTGTGAAGCCATCTGGTCCTGGACTTTTCTTTTTTGGAAGATTTTTAATCACAGTTTCAATTTCATTACTTTTGATTGGTCTGTTCATATTTTCTATTTCTTCCTGGTTCAGTCTTGGAAGGTTATACCTTTCTAAGAATTTGTCCGTTTCTTCCAGGTTCTCCGTTTTATTGGCATAGAGTTGCTTGTAGTAGTCTCTTAGGATGCTTTGTATTTCTGCAGTGGCTGTTGTAACTTCTCCTTTTTCATTTCTAATTCTATTGATTTGAGTCCTCTCCTTCTTTTTCTTGATGAGTCTGGCTAATGGTTTATCAATTTTGTTTATCTTCTCAAAGAACCAGCTTTTACTTTCATTGATCTTTGCTATTGTTTTCTGTGTTTCTATTTCATTTATTTCTGCTCTGATCTTTATGATTTCTTTCCTTCTGCTAACTTTGGATTTTGTTTGTTCTTCTTTCTCTAGCTCCTTTAGGTGTAAGGTTAGATTATTTATTTGAGATTTTTCTTGTTTCTTGAGGTAGGCTTGTATAGCTATAAACTTCCCTCTTAGAACTGCTTTTGCTGCATCCCATAGGTTTTGGATCATCGTGTTTTCATTGTCATTTGTCTCTAGGTATTATTTGATTTCCTCTTTGATTTCTTCAGTGATCTCTTGGTTATTTAGTAACGTATTGTTTAGCCTCCATGCGTTTGTGTTTTTTACGGTTTTTTCCCTGTAATTCATTTCTAATCTCATAGCGTTGTGGTCAGAAAAGATGCTTGATATGATTTCAATTTTCTTAAATTTACTGAGGCTTGATTTGTGACCCAAGATAAGATCTATCCTGGAGAATGTTCCGTGCACACTTGAGAAGAAAGTGTAATCTGCTGTTTTTGGATGGAATGTCCTATAAATATCAATTAAATCTATCTGGTCTATTGTGTCATTTAAAGCTTCTGTTTCCTTCTTTATTTTCATTTTGGATGATCTGTCCATTGGTGTACGTGAGGTGTTAAAGTCCCCCACTATTATTGTGTTAGTGTCGATTTCCTCTTTCACAGCTGTTAGCAGTTGCCTTATGTATTGTGGTGCTCCTATGCTGGGTACATATATATTTATAATTGTTATATCTTCTTCTTGGATTGATCTCTTGATCATTATGTAGTGTCCTTCCTTGCCTCTTGTAACATTCTTTATTTTAAAGTCTATTTTATCTGATATGATAATTGCTACTCCAGCTTTCTTTTGATTTCCATTTGCATGGAATATCTTTTTCCATCCCCTCACTTTCAGTCTGTATGTGTCCCTAGGTCTGAAGTGGGTCTCTTATAGGCAGCATATATATGACTCTTGTTTTTGTATCCATTCAGCAAGCCTGTGTCTTTTGGTTGGAGCATTTAATCCTTTCACGTTTAAGGTAATTATCGATATGTATGTTCCTATGACCATTTTCTTAATTGTTTTGGGTTTGTTTTTGTAGGTCCTTTTCTTCTCTTGTGTTTCCCACTTAGAGAAGTTCCTTTAGCATTTGTTGGAGAGCTGGTTTGGTGCTGCTGAATTCTCTTAGCTTTTGCTTGTCTGTAAAGCTTTTCATTTCTCCATCGAATCTGAATGAGATCCTTGCCAGGCAGAGTAATCTTGGTTGTAGGTTCTTCCCTTTGATCACTTTAACTATACATGCCACTCCCTTCTGGCTTGTAGAGTTTCTGCTGAGAAATCAGCTGTTAACCTTAAGGGAGTTCTCTTGTATGTTATTTGTCATTTTTCCCTTGATGCTTTCAATAATTTTTCTTTGTCTTTAATTTTTACCAATTTGATTACTATATGTCTCTGTGTGTTTCTCCTTGGGTTTATCCTGTATCGGACTCGCTGTGCTTCCTGGACTTGGGTGGCTATTTCCTTTCCCATGTTAGGGAAGTTTTTGACTATAATCTTTTCAAATATTTTCTTGGGTCCTTTGTCTCTCTTTTCTCCTTCTGAGACCCCTATAATGCGAATGTTGTTGTGTTTAATGTTGTCTCAGTGGTCTCTTAGGCTGTCTTCATTCCTTTTCATTCTTTTTTCTTTATTCTGTTCTGCAGCAGTGAATTCCACCATTCTGTCTTCCAGGTCACTTATCCATTCTTCTGCCTCAGTAATTCTGCTATTGATTCCTTCTAGTGTAGTTTTCATTTCAGTTATTGTATTGTTCTTCTCTGTTTGTTTGTTTGTTAATTCTTCTAGGTCTTTGTTAAACATTTCTTGCATCTTTTCGATCTTTGCCTCCATTCTTTTCCGAGGTCCTTGATCATCTTCAGTATCATTATTCTGAATTCTTTTTCTGGAAGTTTGCCTATCTCCACTTCATTTAGTTGTTTTTCTCGGGTTTTATCTTGTTCCTTCATCTGGTACATAGCCCTCTGCCTTTTCACCTTGTCTATCTTTCTGTGAATGTGGTTTTTGTTCCATAGGCTGCAGGATTGTAGTTCTTCTTGCTTCTGCTGTCTGCCTTCTGGTGGATGAGTCTATCTAAGAGGCTTGTGCAGGTTTCCTGATGGGAGGGACTGGTGGTGCTTAGAGGTGACTGTTGCTCTGGTGGGCAGAGCTCAGTAAAACTTTAATCTGCTTGACTGCTGATGGGTGGGGCTGGGTTCCCTCCCTGTTGGTTGTTTTGCCTGAGGCAACCCAACACTGGAGCCTACCTGGGCTCTTTGGTGGGGCTAATGCCAGACTCTGGGAAGGCTCACACCAAGGAGTACTTCCCATAACTTCTGCTGCCAGTGTTCTTGTCCCCACGGTGAGCCACAGCCACCCCCGGCCTCTGCAGGAGACCTCCAACACTAGCAGGTAGGTCTGGTTCAGTCTCTATGGGGGTCACTGCTCCTTCCCCTGGGTCCCGATATGCACACTACTTTGTGTGTGCCCTCCAAGAGTGGAGCCTCTGTTTCCCCCAGTCCTGTCGAAGTCCTGCAATCAAATCCCACTAGCCTTCAATGTCTGATTCTCTAGGAATTCCTCCTCCCGTTGCCAAACCCCCAGGTTGGGAAGCCTGACTTGGGGCTCAGAACCTTCAATCCAGCGGGTGGACTTCTGTGGTATAAGTGTTCTCCGGTCTGTGAGTCACCCACCCAGCAGTTATGGGATTTGATTTTACTGTGCTTACACCCCTCCTACCGTCTCTTTGTGGCTTCTCCTTTGTCTTTGGGTGTGGGGTATCTTTTTTGGTGAGTTTCAGTGTCTTCCTGTCGATGATTGTCCAGCAGCTAGTTGTGATTCTGGTGTTCTCACAAAAGAGAGTGAGAGCATTTCCTTCTACCCCACCATCTTGGTTCAGGCTCGGGAAGAACCTTTTCTATTGTTTTTTATCTCTATTTTATTTATTTGCTCTCTGATCTTTATTATTTCCTTCCTTCTGCTGACTTTGGGTTTTGCTTGTTGTTCTTTTTCTAATTCTTTTAGGTGGTAGGTTAGGTTGTTTACTTGAGGTTTTTCTTGTATTTTGAGGAAGGCCTGAATCATTATGAACTTCCCCCTTGGAACTGCTTTTGCTACATCCCATAGATATTGTATGGTTGTGTTTTCATTGTCATTTGTCTCAAGGTATTTTCTGATTTCTTCTTTGATTTCATCATTGACCCATTGTTTTTTTTAGTAGCATGTTGTTTAGTCTCCATGTGGTTTTTTTTTCCTGTTTTTCTATCTGTGGTTGATTTCTAGGTTCATACTGTTGTGATCAGAAAGATTCTTGAAATAATTTCTATCCTCTTGAATTTGTTGAGGCTTGTTTTTTGACCTAGTATGTGGTCTATCCTAGAGAATATTCCATGCACACTTAAAAAGAATGTGTATTCTGGGATTTTTGTTTGTTTGTTTTTTTGTTTTGGATGTTGTGCCGTATAGATATCAATTAAGTCCAGCTGGTCTGTTGTGTCATTTAATATCTCTGTTGCCTTATTGATTTTCTGTCTGCAAGATCTGTTCATCAATGTGAGTGAGGTGTTAGAGTCTCCTACTATCATTGTATTCCTGTCAATTTCTCCCTTTATCTCTGTTAATATTTGTTTTATATATTTAGATGCTCCTATATTGGGTGCATATATGTTAATGAGCATAATATCCTCTTCTTGTATTGATCCCTTTATCATTATATTATGTCCTTCTTTGTCTTTATGGACTTTGTTTTAAAGTCTATTTTGTCTGATATGAGTATTATTACCCCCGCTTTGTCATTTCATTTGCATGAAATATTTTTCCATTCACTCATTTGCAGTCTGTGTGTGTCTTTCACCCTGAAGTGAGAGTCTTATAGGCAGCATATTGTAGGTACTTGTTTTTTTGGTTTTTTTAATTCAATCTGCCACTCTGTGTCTTTTGGTCAGAGAATTTAGTCCATTGACATTTAAAGTAATTATTGATAGGTGTGTATTTATTTCCATTTTAAACCTTGTTTTCCAGTTGATTTTTTAGTTTTTCTTTGTTCATTTCTTCTTTTTTTTTCAATTTGTGGTTTGATGGTTTCTTTTGTATTATGCTTGTGTTCCTTTCTTTTTGGTTTTTGTGAACCTTTTGTATTTTTGATTTGTGATTATCCTGGTTTTCAAGTATGTTGACCCATAACTATATCTGCTTGCTTTAAACTGATAGTCATATAAGTTCAAACACATTCTAAAAGATCTACATTTTTTTAGTCTCCCCCCCACCACATTTTGTGATTTTGGTGTCCTATTTTACACCTTCATGTTTATCCTTTTGCTGTTATAATTCAAATACATTTTCAATCTCCTTCTCTTTCTTGTCTCCTTCTGGAACCCCTATTAAGCATAGGGTGACACACTTTATATTACCCCATAGATCTTGTATGTTGCTTTCATTTTTTTTCCTTTGTCTTTCTGTCTGTTGTTCTGATTGGGTGATTTCCATTATTCTATCTTCCAGATCACTTATTTCTTCTTCTGCATTATTTAGTCTGCTATTCATTGCTTCTAGATTGGTTTTTATCTTGGCAATCTAGCTGTCTAATTTTGATTGGTTCATCTTTATACTTTCTAGTTCCTTGTTACAAGTGATCTGCATTTCTATCAATAATCTTTCTTAATTTCTTTAGCATTTTTATTACCTCCTTTTTGAACTTGGGGTCTAGTAGACTGGTAAAGTCTGTTTCATTATTTATTCTTTCAGGAGATTTCTCTTGTTCTTTTAATTGGGAGTAGTTCCTCTGCTTTTTCATTTTACTTAACTTTCTCTGTCTTTGTGAATTTTGGAGTAACAGTTATCTGCTGTGGTTTTTAAGGGCTGTTTTTATGTGAGAGCATCCTAATGTAGACTATGTGAGTCCAGTATTTTTTGTGTGAAGGCTGGTTTTGGTATAGATGCCAATCATGTCTTTCCTCAGAATGTGCTGGCCATTATCACCTTGATAGGTGGTATGATTGGTGTTATGGTGTCCAGAGCTTGTGTTGTATGTTGAACAGGGCCTCCTCTTTGCTCTGTGGCTGTCACAACCCTGTTGGGGGTGGGATCTGCCCACAGTTGTTGGAGTAGACACCCTGAGGGTTGGGTTTGATAAGCCTCCCTTGTCCTTGAGTATGTGCCCTGTCCTGCCTGGAAGTGTGGTCAGGCAGTAGTTGCCAGCACCAGTCTCTCTCTGCCTTAGTTGCTAGCAAGCCAGCATGTGCACACTCCTCATGAGCAGAGTCCAGGCCCCTCCAGCCCCTCTAACCTCTCTAACCATCCCAGTGGACCTCCCAGCAGGCAAGGTGGCTCCCTAGGGTGAGGACCTGCCCATGTGTACCTTCCTTCCTTCAGAGATTCCCCCCCAGGAATGCCAGTCCCATTCTGATGCTTTTTTTCCCCTGTCCTACCAGGTTTGTGGAGATCTTTCTTGCAGCTTTGGCTGTATAACAGATCTTCTGCCAGTTTCCAGTTGGTTTTCTGTGAGAATAGTTCCACATGTAGATGTATTTTTTGATGTGTTTGTGAGGGAAGGTGAGCTCCACCTCTTCCTACTCTGCCATTCTTGATCCTCCCTCCTGGCTTGGGCCTTTCTATTCCTGTTGATATCAGTCACTTGAAGTGAGCCATCCTGGAAGGGATGCAACCTTGGGCCAGGCAGATCTCTGCCTCTGAGGCAATCCTTGAAGGGACTGGTGACTGACAGCTGTCTCCCAACATACTTCTATGAAATCAGGCAAAATGCTCCTCCTTGAAGAGGGATCATTCAGTGCAGAAGGACTTGTCATATGTCATCACACCCATTTTTCATTGAATAAGGATCATCAAAATGAATGAAGTAGTGTGCTTTTACATAGCTGCTGGCAACTTAGTTATTGATATGATTTATCATAAGTGGGTGGAATCTTTTGCTAAGGTATGAATACATTATGTTAAATGCCACAAAAACGCCAGTGTTATTCTTTGAAGTAAAATGTTTAAAAGGTTATTTTTCATGCTTTATACCTGATGAGTTGAAATTGGCTTGAGATTAATGATTTGTAGCAATGTACCATGGAGTAGGAGTAAAGATACTACATAGAATCAATAAACACTATAAATGGAATTGAAAATGGAAGATTAATATACACAAACATTTGGGGTGATGTTAAACTATAAAAAAGAGTTATAATTATGTTGCATTTCATTTGTATAATCAAAATTCCTGTGATTAACTTTTTATCTTCTCTACTTTTTCCAAAGGTAAGACTTTTAATCTTCTAATTAGGATATTCTAAGCAGCTAAGCAAAGAAATAATTATTGGCAAGCAAAAAATAATTAAGGAATAGAGTATGTTTTAAAACTATCATGTCGAAGATTTATTTTCAATATGCATTATTACTTCTGTGATAAAGTATATACTCAAATGCTGATGATTAAATGTAATATTGATAATACTTATAATAATTTTATGTTAATAAAAATGCCAAACAAGACTCTACTTCCTTAAATGCTTGATTATTTAAAACATTTTATAGATGGTTATGCTAGAGAAGATCATTTTTAACAGGAGTGAATGCATCAGATGGTATAAATACGTGACATATTAAAAATCAGTATGCTATCGGAAAGAAACTTTGAAATAATGATCTGAAGTTCTAATGGAAATAATTTATACAAATATGCAAGCCTGAATACTGATGGTAGCAAATATAGAAAACCATACTTGTCTCTTTTTTTCCTGACCTGAAGTCACTTTTAAAGTCAAATAATCTTAGAATGGTGAAACTGTGCTGCTATCATGAGTTTAACTTCACTTTTTTTTTCATCATCTCTTCTACCACAAGACTGATGTTTATGACTGAGTATAAGTGGCATAGATGGACAAAAAGTCTGAGGTAGCTTTCTAACGTATCTTCCTACCTCTAGTTTTTTTCCTATCCCCATTCTTTACTCAAATGGCTTGGAGTCATTTCAATTTATTAATTTATTCCTTCATTCACACATTCATTTTTTTAACATTCTCTCTGCATCTGTACAGAGTGTCAGCTGTATTCTAGAGCTACACTGTCCTATGTAGCTATTTAAATTTAAATTAGTCAATAAATAAATAAAATTAAGAATTCAGTTCTGTAGCCACATGAGCCACAATTCAAGTGCTCAGTGGCTACATGTGGCTAGGGAATATTGTATTGGTGAGCAAAGATACAGAACATTTCCATTACCATAAAAAGTTCTATTCAGTGCCTAGTAATGCATTGATAAACGTTGAAATTGCTGCCTTGGAGTTCACTGATCATTTGAAGAAAATATGATACAGACATCTTTAAAGTACTGTTGGATAACAAAGAATAAGGACCTAAATGAATCTGGAGAGGGGTACAAAATCAATAAAATGATGCCTGAATTGGAATTAGCTGGGTGCTGAGGGGTTGAGGAGAAGGCATTCTAGGAACAGGGAACATCTTTTGCAATGCTCTTGGACAAGGCCCTCTCAAAAAAAGTATGATACTTTAAAGGATGTGCAAATAATTTGAAATGGTTAGAATGTAAAGTGATCTTTGATGAGATTCTCTAAACAGATCTCATTTGTGCGTGTGTGTGTGTGTGTGTTTCATCTGTAAAAGAGGAATAAAAATACCAAACTCTTAAGGTTTTTAAAATTTAACTAGTTTTAATATGTGAAGCACTTAGAATAGCTCCTGGCACTAACAAGAACTTATAAATATTAACGATTAGTATTATTAGCATTATTATATTTTCATTATTATTTTAGAAGATTGGAAGTATGATCTAGGACTTATTACAGAGTTAGAATCAGAGGGTACACTTCTGATCAGAACACTGCACTCAGTGATATTTAGGAAAAGTATTAAACTGATAATGTTCTGACCCTTCTCTTTCCATTTTTGGGTTCAAGTAGTGGGAAAAGCAGGGCACTGCTTCTAGAAATGCTGTGGGGAGGGGATGGGAAATTAGAAGCAATAAAAGAGGAATGAAAGTTAAGTTTGAGTACCTAGAGCCAGAATATTTCCTGATTTTTGCATGTGGGTTTTTAACTTTTAACTTAAAATTATTTTCTTTTTTTGAACTTGACTTGGTAAGAAAAACATAGCAGAATTATGATGTTAAAAGAAAACTGTGCATCTCCTTTTTTTTCCCTGGCCCACCAGAACTGAGGTAAAAAAATAAACAAAAAGAAAAAAGAAAAAACTGCCAAGAATATCCTAAGACAACTGTTTTTATAAGAATTCCAGTTGACTTTTTCAGACTTGAAAGGTTTGGTGGCTAAGAGTCAACCAAGAATCAAGCATCTTAAATGTTTATTCAGATTGAACTTTTGAACCATCTTATGGTATTCTTTTACACAGTAATGATAGAAACCAATCCTTTTTTTTTTTTTTTTTTTTTTAGTAAGGTAAATATCATCATGTAGTTCATTTTTTTAAAACTAATTTACTTCTCTTTATAATTCTAAAATCATTTCATGTCATCTAGTTTTAAAGTGACCAATTTAATTAATTAAGCTATTTTGCTTAGTGATATAACTTCAGTAATACATAAACTGTTCTTTCCTCAAGAAGTGTATCTTATAAATGTTGGTAGATTTTATTTTATTTTTTTTGGTAAGTAATTACAGTGAAGTAGTTGGTTCTATTTTTGATTCATTGAAAATATGAGGTTTCTGATTTTATATACAAACTAATTTTAGAGAGTACAAAAAGCTTTGAATTTTCCTTTTGCCTAAATTGTTGGCAATAATTTTATATATCATACTATAGTTGAAGCTACCTTATCAATTATTCCAATCATATTCCCCCAGGTCACAACCCAGAAATTATAAATCAGAATCTGCGGGAAATGGAACCTGGTCCTGTGCATTTTTTAAAAGTATCACAAGTAAAACTGATGGGCAACATTTTAGAGCAATAATTTTTAACCCCAAGACATTAATGGATGGTAGAAGGAGCACTAAAAACTATTTTTATAAATATATAAGATAAAATTGAAAACATAAATATTTATATATGCCCTAATCTTAATGCAATTTATATAATAAAATAATATATATTTCAGAATATAAATCTTAGGTGACAGTAGTACATGAGATGACATATTACATTCATCAAATGTCCTGTACTTATGATGAATAAGTTTGGATTTGAGACAAACAAGGCAATATTCAACTGAGGAGTGTTGACTTTTCAGAGGTCTTAACATTTTAAAATAAATAGTTAATAAGTATAAATAAAAGTAATTGTGAATTTAAAACTTTAAAATACAGACTGATATAGTTTTTTGTTATGTTGATACGGTCTCTCAGAGCAGCATTGATTTAATTTTCCAAAACAATAAAATTAGAAAAGTTTTGAATAAAATAACAAGCTACTCTCAATATATAGAGTAACTAGATTTCTGGCAAATTGAAAAATGTTAAAAAATGCTTTGTGTTTGCATATAAAATTAAGTTACAGAATTATTTTCTCTGATTATTCATGTTTCATCTACATTTGAAAGTCCTGTGGGAAAATAGAAAATAATTTTGTGGGAATATCTTGAGCATTAAAACTTATATCCCTGCTACGGAATGACTAAGTGATAAGATTAAGCCTCATATCATTTGTGTTAACTGAAAAGACTCCACAGATTTTCCAAAATGTCCCATGAAGCCAGTACCACCCACTTTGAGAACTCTACTTCTTTAAAGGTAACCTGGCTATGGATTGTCATACTCTTTTTCTAGTAACCAACACTAAAGTCAACGTTTTCTCTGGGATCCTTAGGAAGCGTTTGCTAATTTAGGATGTGTCAAACCAGATGACTGATCTCCAGATTGCAAATTACTCTAACTTGACACAGCCAGTATAGTATACACTATTGGAGCTCCATTCATATCCCTTTGGAACCCGCAATTCCTTTATATGTCAATGATGTCCTTCTTTCTGCCTGAGAACTCTTTCTAGACCCATACACTTTACAGGCAGAAACTGACTTAGACTAGGTCCTTAGTGATTGTCACTCATTCATTGACAGAAGTGAATTGAAGGCTAAATGTCCTAGCTCTCTTGAGTCTTGGATCGGACAACTCGGGCATGTAGCAGAGGTGTCCCTCAAAACTGAGCTCCAGTTACCTTCAATGGTAACCTGGCTAATTAAAGCACCTTTTATTACTTTTATTTTCGTCCTTATTTTACTTCCCACTCCGTTACTGATCCTTTCTACAGTTAACTTGCAATCAAGTATTTTTCTTGGAGTGCACATCTAGGGAACTCAAGGTGAAAGATGGGATTCTGGAATTAGATCACTTGCTGCCAGGATGTCAACGAGGACCCCCTTGCTGGTGGTAACGGAGGTGATAATAATCCATAACATTCTGTACAATTCAATTACTAGCATGGATTAGGATATAACACAGGTGGAAGGTTAGCAGTGGGTTATGTAATAGCCCTAGTACATGAAAGAATGAATACAATGGTTTGTTACAGAGATTGTGTTGTTGGTGATTATTAACATCACAGAAGTCCCAAGAAAGTAAGTAAAAGACATATATTAGCAAATCAAATAATTTAGAGTACAGTATGAAACCCAGAAAATGTCCTTGGCAGCACTTTAGAAAATCCTTATCTTCCATAGCTGGAGGTAAGTGTGTGTTGAAAATCAGTCTTAATTGTAAGAGGAATTTACCTCATAGAAAACTTAATTTATAACCATAACAGGTCTCTCATGTTGAAACCTGAGCCCTAATAAGGAAAGAGTGAGACCTGAAGCCAGAGTATTTGGGTGGAGCCGCCAGAGATCTTTAAATGCCTAGATATCCCTGGACACTTAAAGCAGGCTGTGGAGATTCCATCCTTGCTAGAGGAACACAGCCTCATGCTACTTGGAGATTATGGAAAGGCCTCACTGAAGTTAATGCCTTGAAAAATGATTTGTGGCTTCCTTTGATGTGTCTCCACCTCCACTTATTGCTTCTAGACCAGTAAGGAGGGTCAAGTCTCACCAGAACTCAAGTGGAAAAGTACAGTTCCTGCTATGGAAAGATTATACAACAAAGGACCTACAGGTCCAGGCTCATATGTACTGGCAGGAATCTGAAGAACATGCTAGAAAATGGAATTTGAGAGTGTTAGACCAGGGAAGGTGAAACAAAGGCTGATAGGAAATTGTTCATACAGGAGCACTCATGCATCATTTAACATTTAAAAATGCATTAAGAATACTGGAGATAGGCATAATATGTTTCAAGAAATTGTTCCGTGAAGCTTAGAAGCACCAAGTAAATGAGGCAGAAGTGTCAGAACTACTTATGCAGAGCACTGAGAAAGCAGGCAGAAGGCTCAGAAAAGTGAGCATGTTAAAATAGATTTATTATATAAGACCAGAAAAACCACCAGCTGACAATGTACTAGAAAGGCACAAGGAGCAGTCTCTTCCCTGGAGAAATAAAATTAAGTTAATAGAGTGACATCATCTTCATTGAGAAAGTCAGTAACATCTATCTGCTGTACCCTCTATTTTAAAAAGTGTATTAATGGAAATAAAATCAGGAATTAATCTATTTGTTGAGGTAATGATGTAAATTAATGAATAGATCACTGTTATGTAAGAATAAAATATGAAAATGTCAGAAATGTTCTTGGAACAACATTTTAAATCTGTATCAGTGAAGTTATTTATTGATTCTAAATAATAAACTAAGAGTATGAACATTCAGTTAGGTCAAACTAAATATTTTAAATGATGTAAGTCAATTATCTAAAAATACATAATGCATTAGGACATATTTTCAGAAAAATTAAAGCTGTCTAAGAAGCAAAAATTATGAATTATAACTAAAGAGATTGGAGAATATTTTCCAATAATTATTAACTAAAGATAAATTAATTTTTGCAAAACAGATTTCATCCATGTTCATATATCTATAGATCACTACACATTCAAAATACATATTTTAAGTTTTCTAGATGAATTATAGATATCAATAATGTTTCATGCAAAGTTTTACACATAAGTTTTTTTATTAATCCAGTAAGAAATTATTAATTACCATTTGATCTGTTTTTTTTTTAATTCAATGATACTTGTTTACATTTATTGAATGTTTACCATGTGCCAGCCTCTTTGTTAAGTTTTACATCGATTTCCTTATTTAATCCTCACACTAACCCAATGACATAGGCATTATTATTACGTTAAAAAATTTAGAAACAGAAAATGAGACTAAGAAGGATGAAGTAATTTGCCTAAGATCATATAGGAGCTAGTGACTAAAGTGGGAGTTGAATTTATAAATCTGACTCCAGTATCAGTACATTTAGCCATTCTGATGGTTATAAAAATACATAATCAATGACATAATAACTATGTATATATTACACTTTCCAAATCACTGCAGTGTAAAAATTATTCAAACAACAATTTTGTATTGTTTATATGCTAGATTTTTTCCACTTGTGTTTCAGATCACATAAATTTGACTTTCAGAGTAACAAGTAAATCAAACAACCAACAGGAACCCAGAGGACCACTGGCACAACAATTGAGTCTTCCCTTTCCTATAGGCCCACAATCAAAATCCTTAGGTCCTTTCTTTGCTTTTCCACTTCTCAAATCTCATTAAAATCACTGTAGTTTGGGCTTTTTTTATCTGCCACCAACTTCCTTTAACAGACTCCTACCGTTTCTCTTGCATCAATCAACCATATCTATTAGAGTTAAGCAGTAACAACAAAAACAACAACAAAACACTGCTATCCCATGGCACTCCTATGCTTGTAAACCTCATGGGCTTCTGAAACACATGCCCACTTCTCAGCCTGCCGTGAGGGCCCGGAGATTTCCCTCCCCTAGTTCCCACCATGTCCCAGCTCGCTCTCTGCCTGGGCACTGGATGTTTGCTCCTTGCCTCTGCCATGGGTTTGCTCAAGGCATTTGTCCCACCTGGAATGTGCCCCTCTTTTCTAAGTGTATGCAAATTTTACCCTTTCTTCAGCTCTTGATTCAACCTCTCCCCACTAAGAGTCGTCATTTCATGTTAAGCTATAGACATTTTTTTCCATTAATTATGCTTACAATAACATTTTATTTAGGTTATTACTTCAGTCAAATGATTACAGATTCTTAGAAATGGAAGGAAACTGAGAGATTATTTAGTTCCATACATGTTTAAGATGAGGGAACTGAGGTGCTCAGTGTAGCACTACTTAGGTTTATATTTTAATACACCGCTTTCTTATTTCCAAATACATACCTTTTTTGTTTTTACTCTCTGGGCAAATAATAGTTACCGAATAGTTACTGATTGATCTGTGTTTGCACAACATAAACTTAAATTTTTTCCTAGGCTAGTGTATATTAGAATTATATTGGAGGGCTTGTAAACTCACAGTTCGTTGGGCCCTATTCCCCAAATTTCTGATTCTGTAAGTTTGTGGTAGAGTCTGAGAATCTGTCTTTTAAACAAATTCCCAAGTGATGTTGAAGTTGCTGATGCAGGGGTCAGGCTTTGAGAACAACTGGCTTAGGCTATTAACTGACAAATATAACAGCTTATCATAAAAAAGTATAATATCTCTGTCCTAGGTATTTCTTTTCTTTATATTTTTAAATTTAATATACTTTTGTATAATAGCAGGAGGAAAAATACAACACATTTGCTTTGTGTTATTTTGATTTTAGATTTACCTGACTCATCATATATAAAACATTTTTTTCCTTTTGAAAATTACTAGATCAATGGATTTATATGCACTATTTTTGTAATCTTGATAATTGAGGTGTTCTTTTTTATTTACATTAGCAATAAAAAAAGTTTTATTCAATTTTAATAAAATATTTCTCTTCCTAGGTTAAAGAAAAAAGAATAAAAAAGAATGTCTAGATAAAGGTCATTTATCAGAACCATTTACCAATTAGTTATTCATTCCTCACTACTGAGAGAAATCTGCCAATAGAATGGAATATCATATCTCTCAGGACTTTCTCAGATTTACAAAGGCCAGTCACAGCAATGCATAAATGAATGGTCTAGCAGAAAGGACCTCAAATCATATTAAGAGAATGACCATCCCTGGAGTTTTTCATGGTTAATGTACCAAATTCATAACACTTTTGTCACCTATTCTTATTAAAATTAATAAATAGAAATTGTGAAGTCCCTGTACATCTCTAAAGAAAACTATTCATCCTTAAACAGCAAAGTCAAAGTTATTAGGCAGTTATACATGCATTCTAGCACTATTCCTAGAAAATCTGTATCTGGCATCTGTTATTTATGATTATTTTTATTTTCTACATATGTTCAGGTTGCTTTAGATGTGCCATTGTAAATATAACCAAAGGTTTTTATCTCAATAGCACTTCTTGGAGCAAATAATGTTTGACAAGGAAGCTGGCAAATTCAGATCCTGCATCTGCACAAACACTGGAGGTATGAGATTCATTTATCTATACATTTTATACCTAACACATGCTTAACAATAGAATAGGAAGAAAAATATTTAAAGAAAATGTAAGAAATTTATATATAGTGTATACCTCAATTTCATTATGAAGTAAATTCGAAGCTTCTGTACAGTCAAACATCTGTTGATTGCCAGCTCCCAAAATACCAATGAAAAAAACCTATTGAAAAATAAAGCTGAGATTATTGCTTATCATAGTAAAGAAGAATACTACCTTAATAAAATCTTAGTATCATATCAGGGAAGGAAGTACAAAGACTAGATACTGAGATTTTGAAGTTTCTTCTAAGGCAGGTCTTTCAAACATAGAGACTTGGTTAGGATTGGGTAAGGATCATGACATAATAGTTTAACATTGGTGGACACAGGAGGGTAAAGATACTGAGGCAAGGAGTCCGAAGAGTCTTGGAGTGTAAATTGTTGTTTGTTGCTTTTCTATTGGAGAGTTTATGGATCTTTCAGGAAATTCCTGGTATAAACAGTAAAGTAACTTACCTTTTTATCTTCCTGGACAAATGTTTTCTGGAATTGTAAAGTTAAATTGGTGAAGATAATGGAACACTAAAGTCATGTTAATCTAGAGTATGCTGTGTAATTGTTTCGATTCTCAGATCACTGCTAAATGAAGGATGACACTCCATCTCTGCAGAATATTGCCTCTTAACTGCTACTTCAACTGTGCCTTCTATGAGTCGGTCTGCCTCTGGTGCAGAATACAATATGAATAGAGGATCCCATGGTCATGGGCTCATTCCTATATTGCTTTTGTTTTATGATGTGGGTCCTTCGGTCAAATGATATTTTCTGTGAGATTCCAAGTCTGTAGATCAGACATCATGTAATCACTCATGGTTAGTAGTGCTTGCTGACACTCTGGACAGAAAAGGCACGTTCATATTGGGGAGTTGTAACTATTCTCGTTAGGACAAATCACTGGCCTTTCCAAGATGAAAGGAGACTTATGTAACTGACTTGCACCCAAGTAACCAAGTTGGTCTATGCAAGGAATGGTGCCATATTTAGGACTCAGTGCTGGTTTCTGTTACTGGAAGATTCGGCATTCAGAGACACCTTAGTTAAATCAGCTTTTGTAAGTAGGAGCCCATGCTGTTAAGCCCATGTGTAGCATCAATCTCTGGCAATGTGGTCAGTCTGTACACGTACTGATTGTGTCAGTTCCATGGTGACTGATGGATGAAGTTTGGCTAACATCAACTGACCAAACTTTCTTGTTTATTTGGTTATTCAGTGCCTCTTTCACAATGAATATGTTCTGGTAAATGTTAGTATGTGATATAGAAATCTTCACACTCTATGTCTACAACCACACACTTCTACCCAAGGATTCTTTGTCCCTAATTTTCCATCCTCTTTTCTTCCAGACCACTCACAAAACAGCCAGGCCATTGATGACTGCCCACAAATTTACATATTCACCTCAAATCACTTCTTCTATACTAAGTGGATGACCAGATACACTACAACTCTTTCTACTGTCCATCAAGGACACCATGTGACTATAACGCAGTTGCCATCCATTTTTGGCTTGCATGGATGCAGGAAAACATATATGTCAACCAAGTTTGGGCTCTTTCATCCTCCTTTAGCTGGTTATACAGAACCTGCTTATGACGATAGGTTATAACAAAAGAAAGGACTCTGTGTAAATATAGTGCATGATATGGGAATTCTGGCCACCTGCTCATGCAGTTTATTTGTGCCTTCTGGTCCTACCCAGACCCCATCTCACATACCCTGCTGTTGAGCCTCTCCAGTTTTTTGACTTAGGAGAAAACCAAATGCAGTTCACAAAGGGCATTTCTGGAAACACGGTTAAGTGTTTTGTCTCTACTAAGACTTAGTAACAGGCCAGGAGCTGTTTTTCAGAAAACGTATAATTCCCCACTATGAATGACATAATCTTGCTCTAAACCCCCTGAGTCTGCATTGCCATTCTCCCACTGAGGTTTTCTATCAAAATACACAGCACCTTTTCCCACCACTGACATATTCATCACCTTAGGTCTGGTAGAGTGTACGGCCCTAGCAGCAGGACTGCATGCGTGGGAGCTTTGACCTGCTGCTGAGCCCTTTTCTACTCCAGGCCTAACTCAAGTTTGGCAGCTTTGCATTTCATCCAGTATTTCTAGGTGTGGAACATGTCACCTCCACAACAAAAAGAGGCCTACAAGGTGTATGCTTCTTTTTTAATGGTAGATGATGTAACACAACCATCAAATATTTGGCTTTGAAAATGGCTAAAGAACGTCATCAGTGGCATCAGTAATTGTGAGTTTTTAAAATTTTTGTAAGGACAGAGATTGGCAAGAAATGGAGAGAGGACATCCTGTACATGAGTTCAGAATCAACACTTCCAGAATTTATGAAATGTTATTCTAAGTGTGGGCACATTTGGTGCCACCTGTCATGTCTAGTATGTTATGGAGTGGGGCCCAAAGATTTATCAAAGTAATTTATATCCATTTGTAAAATTAGATATGAAAGCCTCAGCTAGCTCTGATATTAGACCTGATTCCTCAGAGATGAGGGGTGTGTGTGTTTGTGCGTGTGTGCGTGCGTGCGTGTGTGTGTGTGTGTGAGAGAGAGACAGAAAGAGAGATACAGGTTTTTAGCAGAAAACAGTGTCTGTTTCATAAGGAAGACAGTAGTTCTGTGGGCAGCAGAAACTAAGTAGGAAAGCCCATTCAGAAAGAAAAACATAGTTTACTCTTGGCTTTTGTTGCTCATGATTTTCTTCTTTAATCCCCTGCCTCTTCCTAGCCTTATTATTCACTAACATCTGGCCACTAATATTCTCAAATGTCGCAAAAGCACATATTATTACCTTCGACTTTCTCATCCTCTTAAACATCTGAGCAGTAAATATGGCACGGTATTAAGCCACTGCTGTAGGAAAGGAATTGACTCAGTCTCTCCCAATTACAGCATAGATATCTGGCTATATACCAGTGCATTCATTTCCTATAGCCACTTTAACAAATTACTACAAACTTAGTGGCTAAAAACAACAAAAACTTAATCTATTACTCTGGAAATCAGAATCGAAAATCAATCTCACTCGTCTAAAGTCTAGGTGTCAGTGGGGTGGTTTGTCTTTGAGGCTCTAGGTGACAATCTGTTTCCTTGCCTGTGCAAGTGTTGCCTATTTTCCTTGGTTTATGACTCTGTATGTGGCAAAGACATGGATATATTTAGGGGCAATTATTCAGCCTACTACAACCAGTTATGAGCAATATTGTTCAAGGGCTCCTTCATTTACCTGTATTCCAGTCTCTGCTCATAATAATTGATTCATCTGTAACCATCTCTTTAGATTGGGAGAGATGCTTTCTAATTAAACACAAGCCCTATAAATCACAAGAAAGAAAACATATGCAAAATGTTGGATAAGTATCCAGTGTTGGATATTATGAATGGAAGAACATTTTAGAGGTTTCATCCTTAGTTACCTTTCTAATTCATTGACTTTAAGAGGGTGATACAAAGAATGGAAATACAGTGGCTAGTTAGGAGTCATTTTCCTCAAGTGATGAAGTAAATTTCAGTTATTATGAGCATCCAAATTAGTAGCTAAAGATAAAATGTTCCATGTCTTCTTTCTACTATTAATCAATTTTCTGACTAATAATAATTTTATTTGTCCTTCATAATGTTCTCTAATAGTACATGAAAGTGTATATTGTGCTAAGTATAGAAAGATTATACTATCATAAAATACAGATAAGTCAGACAATTTAAGAAGATAAGATTAGCATACTAAATTCCTCTAGGATTTGAAATAGCATCAAATTTATATTCAAAGTATTATTCATATGTTAAGATTGCAGAACTATAATACCTTCTTATTTACACCTTTAATGTTTTCAAGATTGCTAATACATGGTCCATTAATAGAAACAAAGTGGGAAAAAACAGCATTGAAAAAAAAGGCAAAATATAAAACCTGGCTATTTTAGTATACTGAATGAATAAGTGAATGAATGAATATCAGTACAAAGGAATTTACGTCACTTTAATGTGAACAAAAGGAAAGGTAATATATATGTATATATGCCTTTATTTATTTCCTTTTTAGAATTGTAGCTTGAATATTTAAGAAGCATTGTTTCACTATACTGGCAAACATTAATATGCTAAAGTTCATAGAATGCATCATTTCATTTCATAGTGACCTGGTATTATTCTATAATTTACCATAGTAAAGATTGCTAGATGATCACCAGATCCATTTCCTTCTTAAGTTATGAACAAATTGAGCTATTTTTCCTAACTTTCCTTTTGGTTAGGCATAGTCAAATGACTCAGTTCTAGCCAATGGAATGTGAACAAAGGTATATAACTTCCAGCAGAGGTATATCACTTCCAAGCCTTCTACATGGGATTCTTTATCCACTTTCCTCTTTAGTTGGCCTCATGCAGATGGGCAAAATGATCTTGGAAGCCATATGTTGATGATGGTACAGCAGCAAGATGGGAAGAATATGTGTCCTATCTTAGAGAAGAGCCATTCACAATCAGAACTTTAGGAAAGCAAGAAATAAGCTACTGTCTTATTTATTAAGCCATCATACACTTGTTTGTCACTGAAGTAGTATTACACTACATGGAATAATTTGCAATTGTTTGCTTGAAATAAGAAACAATACACAAAAAATAAGTATGCCTTCTATCTAAAAGAAATTAGGCTGAATATATTGGCTATAAATTATGCATCTGTCTTGAAAGAAATATAAAACAGTATTTCCTTTGTTTTATAAAAATTGGTTGAGATAAACAGACATTAATAACTTTCTGAGATCAAAAACATCTAAAGTAATTTTGGTGCCAAAAAAAAGGAGCAGGATGAAGAGAAACAAAACATAGAGACTAAAGAACTTTTTATAAACTGCCAGATGTTTGTAATTCTTTATTAAAACAATAAAGCCGTCTCATAACTCTCTCAGACTGTTTGCATACAAAACCCTAATAGTGCTAGCCTGGGGTTATTAATTTACAAAATCCACCACTCTGATCTTGCTTCCTATCTTTAATTAATATTCCCAGAGTGCACCTAGCAGGGAAACATTCTCCTAATCTAAAAGTAGACATAGACTGTTTTTTGCAGCCTTAATTTTGATCAACCATGTTTCTAACCAGTGAGATATGGAGTCTTCGACTTAGTCTCAAGTGTGTTTGAAATGTTAGAAAACATTTATAAAAAGGCATTTTTCAGGACAAACACCATAGGAAGTACTTTTGCTAGCACACATTGCAAATAACTTTCAAAGATCATAGCTATGAATCAATGGAGGTTGATGAAAGTATCAGGCATTGTGAACATGCAAGCCCAGAAAAGTCCTGCACAGTGCATCCCCTGTTCTTCAAAATGCTTCAGTTTGGATAAAGCTTTTGCCAAAACTTGACTTAAAACAATATCAATTCTCTTGGGCTATTTCTAACAGGGGTAAATATAACATTGCTTTCAATTGCTCAAGTGGAAAAAAGAAAAAAGTTCCAGTGTCTAGTGGTGCTGCCATTCATCATCTAATAGATGCTGAAACAAATGAATATAAGTAAGCAATAAGAAAAAAGGCTAACGTAATATATATCTAAAGAAAGACGTTAATACAGTGTTCAACATGATTTCCTAGAGATTTTACAAAGCACTGATTTAGTCTTCTGAAAGTTGCCATTAACAACTTCACTGGGGATATGCTAATCCCACTGCCTGGCAGATGGAATGCTAATGCTTTGGCAACTGGTGGGGAAGGATCCTTAACGAATTGCTTGTTACTTCACTGTGATTTTGAAACATCCTCTGGAGAATAACTGTCTTTATACTCCTTAATGTTACATTATAACTCATAGATTCTGGCACTGTTATTTAGCTGAAGCAGCGGGTTATTAGCCAAACTGCTGTGAGTGTTTTTATCTCTCGGAGAATTCCAAAAAGCAAATTGATTAAGTCAATAAGCTACAGCATGAGGACAGATCTCATTCCTCCACTGATGATTGACTCTTAGCTATAAACTATTTTTTGTTTGTTTTTGATCAAGATCAAGTCATTCAATTTACCTATATGTACATAATGAGTTGTGTATTTACCCAAATAGTGGCTCCAAGACATACCTTTTAAGCCATCTATTGGCAAAATATCAATATCCAATGAGCTGATTATTCAGGAGAAGCAGCTGTCTCAATCATCTAGCAGCTCTAATTAGTTGATATGTGTGTGACTGTGCTGGCTTTATACAATATTAGCACATCCTGGTTTGCTCAATAATTATTAAAATCAATTATGAACACTGGAAATAGCAAAATAGAAGAGGGCATTATTGGGGCAGCTGATAATTTGAGGAAGTATTTTAGGCAAATTCCAACTAGTCACAATGTGAATATAGAAAGGAAGGAAAGGACAAGGAAGCGTGCAGATTAATTGAGATAGCTGGTGATATGCTGGAGCCAGCTCCTACCAGCTTGTGAGAGCTAATGACCAAATTTTTAGGCATTTTGTGAGCCACTTATTAAATATAGCCATTATTAAAAAATAAATTAATATATGTTCAGACTTATTTTTGTCTATTATATTGGTAAGGTGGAAACACTGTATAATGAATTGTGTTCAACTGTGTGCACATCTATTCCCAACTCTGTTCAGTGATGACTCATGAGTAGCTTGAAATTGGCCATAGTGGGTGGGTTTACACCACGGAAATAAGCAAATGCCACAGTTTGCTATCTAGATATTTGAAGATATTCATTATTCTCTTGCAAATTTACAAGGTCTATTCCAGATCTTGACAAGCAAGCATAGATTCAACATGCTAAGTTGGCAAATATGTGGAAATTCTAACATATCACAAGAATTATAACAATCCCAGTTATATCACTGAATTTACTTCAAAAATTATTTTGAAGGATATTCAGATAAGTGCTTGTTTATTTGAATGCATGTCCCAGAGCTCTTCAAATAGCTGTAATTTTATGTAGTAAATATTGCAAAATAAGAGTGAGTCTAGTAAAAGGTAAAAGCTGTACTTGGGAGACAGATAAAACCAACTAAATTTCACAAATGATAGTAACACCGGCCTTGTTTCATAATGACAAAGTGTTTTAAACTGTAGCAGGATAACCTATAGGATAACTTAAATAGCTAAAATTGATAATATAGAAATATCATTTGGAATAATACTTCTCTAACAGACACAGATAAAAATTTTTCAGACATTACAAATAAGCTATTATTATTTTTTCTACTTCAAAAAACCTAATTATGGTTTTAAATTCTGTGCATTGAGCCTGTACAAAAAGCTAAATTTCTTCCTAATTCTCTGTGATTATTGTTCTAGAAAGTTTGATTTATTTTAGCACTATTCTGGTTGTAGACCCCTTAGGCATCATCTCTCTGTCTATAGCCTGGGAAAGAGAGAACTATATTTGTGACTTGCTGTTAAGTTTAATTATCAACCTGCTTGGCAGAATTGCACTCACTGCCCTTCCCTTGAAGTGTAAAAGTCCCTTGTTAAGTTAGCCTACTCTACCACTCCAAGGAACACTCACTTACAACACTTCCCTGCCTTGATCTTCTAACAAGAGACTGCTGGATCTTTTCTTAGCAACACTGCCCTCTCTACTTTGGTTTTCTTCAATTTCAAAATTAATTCTCAACTAACCTGGCCAATACTATGATGTTCATTTCCTTCAAGATAATTTCTACATCAATAAAAGATAATTAGTCAGGTACCTGCTTTGAATATAAAAAGCTGTTCTCTTGTATTCTTTTTCTTTGGTTACTAACAGAATTTTTACATTGTTCAAATTCTTTGCTTAAGCTTTGTTGTGTGACATAATCAGTACAGACTAGAATCTATTTTGAAGAATTTGTAAGGGGTTCAGACTTTTTAAACATAAAACTAAAATAATAGCCAGTTTTCAAACATAATAAAGAAGAATCGCCCTCCAAAAAGTCTTTTAGAAATGGAATTTAAAGATATACTTTGTTTGTTTATGTCCCTTGAAGTAACCATAATAATTATGTTGGATATTAATAATAAATGAATTTACTCGAATTCAGTTCATTGAGAATAGAATTAAATTATTTCATCTCCCTCACTATTTTTTCATGCTACAACAAAGAGAGTCTACCCTTTATAGAAGACTACACTGTTTCAGTTGTACTGTTATTTTGAAGCCAGAGATAGGAATACAAAACAAGTCTATTTAGGATGGATTGTCAAAACCAAATCTGGTTTTGACAGATTTTGCTTAAATTGCTGATTGTTCAGTATCTGAAAATACTTTCCTCTTAGTCGCCCTTTTTTTGTCCTTACAAAAATGAACTTTGCTGCTAAGATTTATCATAAATCAATAAACTTCATTTTATTCTGGGCTTTTCAAATTTGAATTAACCCAAAGATTCTTAAACAGAAGAAAAAGAATTCTAGGTCATACCGTCACTGCATAAGGATCTAAATTCTCCGGGTTCCAAATTTGGAAATCTGCTCCTCTTTCCCTCTGGATAAATCTAGTTAAGAAATATGTGTATGCATGTGTATATGTGTGTGTTCATTATTTTGTATGTATATCAATTTTAGTTTATTGAAATAAAAATATCAGATATTGTATTATTGTATTTCCATACTATAGTTTTTCTGCTCAACACTAATAAAACATGTTGCTCACTGACAACATGTGCAAAATTTGTATGCCTTTAATTCTCTGAACCCGTAAATACATGGAGTAAATCAATAGTGTTTTAGGTTTTTTCTTCAGAGACAGTAAAATGGATATAAATAGAACCATGATACAATGATCTAACTTTTTTCTTTGTGGAATTAACTCATTCACGTAAGCTTGAAAGTATGAAGGTCCCCAAATTGAAATGCAAAGAGAAAAATAATTTTTAAAAAATAGAATATCCAAAAACTGTGAGACAACTTCAGAAGGTGTAATATATGTGTAATTATAATACCAGAAGGGGAAACAAAAGATAACAGAGAAACTGAAATGTTTGGAATAGTTACTCCAAGAACATTTAAAAATTAATGACAGACAACAAACCACAGATGTAGAAAGTTCAGAGAACAGCAAGCAGTATAAAGACCAAAAACCCCATATGTAAGCATAGCATATTCAAACTGCAGAAAACTGAAGAAAAAGAAATTCTTGAAAGAAGCCAAAGAAAAAATACACCTTACCTAGAGAAGAACAAGGATAAGAATTACAATGGACTTCTGTGGTATATAAAAATTATATTTGGTCATTGTTCCCAGTTTCTGGTAGACAACTCCTAAAACCTTTGAAATGTCCTCAGTGATAGGAGTATCTTTGCTATGCTAATGAGGTGACATATATGTTATATATATGTACACATATATGTGTATATATTTGTATACTACACACATATGTATATGTATATATATATAATTACATATGAATATACATACATATTTTTTAACCAACCCTCCCTTCTGTTAATTAAGCACTATTTATTCACATCTACTGTTTGTGACCTGGAATTCATGAATATAATGAATAACAAATATTAATGAAGAATACATATATCTGAATAAACATTGTTTTTTAAATTATATACTTGGGTTGGGAGTTTATACATTCCTCCATCACTCATACATTTTGAGAATCTTCTTTAGTAAGTTCTGCAGATAATTTACAATCAACACAGGATATCAGACTAATTATTGATACTGTCACCTTATTTTTTTGGCTAAAGGCTACATACTCAGAACCAAAAACCCAATGGATTCAAATGACAAGTTTAAAAATATGACTGTCTGAAAAGTGAATTTTTCCCTGAAAGATTTACCAACACTGGACACATTCAAAGCAATGTGCCACAAGTTTTTCAAACTCATCCCAAAAGTAATTTTTAAGAGCAATCATATCAGATTATAAATAGGACACACTTTGGCAGTGTCTGCCAGACTACCTTCTCTGCTGCATGCCTCTTGCATCCTCAATATTGGAGCCCCTAAACATGTTTGTACTATATTATAATGCCCATTTATAAGAAGTGATCATCATAGGGACAAATAGACACCTATCCATGCTGGAATGAAACCAAAATATGTAACTTAGTACTTTGAGGTGGCTACATTGTACCATGTGAAAGAGAAGCTGAGAAAGTTGATTAGAGCAAAAAAATTGAGAGAGGAAATGTATTTTCTGGATTGTTAATAGGACTTTTCAGTTCATTACTCTAGACCCTACCTTAGACCTGTCTATATCCCTATCCTTAGGTTCCATGATTGCTGTAGACTATTTGTGTCCCCCTAAAATTCATATGTTAAATCCTAATCCCCAAAGTAATGGTATGTGGAGGTGGGGCCTTGGGGAGGTGATTAGGTCATGAGGGTGGAGCCCTAATGAATGGGGTCAGTGCCCTATATAAAGACCCCAGAGTACTCCCTTTTCCCTTCTACTATGTGCGATTATAGCAAGAAGATGGCCATTTATGAACCAGGAAGTAGGTCTTCACCAGATACTTAATCTGTCAGCATGTTGATCTTGTACTTTCCAGCCTCCAGAACTGTGAGAAATAATTTTCTGTTGTTTGTAAGCCTCCTAGTCTATGGTATTTGTGTTAATAGCAGCCTAAATGTACTAAGAAAATGGATGATACAGCCCAGCATAACATAATAAATCCTTACTTTATGGAATTAAATAGTTCAGGTTATCGATTTGTTGCCAAAGTGTCTTGATTAATCTTCATACTGTAGATTATTGCTGTTCAAAATGTAGTCCATGGTCAGGTACTCATCCATGAAATATTTGTTATTGTCAGTGATGACAAGGAGCGTGCACCAGATTGTAAACCAGTTACTTCATTAAGCACACTCTTTAGGTAGCTGACTTAAAATATTTTTCACAGCAAAACTTTCTCAAAGAAGGAAGCAGTGAATTGATTTATATTCTGACACAGGCTCCTTTACATCTTGCAAATCTATAATAAACAGATCACATAAAGAAATTGAATTAGTAATTTAAAGCTGTCCCACATAGCAAAACCCAGGCTCTGATATTTACCTGGTGAAGTCTATCAAAAAAAAAAAAAATTAAGAGAAAATAATACCAATTCTTCCTAAATTCTTCTAGAAAAGAGAGAAAGAATACATCCCAACTCATTCTATGAGGCCAGAAGTACCCTGATACAAAAGCCAGACTAAGATGTTATGAGAAAATAAAACTAGAAATTATCTTTATTAATAAAGATGCAAAAATCCTCAACAAAGCATTAACAAACTAAATCCAGCAACACAGAAAAAGGATTATAAACTACAACCAACTGGTATTTCTCCCAGATATGCAAGGTCAGTTTAAGATCCAAAAATAACAACTTATATAATACACCATATTGAAAGAGTACAGAGCAAAACCACAAAATCGTTTCAATAAACACAGAGAACGTATTTTACAAAATCCAACACCAGTTTATGATAAACTCTCACAGAAAACTAGAAATAAAAGAGAATTTCTATTTCTATTACTTTACACACCTGCCTTGTTTTCCATATTTCTAGCATTTGGTGAACACAACTGATAACTGATCTTTTGCTTTATTTTGTTTCTCTATTTGTCTCACTAAAAACTTGAGTAATTCTTTTAGGAAGAATATTTTGGAAGCAAATCCCTGGTTTCTTTTATGTCTAAGGAGATTTTTTTTTTTTTTCACACTGACTGAGACAGAGTTTGGAATTCTAAGTTGAAAATTTTTTTCTTCAGGTATTAGAAGGCATCCACTTAATCTATATTTAACATATTCTAGTATGTGTCTGTGACTGATGCCTATCTAAATTGTACTCTTTAAGATATTATTTTGTTTTCCTGATGCAGAATTTTAGGGTTCTAAATTTTATCTGGATTTATCTAGGTGGAAATCTTTAAAATTATTAATCTTACCTGACTTTCTGTGTGGACTTTTCAGTCAAAGGTTCATGTCTTTTACAAGTTTAAGATATTTTTTTATTTTATATATTTTATTTGGTCTCTTTTCCTTTGTGCTTGTTAATTTTGTCCCTTTGTGGCGTGCATTAAATTAATTTTGAAATCCATAGAACTATCCATGTTACCTAACTTTTTCCCATACCTTTCATCTTATTCTTTTGCAAATATTTTTAGAGAATTCCTCAGTTTATTCTTAGATATTATAAAATAATTTTCAGCATGAAGAAGACAAATAATTAAAGTTTAGAAATCATCTATAAATGTGAAGTCCTTGACTTTAAAATTATCATTTTCATTGTAGTATTCCTGGTCACAGTCAACAAAATATACTTTCACTGCCATAGGAGATAGGGTATAGTGATATATTAATGACCTTTATATACTTCATAAGAAAGTATGAATTTCTCATTAAATTAGTACATGTCCCTTTTCCTCCTCCAAACAAACAAACCAAGACCTAATCATTTTTGTATCCTGCTTGTTTTTCTTGAAATTATATAATTCATTAGGAATATCATGTCTTTCAAATTTTCTTTTTGCATGTTATGAAATGTGATATGGTGATTTATTTAAGATTCCAAAAATGTAGCTAATTTTCCTTTGAAATATTAAATATCTTTGAAATGAAATACAGTCCACTGGAAAACATACCTTTGCCAAAGCTAAGAAACCTTAGACACCATGCAAAATCAATTAAACTGTATACAATCCTATGAAATAAATACATTATAAGTGCAAATGAGAAATTACTTCCATTAGTGATAAGCACAATAAATACAACACTGAAACTCATTAAACAATAATTATAAGACATCCCAGACTGAGAACTTGCTTTAATGAAGCAGAAAGTCAGAGGGAAATTAAACCACATATTTTAGTTGAGAAATAAATTGTTTATTCCAGACCAAACACTATTATGGCTCTAGGAAATCCCAAGTGTTTTTCTGGATAAAGAGTAGAATCAATTAAAGCATTTTCAGAAAAGCATAGCATTTTTGTATGAGCTATGATATATAAACGCATGCTTTTCATAAACAATCAGGAGGTCCTATGTGTAAGCTGCTTAACAGGTGGGCATTAGAAACTTTAGCATCATCTCTCTGAAAAAGAATAATTATTTTAAAACATTATCAAGTAATATCATACAAAAGGAAAGAGTCCTATTCAGGTTCCAGCTGCAAAGGCAATTTACTTATTTTAATCTACCTCATATTTTACAAAAGTCTTCAATGTCAACATCCATTAAAGACATGTGATAGGAGTAACTGTTTTTACCAATATCTAAAAGTCTTTAACATTAGTTGATGCATTAGATATAGAGTGTAAGAAAAAGAGAAGAGTCAAATAAGAGTCCAAGACATCTTTTTTTTTAACCTGAGCTTCTAAAAGTCTGTGTTTACCATTTACTGAGATTAGGTATTCTGTAGGAGAGAAGGTTTCCTGGCAGGATGGCCAGAGTTGGACTCAGGAATGTTGGGTATTAAGGGGCTGTATTCTTTTTTAGTATAAACACCCTGACATCAGCTTCTGACAAAATCCAGCTATGTAACCTGAAAGGATGCATCTCTCTTGTGGGAAAGGTTTGATAGATTTTCCTAACAAAGCTGGAAATGAAAATAATTCAAAATGTCTGTTTTCTGGGCAACTCTTCAGTATTAGTCATTACCACTCACCTATATGACAGCTTCCTATTTTCCCTGATTAAGAGTTCTTGGGGCTTCCCTGGTGGTGCAGTGGTTGAGAATCTGCCTGCCAATGCAGGGGACACGGGTTCGAGCCCTGGTCTGGGAGGATCCCACGTGCCGCGGAGCGACTAGGCCCGTGAGCCACAATTGCTGAGCTTGCGCGTCTGGAGCCTGTGCTCCGCCACAAGAGAGGCCTCGATAGTGAGAGGCGCACGCACTGCGATGAAGAGTGGCCCCCGCTTGCCACAACTAGAGAAAGCCCTCGCACAGAAACTAAGACCCAACACAGCCATAAATAAGTAAATAAATAAATAAATAAAATTTTTAAAAAAGAGTTCTTGATTCACTTTTCTATGAATTGCAATGATGGAGGTGCTAAGTTGTTTGAAATAAAATAGGTCTTCTCAATTTTTCTGTTAGGTGTTTACTGTGCATAGGCATTTCACATTAAGACCATCATAATGGTGGGGCAAAGTTACTATTGATACAATTTTCCCAAGCACATATTACTTATTAAGAGAAAAATTATTATTTTGCATATTAATAGAAGAAAAACCACTTCCAATATATTTAACAAAAAGTATATTTTTCATTGCTTTCTTTTATCATTTGAATACCTTACGTATTTAGTGCCACTCAATATAATTTAGATACTTGGACCAGAAAATAAAATTTAAAAAATCAGGCTGTATTCACTTCACTTTATTCATTTATACTGATTCTACTGTGGGTTTTTTGTTCATGAACAGAAATGTTTGAGGAAATCACCAGAAAATCCAGTTAAAATAAATAAGTCATTTTTAAAATAGCAGTGGAATACTACGAGGCAGTAAAAAATCGGGCTAAGATTCCAGGGCTTAGCCTGGAGAAATAGGGCAAAAACTGAGAGATTGTGGGCCTTAGGAGTATAATGGAAAGTCCACTTTCAAGCGATCAAAGAAAATAGCAGCCCACCAAAACTCTGTACCCTGTAAAAATATCACTCCAAAATGAAGGTAAATGAAGACGATTTCAGAAAAACAAAAACAGAATTCCTCTACAGCAAAATTCTTCTAAAAAATTACTAACAGGAGATTTTCAGGAAAATGATTCCAGTAGGAAACACTGAATTGCTGGAAGAAAAAAAAAAGTGTAAATAAGTGAGTAAATAGAAAAGACCAATGACTATACAAAACAAGATATTATATATCTGGTTTGAAATATATAGAAATTAACACATGACAAGAATAATATAAAAGATGAGGTGGTAAAAGGAGTTAAAGTTTTCTAAAGTATTCTAACATTTACAGGAAATTGGTAAAACAATTTGTATTTTACTGAATTTAAAATGCTATGTGCTTTTAGCAATAACAGAAAATTGCTCAGAAAAATTAATTTTAATAGACCACAATAGATAAAAGGAGGCTGTATCAGTAGGGTCTAGTCAGAAAGCATAACCCACTCCATTTACTTTAATGCAGATGATTTAAATTAAAAAATTAATAAAAAGTACAGTTGTATTGCAATATGTATTAGAATTCTCCAGAGAAACAGAACTAATGTGTGTATACATATATATATGTTCATATATATCTTTGTAGATATAGATTTATATGTATATATATATAGAGAGAGAGAGAGAGAGAGAGATTTATTATAAGATAGTGGTTCACATGATTATGGAATGCTGAGAAGATCTGCTGTCAGCAAGCTGGAGACCCAGGAGAACCATTGGTATAGTTCTAGTCCCAGTACAAAGGCTTGAGAATCAGGAGAACTTTCTTTTACTAGTGTAAGTTCCAGCTGAGTGCAGGAGAAGACTGATATCCCAGCTCCAAAATAGGCAGAAAGAGTAAATCCCCCCAGGCTGTTAAGAGATTAGATCAGGCTCACACACATTGGAGAGAGCAATCTGCTTTACTCAGTCTACCAATTCAAATATTAATCTCATCCAGAACACAGACACACAGACACACCCAGATTAATATTTAACCAAATATCTGGGTATCCATGGCCCAGTAAAGTTGGCACATAAAATTAACCATCACAAAATAAATATTCTCATTCTTCTTTTATAACTTTCACAAAGGATCTACTAGCTTGTAAATGCTGAGCAGACGTTGATATATATGTAGTTTCTATAAATTGACCTGTACATATGTTTATCTAATTAGTTGTTTGATAACTATTTTCAAACAAATTGATGACTAATATTTTGCTCTCCTTAGATTTATTTTATACTGAGAAGTTTCAACACAAGGGCTGCTAAACTAAATAAGCTATAGGGCTTCTGAGGTATCTATCTCCCTGGCTTTGTGATCCTATAGAAAATCTTATCAACAGATGTTAATCTTGAGTATTTGGCAAATTACCTTTCTGGACAACTTTATGAAAAATAAAGAATTTAAATTCCATCAAATGTTTAATTTCAACAAATTTATTTTTCAGTAAAATTATTATAAATTTTTTCAAAGTTCTGAAACTCTTAGTCACAGTTGTAGCCTTCTTATAATAAAGACATATTTTGTTTATATATTATGTCAGGATCATCTTCACTACCAAAATAAGTGGCTTCAACAAAACATAATTTTTTAAAAATTTTACCAGAAGTCTTGGGATGTTACAGTAGCAAAGAATTAGAAGAAAATGAATTGTAATGACCTTAGACCTGCCACAACTTGCAGTGACTCAGTCTTCCTACCAACTAAATAGGAGCTATCTGCAACCACTTTACCTGTAAATAGAATGTTAAAATAAATCACATGCTATTAAAAGTGTCTATGAATTCCATTTGAATAGGATTGTTATATATATTCTATTCAAAACTAATTTATTTTAATTATAAATCAAAGTAAAAATAAACTATTGTCCTTGAACACCAGCAATAAAATGCATGTTTCTGTAGTTAAGCATTAAAGTCTCATTAGCTGTTATTAAATGTGCCAGACATCACACCACTAAGTAAGTGTCAAGTATAATGGAATAGTCGTTTTTCTGCCAAAGTTCTTTTTTTTTTGCCATTATTGTTACTGATACACATTTTGTTAAATAAATGGCTATTACTTTGTAGGACAGTAAGCATTTCAGATACATTTGTCAAGGTTCCAGATAATGAAAAAGAAGGCATAAAACTAATTTCTTTTATGCTGTTCAGGTGTGTTGAATAGCTGAGATGAGTAGGAACAGCTAGCAGAATCTTTTCCTAACTCACATAATTGTTTTATCTTATTTGTTTCTTTCCCCTAGTCACGCAAGGCTAACATATTTCTTTTTCTATTATAGTCTTGGGCTACATTTGCGTTTTCCATCACTTAAAGACTGAATGGAGAACACTCAAAGAATAAGCTTACCTTTTGCAGACATATGAAAGAGGTAGAGATTTGATCTGGCATCTGAAAAAACTGACTTCTAAACAGTCAGTGTCTTCTAGAATGAGGAAAACTTATGCTGCTCTGCAGCCAGAAATAACCTCCTGGCCACCTTACAAGTATTTAATATTCTGACTAAAATTGAATAATATCAAAGACTTCTGAAAGTGACATTCTATCAGTAATAATGGTATATATTTAAATGTCAGACTCCAAATTAACCATTTTATTGTAAAATAGAGAATAAATCTAGCATGCAGGAAAGGATTTAGCTATTCTTCCTGGAGCTGACCTGGAACGGACTATCTATGGGGTGATCATACATCTTACTTTCCCTGGGGCATTTCAGGTTAATTTTGATGTCCCAATGTAAATATTAAGTGTCCCCTCTCACAAAGTATCCCAGCATGGATGATAAAATATATTCTTGAACTGTGCTGAGGACACATACCCTCGAATCCTATCTCTCCCTCCTGTATGTCTCATGGCATTTTCAATAATCAACACCCCTGGGAGATGTTCTCTTCAGATAAATTAAAAGTAACCCCATCACAAAGATTTGGGACATCATGTGTGTTTGATGTCCCTCCTAGGTGCTCCCATAGCAACCAGCACTCTTCTGTAACTTATTAACAGAAGACTGCAACGACATGTTCACTTACTTCTCTTCTACAATAAAATCTGAATTCTGTGATGGCATAAGGAATGTTACTAAAATATTGTACCATAAGTATCTGGCACAATGACTGGTGTAGAATAGAATCGCAGTGAATGTTTGATGAAAATATGATCAGAAATAAATTATATTTGAGGTTAAACATGTAATTGTTTTTTGCTTCATTGCTATACGGGTTACCAAGCCTGTCTGCTAGATATTGATTCTCTTCAAGTAAATCTTTGCCTCCTGCTCAAGAAAACTCAATTGGCTTTGAATGTTTGTACTATTTGCTTACTCTGTATTGTTAGATAAAGTTGTTGAGGTCTCTTTGAAGTATTGACTTTCAAAGCAGGTTTCTAAATATGTATAAATATTAAACCAGTCATTCTTCATTTCTTAAAAATGTTCACCTAGCTTCTTAAATACTCTTTACCTTAAAATGGGAAAAACAAAAATGGCTTAGAAATATTCATTCATTATATCCAATCGCCAAAGGTGATTATTACAATGTACATATGAAATTAGATTTATCCCATTTGTATTTAAAAGAAAGCTATGCTTACCACTATCTGCCACACAATATGAACTCTATATATATCAGAGGAAAGTGGGGCACAGGCAGAATTTCACCCAGAAACTCGTGATAGTATCGTATAAACAAGCAAAATTTTATATGAAATATGTCTTCAAAACACATTCAAAATTATGATACTTTAGCTTAATGCTCTTACAAAACATAATAGGAAACAGAAAATAACATCTTATTGAATCAAAAACAAAAGATCACATGTATATGATTTAAAGATTAAGGTAATATATTTTTATTTTTACCTTTGTTTTATTAGCTTGAAAACCCTGCAAAATAGCCAGGCTTTCCTGGGACTTTACATGAATATCACAATGCTATTGATTTCCTTTAGGTCCATAAAGCAAGCACTAACTAATTTTGAAATAAAGTTTTAATGCTGCATGATTCACTTTCACCTTCTCAAGTCATTGAATCTTTTACATGATACTTCATCATACTGTTACACAAAGGCCCTCGAGCTGTGTGTGTGTGTGTGTGTGTGTGTGTGTGTGTGTGTGTGTGTGTGTTTAATGTTTTGTTTCATTACAAGGCTCTGGGCTCTCTCAACTCAGGTGAAGTTTCTGTTGCAGAACTGAAAGCTGAAGCAGGTAGGAGAAAATTCTGACTGCTGTCTTTAGTAAAAGTCTGCACTGGTGGTTAAAAAATTAGGACTGAGTGTAAGTTGCTGATTATTTTATTTTTTAAATTATTTCAATGTGCTTTTAACACTTCAGTATAGGGAGACTCCCTGTTAAAAATCCAAATTTGGTTTTCAGAAAATCTAGCAACACTAGGCCAATTTTCACATAATGTACCTGGCTGGAGCTGAATATCAGCTGACCCAGTTAGCTGATATATAATAGTTTGCCATAGTCCTCCTGGGCCTGCTTCAGTCATATATGTTACATTATGGAATCTGTAGGTATTTGAGGTTGCCAGCCTTGGCCTTCATTGAAAGTATTACCTCTGTATTTCAGAATGGAATGTTTACCTTGCAGGAATAGACAGACATAGAGAAGGGTAGAGTTTTTTTTCTCAAACCCAGGAAGAAGACAGTGTTTTTGATTTCTGGGCGTGGTGGAGGGGTGGGTGAGGATGGGTTGAGGGCTGTACCACTCACTGATTGTGTCCCAGGAAGGGTTATCAGATTTAACAAATAAAAATGCTGGATATTCAGTTAAATTTTTTAATAAACAATAAATATTTTAATATAAAATATACTATGCAATATTTTCAACATAATTAAACTAAAAAAATGTGCAGTTTATCTGAAATTCGAACTGAACTTGGCATCCTGTATTTTTCCTGATAGCTGGTCCTAGGAGATTGTCAAGTTCTAGAGGAAAGTGGCTACATCATGCACCCAGGGAGGTTGGACTTTAGGCACTCAAATTTCCCACATTGACAAAAGTTCTTATCCCAGAAAGGACTGAATCACGTGTCTTCAAAGAACCACATAAACTTGGGAAATAAGGTTCTGATTAGTAACCATGATGATTTCAGTGAAGAAGAAAGGAAACTTCCCACATTTTCCAGGTGTTTCTCTAGAAAAAGATCCTCTGCTGCACTGTCCAAGATAACAGGATTGAGTTTCCTGCCCAGAATGATGTGCTCCAATCAGATTTAAATTGATGGAAGAAATAAACAGAAGGGACATTTCTAATTTACTTGAATGTATATACAAAGAGATAAATCTGATGCATGGAAATCTTATCCAAAGGTACCTTTTCAGTGAAATTATCATGACTTCACTAAACTATCAATTTACTGTATTCCACATTCTATTTCATATTTGATTGTGACACTACTTAAAGGTTTTATTTCAATTTCTCAAACCAGTGAATATTTTACATCATATCCCATCAATGAGTCACACAGGAACACTAACTCTGCCACTTAAAAAAAAATCTTACTAACAACAAATTTGTGTGTTTATTCAAAATCAAATCTACCAAGTTGGACAAATAAACTACAAAGCAAATGAAAATATATAAAAAATAACAAATGTGTTGAAGTAGAGCAAATAAATGCTATAAAGTCACACTTTATTACAGCCTAAAGCCATGCCAAGCTAGCAATCTTTAATCTTTTGTCAGTGATAGAAAAGAACATCTATAGCACTGTCAGGTGAGATGACACTTCCATGGGTACCATGCTTCCTCAGTATCTACAGATATATCCTCAACTAGGTGGAGAGTAGCTCCAAGTAAGGAGTTATACATACTCAGGACACATTTAAAGAGCCCTAGAATGGAATTTCATATTTATATAAGCAAAGTGTTGACATATGTATTGGAAAGATGCATTTAACAGTTTTGTAAAATGAGTAGTGCCTCTGACTTTAATGCCCTAAGGACATAAAAGGCTGGTGAATTTCAGCTTTGCTTTGTAGAGTAAATATGTTTTTGGATAAATAATATAAGTGAATTTTACATATCTATAAGTGGACTATTTTAAATTGAAAATTTAAAAGTACATAAATATAAAAGGAACACAATACTTAAAGGGGTCTATAAAGCCTTTGATCAATCTTTTGAAAATATTTATCCCTGATGTGTTATATAGTATTTTCTTAATTCTAAGTTGCACCTTTTTTTACATTTAACATTTCAGAAATTGAGTTGGTCTTTTTTTTTTTTTGGTTGGTGTACTAAATTTAGGGCTTATTTTAACGTCAAGAAACTGCATTAATTGATGATATATCTTTAGAAATGAATGCTTATTGCTATTTAGGGGGTAAGTAATTTATGTTTACCTAAACTAAGCTGGCTTTTTAAAAAATCACAGAACTATTTAGCCTTTGGTGAGGTTTATTGATCTTCAAAGTCCTGAAAACCTTAAAGCCTTTTAACAATTTTCTATTACAACAGGCCTGATAAAATAAATTTCTGTATCTGGGCAGATTTTTATTGTTATTTCCTAAAGAAATGGGTTATTTATCGAGTGAGTCTCTGCCTCAGGCTGATTTGGGAGCCAGAATGCCAACATGGTGTCTGGATCTCATCTAGAGAACACAAAATCTGAAGCCTCCATAAAATCATCATCAGGAAGTAAGAAAAAATAAAGGTTACATTGTGATTCCATTTTGACGTGTGTTCTTTTTTTCCTACCTAAGGTATCTGAATTTAGATCCATTTTTTCCACATACCCTACCAGGAAATTATTAAGAATAGTCAGCCTAATATAACCTGTAACTAAAATTAACTGAAGCTAACATTTTTGAAGATTTGTTAATCTTACACTATGGCTTCTATTATTCCCTGTCAGCTGTAAACTTTGAATTTAGGCACTCTTGAAATTATCCATGATAAATATTATGAGAGATGATATTTCTCCTAGAAATATTTCAGGGGTAGGTTGCGGTGCCAAAGCATTCCACATGTTGTAGGGAATATTGTTGCCGCAAGTGATGTTGAAATTGTAATGAAAGAGAAGATACTCTTCTCTGATGTTCAAATGCCATCTCAGTAACTCTAATGGAAATAGCAAAATGATAGTCAAAAATAAATTCAAGCACATTTTTAAATTTTTGATTGATTTTTTTTTTGAAAGTAAGGTTTTTATTTGGGTTTCGCCAATTTATTTTTTTATTATTTTATTTATTTATTTTTATATTTATTTCTGGGTGTGTTGGGTCTTCGTTTCTGTGTGAGGGCTTTCTCTAGTTGCGGCAAGCGGGGGCCACTCTTCATCGCGGTGCGCGGGCCTCTCACTATCGCGGCCTCTCTTGTTGCGGAGCACAGGCTCCAGACGCGCAGGCTCAGCAGTTGTGGCTCACGGGCCTAGTTGCTCCGCGGCATGTGGAATCTTCCCAGACCAGGGCTCAAACCTGTGTCCCCTGCATTAGCAGGCAGATTCTCAACCACTGCGCCACCAGGGAAGCCCTGATTTTTTTTTTTTTTAAGAAAGGGGAAGGAAGTGGCATTTGGAGATAGCATGGGCTATCTGAACTGTGGAGATTTGGGGAGATATTCTTACTGATGTTAAGTGGGAGTTTCCAACCACAGGCAGGCTATATCAATGTGGTGTTAAATATATGTTTTCTCTGAAAACAGAAGAGGAATTGAACCTAGGGTGGAATCATCATGAGCTAAAGAATTCTGCTTGCACCTTGCACAGAGAGAGTTCATATTGTGTCCCTGTTTAATGTAATCAGTAGCCCCTTCTTTGTAAATTAAAAATAAATCTGCCTTGTCTACTAATGTTTAAAAAGAAGACGAAGAACACCCTATCTTTCTAAAATGTAATTAGTCCTGCAGTGTGTTTCTTTCAAGGTCTTGTCCTTAGAAACATGGAAATGAAAGGGGAAAGCTGTCATACTCCAGTGATCCAATTGGTAACAATTTAAAGTAAGTTCTTAGCTAATTGAATTGGCCCCCAGCACCAAGTAAATTTACAACTGTGAAATTCCTTTACTAATTTCAAGTCCTTTTAAATTTTACAGCCCCAAAGAAGTTTTAAAAAGTTAAAAAAGAATAAAAATTTTTGATGGATCATTATTTCACATTGGGATATATTTAAAAGTTCAAATATTAATACAGAGAGGTACTGAAATAAAAATCCAGACACTAGTTTTGTAGACCCCAAATTTATACAACTCAGAGAGCTTGAGAAATGTGGCTGTAAGTGGGAATTCCATAAGACATAAGACTATTTCTCAGAATAGTATTCCTACATGATACTCCTTATTGGGAAAAATTGCATCAGAATATTTTGGACACTACTGTACACTTTATACACTTGACAGGAAACTTGTTAATAATGTTTATGTTGAACACAGTTTCTCCAAATATGTTTCATCCATATATTGTTGATTATATATATAATTCTAAGCATTAGTAGGTTTAATCAGTCCCTTCTTTTTAGAAAAATAAAGAATGGTGTCAAGGACACCACTCTTTCTGGTTTTCCTTCTCCCTCAGTAGCAGATTCTTTTCATTCTCATTATGTGGGTCATCCTCCTTTGGATCGCTTCTCATAACCACCTACAGTTAATTCTCGGGTGATTTCAAAAAGTTGTATACATTAAATAGCATCCATTAAAAATATAAGAACTACATTTATATAGCCAGTGACAAAAATTCTCCTATACTCGACTGGAATGTTTAATAGATATCTCAATCTCATTATAGCTAAACTGAAGTATTGTCAAGTCTCCAAAATCTGTTTTTCTCACCAAACCCACAGTCTTCCTAATCATAGTTTCTGCCATCACACTTCATTAAAATCTTAAGGTTAAAACAAAAAACACAAAAAAGAACAAAATAAACAAAAATGGAGATCAGTTTTGATTCAGCAAAATTTCTAATAACCTATATCCAACTGATGAGTTAAAATTGATTTCAGCTCTACAGTCAAAACACATCCTATATCTGAAACTTCTACAGAAGTCCTTTACTATTACCTCATTCAATCACTACTTTCCTGAATTATTGCAATTAACTCTTACTAGTCTTTTTGCTTTCACTTTTATCCCAGTACTTTCTATACAGAAGAGACAGTGTAGGTCTTTTAAGATATAAATTACATGTCACTCTCCTAACTAAACTATTTGAAGGTACTGTAGAGTGACCAAAAGTAGACAGAAAATCAGAAGTCAACCCTTGAAAGAGGGGAACTACATTAGATAAGAGTCACATGTATATGGCTCTTTGCCTGAAAGTATTCCCTTTAGCATAGGGTAGCTGGAAATGGTAGCTGCAGTGCTGAAAAGGAGATTTATATCTTTAACTACTTATGTTAGGAAAAAATGTTTTAAATATAGGATCTAAGTTGCAGTAAATTAACAGCAGAACCTCCCAGTATCCCTAACTATTTGTCACTATTTTGGATAAAATCCTGTCACATTTGTTTTATAATTCAAGAGCAGACAAGTATTTAGAAAGTGTAAAGTAGTTGTTAGCACTAGGTGTACTCGTTCTAGTTTTGATAGCTACCATCCAGATAAAGAGGAAAAACAAAGGGCAACAGTGAAAATAAACCTTGAAAATGTATAAAGCAGAGTGTGATCATTTACTTTAGAAATTAATAATCCAAAATACTTGGTCATTTCCTGAAGTAATGAATTGAGCATATTCTGCTTAAAGAGTAAACTGTAAAATATTTGGAGGGCATATTCTTGGCAGAACCAAAAAATAACGCTTTTTTGTTTGTGCTTCAAAATATAAGCTTCTATTTGATAAAATTTAACTCATGCAAAATGGTTCATCCACTACATAAATCTTTATGGTTGATACTATGAGATTAATTGGATCTATTATTTCTGAAAAAAAGAGATGCTTTGGTTAAATATTATGAGAAGATAATTTCTAGCAATACAAACTGGCTTTTATTTTCATAAGGCAAGACATTTATTTTGAAATCCAGGAACCTTTCAAACAAAAAGAGTATAGCAGAACTAAATTAAGCATTTAATACCACTGAACAATTAATGAAAAATCCCTTTACTAAATCTTTTTTAGGAATTGAATATTTCCAATGTGGTTGCTATTACAATAAAGAACTCTTAAAGCATAATATAATTTCGGTATGAAAAATTTAGACAAAAATAAGTTAAATATTTTGTCTAATATCACATAGAAATAAGAGACCAAAAGAGCATTTCCTTAATCTTTCTCCAATACTGTATAGTAAAAAACAGGTAATAGATGTTCAGTAAGGTTTAAACAAATTAATCTCCAAAGCTTAAAGCACTTAATTTATTAACACTTTTATGTATTTCACCTGTAGATGACATGAATAAAATCCAGAAAAGTCAGATTCTGGTCTTTTCACTGACACTACTTATGCTGATCACTTAGACTCTTCTATTCCTTAAAATGTTTTTTCTTTTCTCCTTCTTCTGTTCCTCCTCCTCCTTCCCTTCCCTTCTTTAGGTTCACAGAGCTGAATTAATCACATTACAGCATTCTCATCAGTAATGTTCAAGACTCTGATTGGTTTTATATTATTGTTTTGTCACCATCGTTCATCCTCATGTCTATTTCCATCCTCCCTTAGGTACACACTAACATATTTGACATTTGCAATAAGCACACATGCTGCTTAAGCATGTGAACTCTGGAGCCAGATAGCCAAGGTTTGAAATCTGGCTTCAACACATACTAGCTATGTTATTGACCTTTCATGAACATTTGACCTTTCATATTACTTATATGCCATACCAGTTTCTTCTTCTGCAACATGGGTATAATAATATCTACTTCCTAGTTTGTTCTGAGGATTAAGTTATTTACATTTATATAAACAAACAAATGTGTGCATATGTGTGTATATATATGATATATATACATACTTATGTGTACATATGTATTTATACTAGTACCAAATACTTTAGCTAAAACTCTATATTCTTGTGTATGTATGTGATTCCTTGAAAGTTATTTCCATGAAATGGTATTTTATGCATTTTCTTACAATTTTCCTTCAGCACTGTATTTTTGAGACCCATCAATGCTTCTCTATGTAACAGCAGTTATTGATTGCTTCTGCATGTTGAATAGTAATTACATTTCATTCCCATGGAGATAAACAGATACTGTTAAACTAAGCATTTATTCATCCACATTTCCATATTGACCTGTATGAGAATGGGTGTATACCCAACAGTGTTTCTGCTGAGTCATACAGCACATCAGCTCTTCCTTTCAACAGTGCTGTTATTGACAGATAAAACTCTGGAATGGCTTGTAACAATTTACTCTTCTTCCAGAAGGCTGAGAAGGTATTTCCCCACAGCTTTGCCAAAACTTTGTATTATTAGATGTTTTGCCATTTATAGATGTGGTAACTTAAGCAGTCAGCATCATTTTGAAGCAAATAGGGAAATAATTCTGTCAGATATTCAAAGAGAATCTAGAAGATTTACCAACCATTTGTGGAGACTTCAATATCCTTGTCTTAAAAATAAACAGAAAAGGTTATTGTAAAAAAAGGATTCAAAGATTTGGGGAATATGAATAATTATCTACCTGTCTATCCATATATATCTATCATCTACAACATAGACACATTTGTTGTGTGTGTATGTTTTAATGCATGTGAATATATCTGTATGTACATATACATATACACCTATACATATATACATACATATATATACATGTGAATTATTACCCAGAAACAAAAATTTTAAGTTGCTATTGTTGTTCAAATAACCATGAAATATTTTAAATACTGATTACATTTAAAGGGTAAAGGAAAGTCTCAAGTTTTCTAAAGTAGAAATCTTAAAAAGTACAGAATTTGCCCCCAAGACAAAAATGAATTCAGTAATTAACAAGAAAAAATAGCTAAAATTAAGTAATATTTCACATTCTGCCATACCATAGAAAGTTCTAATGATCAGCAGTTCTCAGTTGCTGTTGAGTACCTGATAAATTTTGTCCATCTTTTTGGATGATTAATTCCCTAATCAATTTTAATAGTCTTCTTTTTTCCATTAAATTTCTTACCTTAATTTGTAATTTCTCTTTTTTCCTGATAGTGTTCTTGCCTTATTTGCTTTCTTTTAATAGCATCTGGCAAGTGTATATGTCTCTCACTTTATTTGCAAATTTTGCTATAATTATTTGTGTCTCTTGCAATAATTTTGTACATGTTTGGACTATAAGACAGCCTGAAATTCTCTTTAAAGGGGTGTTAATTTATGAATGATCCTTATGATTTCTGAATTCCTATCATCTTGATTTCCTTTATTGCATTCTTGATTTTTTTCCCTTTTTCTGACTTTTGTTGAATTAATCTAGTTTTTAAACTCAGTTAATTAGCATTACTTTTCTCTTTATCCTCTACCTTTCAAAATTAAAATATTCTGGGTACTATTACCTTATATATATAATTGATTTAGAATTACACATAATTTGAATTGCTATTTTCATAGACCATTGATTCTTTTATCTCACCCTCTTCTCTTAGATTTGACTTATACTGTATTAGTTTTGTTGCAATAAGCCATTTGTTTAGAAAGTATCTATTCCCAACAGACTTGGAGCACTAGCATATCCAAAAGTAATTTTAGTTCGCTTTCATATTTGAATGCTCATTTGGTTAGCTACAAAGTTCTGGTTCAAACATCACTATTCCCTCAGAACTTCGGAGGCTTTGCCTGATTGTCTTTAAATATTTCTCTGCTCAAGCTGAAGCTTGATGTCCATTTGATTCTTTCCTTTAACATAGTTTGCTCTCTGAAAAAATTAACAATTCTATCTTATCTGTGCTGCTATTGATATTAAATATCACTAAAATATATCTGATTTTGAGTCTATTATTATTTTCATCTAGTTGCGGACTTAGCTGTTCATTTCAAGGTTTAGAATAATTTGTTTGATTGTTTGATTATTTATTCCACTCAATTCTCTCTGTTCTTTTTCAGTTGGAACCTGGGACCTCTACTAGATTCGTATCTATCAGACATCTATTTACTCTCACTTTTATTTATTTATTTTCTCTGATTTCTGGGAAATTTTCCTTTCTCAGTCTTCTAGCTTACTACCTTCAACTGTAACCATTCTGTTTTTAACACAGATACATATACATAATATTTTCATATATATCAAGAATTTTGAGTGTTCACTTTTTAACTTCCACATTTACCAAAATACATTATCTCTTCTAATTCTATAAGTTATAATAACTATAATTATTATATTAAGTTATATTTTGTTTCCCCTATTAACTTTGTTTCTTCATGATTTCATTTTGTTAATAAACTTTGATTCTCTAGTCCATGGTCTGGATTTAACACAAATATTTGGTAATTCACAGTTGTCTATGTATCTTGTAGAAGTCTTAGATGAACAGTGTATTTTCTCAAGTCAAATAAATATTCTTCTGTTGGTGGAAACCAATCTTACTTATAGTAGCCTTGTTTCCGGGCTTTTCGGAGAAAGGTTGAGATATCTGGCTGTATGAGTATAACAGACTTATGTTATGGGAGTGCAGCCTCCATCCCTGTCTGGGACACTCCTGGTAACCACTGTGGATATTTCTTGGATGCAATCTTTCTCTGTTAGAAAGCTGTAAATACAGCTTTATCTTGGATGCAATAGCAAAAACTGATATTTTCTTTTTTCCTTTATTTTTCCCTCTACTCTTTTTGTTAAGGTATGGGGTTGCCATAGTGTCTAATCTGCTTTTCATTATTTTCCAATACCCAGGCTAAGCACTGTCTCTGAGCACATCAATCACATTCTTTAGAAAGTAGTGCTTGAGAATTAGTCAAGGACAAAAATTTTCTGATGCCATTCATGTAGTATAGATGGATGGTAGGATGGGTCCTCTGATATAAGTATTCCAAAGGCAACACTTGTATTACTCTGATGACTACCTCACTCTTCACTCCACTTTGTTGATATTTTTTTCACATGAAATTTGTGGTGAGAACTACTCTTTCCTTTGCTGACCTTTCTCCTTTGCTTTGAACTGAATTTTTTTTTTCTTTTCTGGTCCTTCCACAAGTTCCATTCTACCTGCTCTCTGTTTTAAAGTTTCCATAATTCCTGCTCTGATGGAGGGTAGGGGAGGTAGAAATGTGCTCCATCCAGCAATGTGATTCACATCCCCCCAGTGCAGGAGTTCCTTACACAGCACTTTTGCCTCTCATCTCTAGAGTCTACTTTAAAAGATAGGCTCTTTCATTTTTGAAAGCTTCAATCATTAGAAATTACCATAATAAGAATAGTGATTCTAGGATACTGAAAGACTGGGGCAGAAGTCTACTGATAACTTTCATTTCATCCCTATACCTTTTTATTTAGAAGCATTAACTTTTATCCTCAGCAGGTACAAATGCTTTGAAGTGTCTTGCCTTTTCTTTATATATCAGAGGAGAGCACTTCAACTTGAGAGAAGTTGCAATGAAAGTTTAGACTTTTTTCTTTATCTTTTAATGTTATATTTAGAAGAGTCCACATTGTATGAAAAATGTGCAATGAAAATTAAGTGGCATCACAGAATGAAGAATAAAACACTACTCTCTTAAAAGCTCATGCACGTTTGAAACCAGATGGATGCCCAACTTCATAATTTCTAGCAATCTATTTACAGGAGACCTCATGTGACTTGGAGGTCAATCCCAGACTTTGCCTTCAATGAGTAACAGCTTTCAGACATTCATTAGTACAATACAGTGATAGTTCCCTCTCAAAAGAGTAGATACACGTCATTCTGTGCAAATTTACAGTGTCATGGAACTCAAATTTCCTACATGGTAACTTGCTAAATAAGCAAGCATTTTATGCTAATACCAAACTCTCACAGCCAGGCTAAGGTTGGCTGAAAGATCAAGCTAGAGATCGCTGAAATCCTGATTTCCAGTCAACATCACTCTCTTATCAGTGGGTGTCCGTGGGGCTGGTAGGATACATAGTGATCATCTATCAGATAACCATAAGGAGAGGAGGCATAGGCATCCGTAGTTCTGCAAAGCTTTCTTGGTAGTTCTAATATACTGTTTCTTCCACCTCCTATTCTGCCCTGTAGACATGTGAGCTATGTCTGTTATTCTCAATTCTAACTATTTTTTTCCTCTCTCTTTATTGTTTAAGAAACAAATTCAGTAAATATTTTATTAAGGCTTTTTTTTTTTTTTTTACTCAAAGTCTGGACTTGTTAACAGGATAGCTTTTTGCTATTATCCGAATTAAAATAATTAATAAATATATGACTTTATACAAATATGCAATTATGATTCTCATTTGCCCACAGAGTTTGAGGAAAGTTTCATTTCTTATGAATGCTGTTGAGCATACTCATTTTGAAGCTTGTGAGCATGAAGTGACTAAACTTTTACTCGAATAATTGCTGCTGGGGATGGGCATGAGGCATTACAATGAAATGTCACACCTTCAGCACTTCTTTCTATCAAAGGGAGAAGAAAAGATCACTTTCAAGAGCTCTACAAAGCCATGGAAACAGACAGCAAAGCCACCTGGCAGCAAGATTTTATAGTTTATTCTTAGGCTAAAGAAATATACTTGAATAAGAGTTTATTTTTTAAAGACTTTTTCCTTAATGAACATTCTTTGTACATGTAAGCACCCTGTTAATGAAACTGCAAGCCCAAAGTCTAAATAATTCATTCTTTGAACATATTAATTTAATACCAGAACAAAATTTAAGAACTATAATATAGCATTTTCTCTATAGAGTAGCTACTGAATCAGAATTAAATGTAATAATAATCTTTCAATATTCTTGCTTGTATTTTTAAGCATTTAAAAGATCATATTATTATAGGCTAATGAAATACCATTGCTGTACTTTCTTGGATTTAGTTAAATAATACTTAACCATCCTTGACAGATAGGAGCAGAGTCATCCTTCGGTGTCCACGGGAGAATTAGTTCCAGGACCCATAGATAACAAAATTTCCAGATGCTCAAATCCCTTATATAAAATGGCATAGTATTTGAATATAGCCTGTGCACATCCTTCAATATACTTTAAATCATCTCTAGATTACTTATAAAACCTAATACAATGTAAATGCTGTGTAAGTAGTTGCTGGTGCATGGCAAATTCAAGTTTTGCTTTTTGAAACTTTCTGGAGCGTTTTTCCGCAAATATTTTCAATGGGCAATTGGTTGAATTTGCAGATTGGAACCCGTAGAACCCACAAATACAGAGGACCAACTGTACCGTCCTACTTTACAAAAGCAGTTTAAGCATATTTGACAAATGCTCTTATTATTCACTGTAATTACTAGTCAGCTTCTTCCCCTTGCTACAAATGAAGACATAAAAATTGGTTTATGCTGTGCCTATCAAAGTCTGAAGTGGCGCAAAATTAGGAAAATTACCAATGATTATCACAGACTCTAGAAGGAGGGAAAATTACATTGTTCAGCAAAAGTAAATTCCACTACATAAAGTATTTCAAAAACAGTTTACATTTAAACTTGAATTTTGTAGGCAATTTTAACTGACCACACTTTCTATGATTTCACTACAAATATTCTGATGACTATCTATTTACAAATAGTTATGTCTGGCATAGTCAGGTTTTTCAGTAAAACAGCTCAATAATTTTTGAGATCATGTTTTCATAATAATTGTTAATACATATTTATTAGGCACCTGCTTCCTATCTAGTTCTATATATAACATAAAAAGCATACTGGTTGTCTTCCGTTTTTTATCATGTTTATTCTTTATCATATAGTTGTATTTAACAAAGCTCAATGCATTAATAGTTCATAGTAATTTTAAATACAATTCATTGGATTAATGAATATATTTTATATTTAAAGTCACTTCATATCTAGATATCTAGATACAAAATTAAATTTTAAAACAAAGGTAAACTAACAATATGAACTATAAATCTCAGGTGGAAGGTAGAGGGTCATGTATGAGCAGCACAATAAGTTGAATTCTTTTAATAAAACTTGCATCCCATTTGTTTACTACAAATATATGATATATGTATATATACACAAACACACATATCACCTCACAACTGAATTAAACTCCTATAATTTATAGTCTTTGTAAACATAAAGAATTTAAACTGAGAAATAAAATCACTTCAATTCAAAGAAATATTAGATGAGCAATAACCTGAAATTTCATTAATTATTTTTAAATATTTGCAGTATGAACATTGATATGGCCAAAGGTGCACTAAACAATTAAAATAACTCTTAATATAAGACCAGACTGTTTGAACAGCACAACATATTCTCCAAAAAAAAAAAAATGCTTAATTAAATCTAAAATGAGGGCCATTTCTTTAGCCTAAACCAAAATTCATTTTTGGATATTTATCAAAAGGCTTATGCCTTTCTCACTTAGCTAAAGTGAGAATCTGCTAAGGCAACAACCACTTTCCAGCCTGGCCAGTTGCTTCTCTTTAATGTCATTAAGGTTAAGGTGTTTGAGGTTACGGTGTTTGGATTCTCCATAGTGCTGCTATGAACATCGGGGTGCATGTATCTTTTTGAATTAGAGTTTTCTCTGGATATATGCCCAGGAGTGGGATTGCTGGATCATATGGTAACTTAAGGAACCTCCATACTGTTCTCCATAGTGGCTGCACCAATTTACATTCCCACCAACAGTGTAGGAGGGTTCCCTTTTCTCCACATCCTCTCCAGCATTTATTATTTGCAGACTTTTTGCTGATGGCCATTCTTACCAGAGTGAGGTGATACTTCGTTGTGGTTTTGATTTGCATTTCTCTAATAATTAGTGATGTTGAGCATCTGTTCATGTGCCTCTTGGCCATCTGTATCTCTTCTTTGGAGAAATGTCTATTTAGGTCTTCTGCCCATTTTTTGATTGGGTTGTTTGTTTTTTTGATATTGAGCTGTATGCATTGTTTATATATTTGGGAAATTAATCCCTTGTTGGTCACATTATTTGCAAATATTTTCTCCCATACTGTAGATTGTCTTTTCATTTTGTCCCATTTGCTTATTTTTGTTTTTGTTTCTGTTACTCTAGGAGATGGATCCAAAAAAAATATTGCAGTGATTTATGTCAGAGTGTTCTGCCTATGATTTCTTCCAGGAGTTTTATAGTATCCAGTCTTACATTTAGGTCTTTAATCCATTTTGAATTTATTTTTGTACGGTGTTAGAGAATGTTCTAATTTCATTCTTTTACATGTAGCTGTTCAGTTTTCCCAGCACCACTTATTGATGAGACTTTCTTTTCTCCATTGTATATTCTTGCCTCTTTTGTCATAGATTAATTGACCTTAAGTGTGTGGGTTTATTTCTGGGCTTTCTACACTGTTCCATTGATCTATGTGTCTGTTTTTGTGCCAGTACCATACTCAGTGCTTCTTTTTTTAAAGAGTAGATTTTCTGTAAGAGCACAGGCCCAGAAATGAAATGCTTTCAGGAGGCAGGTCAAGAGCATAAACGTGTGAGTCCATCTGGTGTAATACAAAATAGGATGGCAAGAACTAGTGTCAACTTAGAGAAGGCATGCCATAACTATTACTATATAACAAATGCCCCAGAACTTAGTGAGCTAAACAACAATTATTTTAATAAATGATGGTTCTGAGGGTTGTCAGTGTGATTCAGGCTCAGCTGGGCAGTTCTTCTGCTGATACGTCCTGGGCTTCTGTCTCCTGGCAGATAGTTGGAAGCTGATTGTTCCCAGATGAACTCACACACATGTATGGCTGTTTACTATGAAAAACACAGGTCACGTGTCTTCACTTAATGTTAGGCTAATATCAGCTTCTTCACATGGGTTCCACAAGCAGCCTCATGTTTGCTCATGTCCCATTGCCTAAAGCAAGTAGATTACAAAACTCTTGATGGAATAAACTTCAAATTTTGTGACCAATTTTTCTTTTCCTTTTTAAATATTTATTTATTTATTTATTTATTTATTTATTTATTTATTTATTTATTTATTTATTTATGGCTGCATTGGGTCTTCGTCGCTGTGTGGGGGCTTCTCATTACGGTGGCTTCTCTTGCTGCGGAGCACGGGCTCTAGGTGCACGGGCTTCAGTAGCTGTGGCTCGAAGGCTGTAGAGCGCAGGCTCAGTAGGTGTGGCACACAGGCTTAGTTGCTCCACGGCATGTGGGATCTTCCTGGACCAAGGCTCGAACCTGTGTCTCCTGCATTGGCAGGCGGATTCTTAACCACTGCACGACCAGGGAAGCCCGTGACCAATTTTTCATTCTACAATGAAAGACATTCAAACTTTGAATTTTTTTTAGAAATTAAAACACCCTTCTGTCCAAAAAAAAATCCACATGAGTGACCACTCAGCTTCTGACCACCAGCTTAATACCTTTGCTCTAAATAACCACAATTTAAAAAATTTTCTCAGTCCAATTTGAATTTTCGTTGCTATGCACTGAATTGTAAATGCACTCTTTTTTCATGGCCTTTTAGTATTTCAGAAACTAATTCCCTTTAGCTTGCACCTGACATGCTCATGTGTTACTTTGAATTCTACTTTACAAGGGGTGTCATTAGAGAAGTGTTCCCTTCATATTGTCTTGTGCACACTGGTGCCAAAATATGTGACTCCTTGACTTCTGCATACAATTATTCTCCAGTGTCATCTGTCTGCCTTATAAAAATGCACAAGCAAAATTTTTGTGATTCAGCATAATTACTGTTAATAATTTACAGTTTTGCCAACCAGGAAAAACACTTGTTCAGTCATGAGCATATGTACACCTGGTAAAATGAATGACAGATTAAATGATTAGTTTTCTTTCTGTACTTGTATATATAAAAAATACTGCATTTAGGATACATTTCAAGTTTCACTTGCTTTTTAAAAAATCTGTTTGCAGTTTCAAGGAACAATACCAAATACTCTCACGTGATTTAACAGATCTTATGAACTCTCATTTTCATTGACTATTATAATAATCTTATTTTGTATCATCTTTATGAAACTATGATGACATTTCAAAACCTGCATCAAGGAGACAGGGCTACAAAGAAAAATGATTGATTCAGTAATCTATATTTTTTAAAAATTATGGTCTTTTATTTTTCACTATGAAATATATTCCTATATAGCATACTATTTCAATTTATGAGTTTTTCCAGTTTTATTGAGAAATAATTGACATACATCACTGTATAAGTGTAAGGCATACAGCATGATGGTTTGATTTACATATATTGTGAAATGATCAATTTAAGATTTAATTTAGATTGACACAATGAGGATATTTAATAAGTTTCAAATGGATGTATGTCAACTTTTAAAATTTTTGGCACATGCAGTACAACCTGTTACTTCTTAACATTCAGGGCCTCTAGACCCCTGGAGAAAACACCTGTGAATTTCCTGCAGTCCATAAATCCCAGTTTTTGAAACATTAAATTATATCATTGCTATAAATAAGAATTTATGCTATAAATGAAAAAAACCCCACTGCATAATGAAACATGTAATGAATGTTCTCTTTTTGAAAAGGACGCATACCCAAAGGCCATATCCAAAGGAATTTTTAAGAATAATCTAAGGATCAAGAAAAAGCAGCACTAGTGTATTTAAGTCTCAGGGTAACTGAGCTAAGAGGGTATACAAATTTTAGGAATGTTTTATATTGCCTTAAATAGAGTTGAGGACTAACTCAGCTGAACAGAAACAATCCCTGAAAGTGGATGGCTCTCTAAGGAAACCTGCCTACTGCACTGAAAATGCTGAGGACCAAGATGGTGATTATAAAATAAGTTATATCCTCCTGGTACAGTTATTAACTTTTATGACTTAATATAATTACTTTTCTTTACCAAAACTTGATATGGGCTTTCTAACTCAAATTTGTTTTGTAAAAAGTTATCAAAAGGTAGAGAAAAATTTAAACTCCTTCTAAAGAATGATTTACATACTGTTATATTTTTTTAAAAAGAACTTACTTAAAAGACCACTGTAAACGAGGTATAATGCAAACTGGCTTTCATAATGTCCTTGCACTAATTTTCATTTTCTTTTGTCACCATGGCTCTGTTGTTCTTCTTAACTATATGCATGTTCATCCATGTATCCTTATTGTCTCTTTGCATTAGTCTTGATACCCTAAAACACAGAATTCTCAGTATCATTGTCTTCACTAATTCACAAATCATCTTTAAACATTTAGACTTTTTAACTCAAATATTGGTGTTTTTTCCCTAAGTACGTAGGGGAACACTGTACCCCTGCACAGTGACAGAATTATTAGACATATTGTTTGGTTTGCTTCTTATCAAAGCCAATGCACATTGTCTGGGAAATGCTTAGTACAAAATGTCTCCTTTTGCTTTGGTTTGAGGAAAAGGACATTCACAGACCTTTCTGGCTTTAATGTGGGAAAATAATGTTGCCCAGAAAACTCTCCACATTACTCAGTAGTCTCTGCTATACAGCTGACCTAACCTTCCATTTTCAATATCATCCATCTGAGCTACCAGTATAAATATATTCAATCTCCGACTAGGGAGGCATTGCTAAAGTTTTGCTATTTCATGGTTTTAGATCAATTACATATTGATTACACACAGCAAATACATATAAATACAACTTCTCAGAAGATTTACAAAACATCTTTTCTCTCCTTTATGTCCTGCTTTGAAACAGGTATTTGAGGAAGGAATGTGTATACACTTGTAATGAGTCTTCAAAAGATACACTACTGGGCTTCCGTGGTGGCGCAGTGGTTGAGAATCTGCCTGCTAATGCAGGGGACACGGGTTCGATCCCTGGTCTGGGAAGATCCCACATGCCGCGGAGCAACTAGGCCTGTGAGCCACAACTACTGAGCCTGCGCGTCTGGAGCCTGTGCTCCGCAACAAGAGAGGCCACGATAGTGAGAGGCCCGCGCACCGCGATGAAGAGTGGCCCCCGCTTGCTGCAACTAGAGAAAGCCCTCGCACAGAAACAAAGACCCAACACAGCCAAAAATAAATAAATAAATAATAAATAAATAAATTTATATATAAAAAAAAAAGATACACTACTGGTTGAATAATAGGTAGATGTTGAAAATGGCATCTGAGTGAAGTAGATTGCCCTCTCTAATGTGGGTGGATCTCATCCAGTCAGTAAAGACCTGAATAGGAAATAAAGGCTCACCTCCTGCAAATAAGAGGAAACTTCTTTTGCCTGACTGCCTTGAGGTGGGACAACAGTATTTTTCCTGCCTTTGGACTTGAACTGAAACATCAGCTCTTCTTGAGTCTCAAGACTGCTGATTTTTGGACTAGAACTATACCATTGGTTCTCCTGGTCTCCAGTTTGCCTACTGCAGATCTTGGGACTTGTCAGCCTTCATAACTACATGAGCTAATTATTTTGAATAACCCTCTTTCATGCAATTATGGAGGCTGACAAGTCCCAAGATCTGCAATATATCCTGTCTATATAGGATGGAGATATACATGAAATAGATAGATAGATAGACAGATAGATAGATAAATAGATCTACACATATATATTTCCATCCTATTGGTTCTATTTCTCTGGAGAACCCTGACTCATATATAATCCAAGAAATTATTTGCATAAAAAGAATAGCTTGCCCTTCTGATTGATGGAGGGAAAATGTACTCTATTTTATATTTACATTTTGCCTTGGTCATGCTTCACTTTCTTCACACTAATATTTTAGTATCTCAGAGATTTTATTCTCAATAAAATAAACTAATTTCATGGAGAGAGTATTTGTTCATAATGAGTATTACAAATGAGACCAGTGATTCTGGACCTATATAGGAATAAACATGTGTTTAGACAGAGAGTGAAAGAGGGGAGATGGAGAGAGAGAGGAGAGAGAGAGATAGAGAATATACTTTATAGAGGTACATATACTGATTAACCTATAAGCAGTATTTTCTTAAATCATTAATGCTAACATAGTCTAATGCCTTCTTGGTGGTTAAAAAACAAACAAACATGATAACATGGTATAATACTTTTTTTTGTTGTTAAACCTAATATGGTCTAACACTTTTTTTTTCTCATGTATTCCTACTTCTTGATTCCTCTTAGGTTGCTCTCTCTCTCTTTTGTCTCCCTGAATCTGTTACTTAATAGCCTTAAAGATTTTACCCCATTAATTAATGATGAGTATCAGTTTCCCAAGTGATGTGATTTCCGACCTTTTATGTAAAGTTCCAAATGAGTCTTCTCTTACAATATGTGTACTCTAGGGTGTCACAAACTTTGCCATGCAATCATCAATTTTTCCAGTGCCTCTTGAGAAATTCAACTTGATGAACAGCATGTTTGTATCATTATCATATTCTACCCAAGAGGAATTTCATCAACTCTCTTGTGTGGAAAATGAGATAATATAAAAGTAATGGTACTGTAAGAGCAAGGAAAAAATTAGCGAGAACAAAAATGAATTTTGAGTAGCAAATTAATTAGGTACAAATCCCTTCTTTTTGTTTTTTCATTACCAGTGTATGCAGGTTAATCACTCTAATGGTCTAAGTTGAAATAAAAATGACATTCCTGATTTGCTGAACTAAAGAAGGACATGGAAAATCTGACAGCATGCTAAAAAATAATAATAACAGAATTATTTCCTCTCAATATTGAGTTAAAGTGACTTTTAAAATTGTAGTTTATTTACTGAAAAGTGTACTGACATATCTTTAGTGCTTTCCATAAAGCATCATATATTTTACCTCGTTTGATCATCAAAATTACCCCGTGAGATAAGTTTTTTTGTCCTTTTAAAATGAGGAAGCCATGGTTCTAAAAAGTTAAGTGATTTGAGGTCAGACAGTAATTCTCAGAGAAACTTCACTTTTAAAAAAAATTTTTTATTGAAGTATAGTTGATTTAAAATATCTTGTAAGTTTCAGGTGTACAGCACAGCTATTCAGTTATATGTACATATGTGTGTGTGTGTGTATATATATATATATATATATATATATATATATATATATATATATATGTATATATTCTTTTTCAGATTCTTTTCTCTTACAGGTTATTACAAACTATTAACAATAGTCCCCTGTGCTATACAGTAGGTCCTTGTTGTTTATCTATCTTACACATAATATTGTGTATATGTTAATCTCAGCCTCCTAATGTATTCTGCCCCCCATCCCCCTTTCCCCTTTGGTAACCATAAGTTTGGAGAAACTTCATTTTTAAAATCCTTTAAAAGATCATCAGCTACTCAAATGTACGACAAGCCACAGTCATAAGAGGGGAATGTCTGCTTAGATTAAGTAGGAAATAAGGCAGTTCTTGGAAAGGGAACAGAATCTAACCTTTCTGAGCACTATGTATGAGGCAGTGGACTGAATGTGTCATATTTTTTTGTTGTGACTGAAGAGGGAGTAAATAATATAACTTTGATAACAACATTATCACTTTTACTTCCTTTCTCTTTTCAGAAATATTAATTTTGAAATGAAAGAAATAAAAATTAGCTATAACGTTACAACTTTGAAGAAATAGAGCTATTGACTATCTTTACTTTTTCCTAAGTTCATTCTACCCAATTTTAGTGGGTTGAATAGTGTCTTCCCAAAATTCTTGTCCATCCAGATCTTCAGAATGTGATCCTTTTGAGAAATAAGATCTTTGCAGATAAAAGCAAGGTAAGGATCTTGATGAAATCTCATCAGATTAGGGTTAGCCCTAAATCCAATGAGAATATCCTTATAAGATACAGAAAAGGATACAGGGACACACAGGGAAGAAGGCCATGGAAAAATGGAGGAAGAGATTGGAGTTATGCTGCCACAAGCCAAGGAGGCCTGGAGCCACCAGAAGCTGCAAGAGGCAAGCACGCATTCTTCCCTCCAGCTGTCAAAAAGGGTGTGGCCCTGCTGACACCTTGATTTTGGAATTCTGTCCTCCAGACCTGTGAGAGAGTAATCTCTGTTGTTTTAAGCCACCAAGTTTGTGGTAATTTGTTATGTCCGCTCTAGAAAACTATTAAGTCAATTAATAAAATTTAAAGGAAAACAACAACAAAGTTGCATTAATATTGCTGTGACTAACAAAAAAGTTTACGGAGAGAAAGGCAAATAAATGCCAAATATATCTCTATTAAAAAAATATACTAAAAAATATTCAGCTCTAACCATTTAGCATGAAGGAGAGATTATAAAATGACAAACCATTATAGAATAGTCTCATAACCCGGTAAAATGAATTTATAGTTCATTTTTTGCATTCAGGAACATGTGTTGGATTTTCTTATATTTCCTTGGAGAAGTTAATTCTTCCCACCCACCTAATAAATAATATTTCCTAGAATACCTTTCTAATCTAATTGGGGAACTTTTCTTGAGAAACTAAACAGGAAGCTGTACCCATCCTGCTGTCCCCATCAAAATGAAAAATAAACCTCTGAATATGAAATATAAACTACTAAATAGTGGCCAGAAAAAGAAATAAAAGCTCATTCTTCAGCTTTTCTTTTTTTCCTTTGTAAAAAAATGATTAAACAGAAACCTCAATTAATTAGAGTTGGGAAACCAGAATGCGGAGTTCTCATGCCCTGCAACAATAGCAGGGCCGAACAGGAAGAGTAAAGACTCCTCTTTCCTGGCAAGAATTCAGCCAATGAAAAGCCATGGACTCTTTGTTTAGCCTTCCCACCTTCCTCTTCCCCTCTATAAAAGTGTTCTTCTTCCCTTGCTGTGTGGGACTTACATGTGGCTCACCATGGTTGCAGACACTGAATTGCAAGTCAGTGTTAATCCCAAATAAACCCATCTTTCCTGGAGAACTATCTGGCAGTCTATTTGTTCCAGGTTGACACCTTTAACAATAATTGATATGTTTGAGGAGAGTTAGGGAGAAGACATATGAGCCACTAGGTAAACAGATCTATGCTCAATTGTCAAAAAGGAAACTACACATGGGTAGTTTCCTATCTATCTGCAAAGACTGGAGAAGCCAGGCCAAGTTTCAGGAGGTTCTCAAGTTATAGTTATTTTTCTACAGAGATATATAGTCTATTATGCAATTATACTAAATTTAGATACATGCAATATTAATAACAATACTGAAGGAGCTGAAATGCTCCTTTATAATAGCATAATAGTTGGAGTCAAAGTTTAAATCCAAGCTTCAATATTTTGTCACTGAGCCTACAAGTTATTTCATCTCTCCCTAAGTTACAAGTAACACCTTTAAAATGAAGTTATGTGACCAAGTGGTCCATACTAAACAAGCAGAGTAGACAGTACTGTACATAGTATGCATTTAACAGAGTGCAGATAGAATATACACTGTCACCATCAAAATAAAGTTTTTACAATGCTAGTCAATTTGATGAGTCAAGAGGAAAAAAATGCAAAGAGGTAAAATATTTTTTTTGCAGACAATATGGTTGTTTGGCTGCAAAATCATTTGCACATTAAATGAAAAACAGTTAAAAATTAAGCAAAAAAAAGAAGAAAAGAAAAGTAGTAAGAGGTTTTATGGGTTGATCTGTGTCTCCCCAAAATATGTTAAATTTCTAAGTCCCAGTACTTATGAATGTGACCTTTGGTAATAGGGTCTCTGCAGATGCAGTTAGTCTAGATGAGTTCATACTGGAGTAGCACTGGTTCTTAATCCAGTATGTCTGGTGTCCTTAAGATAGCCTGTATTTAGTTATAATACAAGTTCTAGGCAAATACAATGAGATTATTAAAAGTGAATAAGATAATATATAATGGTAAGAGAATAAACTGCCATTTTTATCAAGTTATTAATACCTTCCTAGAAACTCCAAGAAAATTGACCACAACATAAAAATAAAAAACATTAAAACTAAAATTAGAGTTCAGAAATTTGTGATATAAGATTAATATTCTTTTTCTCTAGGTAGATAGGTAGGTAGATAGATAGATAGATAGATTCTTTTTTTGGCCAAAACTGTTTTCACTAGCTGACATGCAAAAACCTGAAGGACCTATTAACATAAAAGAGCTTGTCACAGACCACTGCACAGTATGGCATAATTTATGTAAAATATAAGATACATGAGTATACATGTCTATGCAAATACGTAAAAAGGGAACAAAGGAGTCATAGTAAATTGTTGACAGAGGTTACCATGGGTGAATGGAATTTGAGTGAGGGAGATGTAAAAAGGGAACAATAGAAATTAGAATGGTCTTCTCATGCTTTCATCTATTAGAAATTTCTAAAAAGTAAAAAGAAAAACAAAATTAAGAGATAGAAATGGACTATATTCATGAAATATTTGGAATTTGCCATCACCTAAGTATGTTCTGTAGGAACCATTGTGTGGCACAACAACTTGGTATAGCTCTTGAAGTAACTTCTGAATTGTTCTTTAAATAGTGTAGGTTTTCCTTAAATGGCTACATTTAGATTTTCTTATGTTTTTGTTTCTAAAGTTAATATAGTTTGTATCCTTTGCAGATTTGGACTTGTAGTTCCCCAAAATATAAACAGCAATTTCAGGAAAAATAAAGTAAAATAAAATGAAAGAATAGAATCCTCCAATTCAAAGGCCTGTGAGTTTAAAAATCAAGACTTTGTCTTTTTTTCCCTCTGTGTCCTTAAGGAAATAGGTTCATATCTTTATACCTCAGATTTTCCATCATTGAAGTGAGAATCAATGAGCCAATCTTCTTTGTTTTGTTAAAAAAATTCCATTGAAAATCAATATTTGCTCAATTACAAATGTGTCCTTAAATTTTAATATAAATGCATATTAGTTGCTTGACCAGAAACTACTTTTCTTATTAGAAGAGCCAATGATAAATAAGCTTTTGAAAACAGTAATTTTTTTTACTGCAATCTGAAAACTTAATCTTTAAACTAAAAATGCTTATAAAGTAAAAATTACAGATTCTTAAATGTAACAACATATTCTGTTAAACAGCTGATTTTCCTTGAATACTGAAAACAGTTATAAGTTGACAAAGCTTTAACTTTCTGATGTTTCTATTCAGGCATTTTTGCACAGCAATCACAATAATTTAGAGTATACTTTTCCAGTTTTCACTTATCCATCGTATATCAAGGATATGTAAAATTTATAACCCCTGAACAGTGAGCCATAATAATTACCCACTTTTTTTTAGAAAGAAAAGCACACACACACATACACACACAGACACAAAATATGTATTTTAGAGAAGCAGTCAACAAACTACAGTCAGCTGGCCAAATTCAGTTTACCTCCTGTTTTTATAAGTAAAGTTTTATTGAAACATAGTTATGCTAATTCATTTACATGGTATCTATGGCTAATTTTACACTTGAATAGCAAAGTTGAGTAGTTGCAACAGAGGCTATTTATGACCAGCCAAGCCCAAAATATTTACTCTCTGTCTCTGTATAGAAAAGGTCCCAGTTTTAGATCTATGGTTCACAAACACAGGTCAGCGATCCATACCACATGGGCCATATCACATTGAAAGGGAACTGTAAAATAAGTTGACATAACATAATAAAATAGCCAAATTACAAAGGTATGAACTTTTTAATTTAGAAATCTCACATCTCAGATTCTAACCCACAAATATACTAGTCAAAGTATTAAAAGGCTGTGGTATTCACTGTAGCACTCCTTGGATTAGTACAAGGCTAGAACCAATCAAATTCAAAAAAAAAAGAGAAGTTTGCTTTTAAAATGTGTTAATATATTCACAAAATAATTTGGTAGTACACATGCTATACGATTGAAGTTGTTCTGACTTTTTATTTTCCCAGCTTTTATACTGACATATCTGTTTGGAAAACATTCTTTGGTCAACTGACTTAATGCTGACTAGATTTTATGCTTTTTTTTCTAACCAATTGACATTGTCACAGTAAAAGTTATAATTAAACTTGAAATAAATTTATTATTGAAATTTTCATTGTAAACTACTTCAGTAGCAAAATGTCTACTATATTCACTATCTTGTCTTATTATAAACAAACAATGGGGCCTTAGAAAAATGACATGGTAGTTCAATGTTAAGAATCTTATTTATATCATGAAAGTGAAAACAGGATTTATTTGTACTAATAATTTTAAATAATCTTCAAAAATATTTACTTAGGAATGAAATATTTCAATCTAATGCCAATTTCCTACAAGTACCAAAGGTTTAAAAATGCAGGCAGCTTGAACTGGCACGAAGTCACATAAGGAATACGAGTCAGAAAGCAAATATATTTGAAAAGCAAGTTAAGAACACTAAAATGGCATATGAACGGTCATGATTACAGTAAACTTCTGTTCTAGCTCACTATCTTTTTCTTACAAATTATCCTTTATCTTTCTCACCCTTACATTTTTCTGTTTTCTTTTTCTAAAAACTTGAAGAAACTTTCTCTGACCCAGTCTTTGTGGGGCTCATGTGGTTTCAACCTACCATTCCTTTTATGCCATTGCTGCTTTTACTCTTTTCTAAGCGATGTAATTCTCATTTGTTTTGCTTCTGCACTCAGCTGCTAGGATGAATCTCTTAAAACAGAAATCAGATCATATTGCTCCTTTGTTAGAAACCCACCATATATATGGTTTTTGTCCCCTAACTTCTGAAATTCTTCTCTTCACTCACTTGGCTACTATATTAAAAGTGTGAACTTAACAATTCATAGATACAGCAACTATCTTTGTCAACAAAAATGGGATTAGCCTGGTGATCTACAGGTCAAGTTTGAAACATTTCATAAATTGCAACTGATTAAAATGCCTTCACAAAAATAGTGATTGGTCAAAAATCCAAACTTTTAAACTTCAGTCTGGTTGGTCAAAATAAGAATTACTCTAGCTTTTAGAAAGTATAAAACAAATCTCTAGTAAATGAGTAAAATAAGCCAATATTACTAACAGCTTTAAAAATTCTAGTATAACTTTGTTAATATATATTTACTCTATTTGTCTATTTTTGTTATTTTATATGTGGCACGTGTTTAAATGAGTCAGTCATATAAATATACATTGTTATTTAAATTATTATGATGGATTTAGTTAGGTTAGTAACCAATGTTTAATCTTTTAAAAAGGATTAGATTTCTAAGTTTTGTGTATTGGCTGTATAAATTTAAAAAGTTAATTGTGAAACAAAGTACAAGTATTAGTGAGGGTTATGTACCAAGTATCGGACATAAATTTTAATGCAAATATTTCCACTGTTTACATGAACCATTAAACCTTTCCAAGATTGAAACAAATCTTGAAAAGAAGGCTGGTAAAGGAACCAATTCAAGAAAGGAAAACCATGCTGTGTCAAGACTTGCTCCTTACAGATCTCTATAATGTATCACTGAGTCACTACAGCTCAAACTGAATATATCTAAGCCTTACTGGTGAACAAAGTTAAACTTAAGCTGTTCTCTGAACTTCAATAATTAATCTAGAAACAGTGCATAAAGATGGATCAGATGGAGAATCATTGAAACTGAAAATTTAATAACATAGTTCATCTCAAATACTTTTTTGAAAGAAATGAGTATAAATTACAAATAAAATTGGCTATGTGTTAGAGGTGGTACAAAGAGCAGAGTTGTGGTAAAACCAGAGGTTTTGAGATAGTGACTTGAGATAACCCTGCCATACATAGTAGAGTTTTTACAAGCTTTCCTTAAAAGATTCTGAAAAGCTATGGGTGGATAGGATTGTGGTGTTGACTAAGAATGTGGTTTGGACAACAAAGGTTTATTTAAACTCTAAGATCCTGATGCTATATTTGTGTCTGATAAGATCTTCCGTATCTATCACGTATACTTACAGTCACCATTTTGTACATTTTTTTCCTTTACCTGCCTGCCCTTTTTCTGAACACTTACTGTTTTCATTTTATACCCATTAGATAATACTTCTAACAAATTATCTTTTATTATACTTCTCTCCATATCTATCTACCTTCCCTATTTGACTTCTAATATTATGATTCTAGGGATCATGCCGTATTCACTTTTGTACCCCCTAATGTTGCCTATGACACTTTGAATAATACATCTTCATCCATACATTTTAAAGACTGGCAAACTGTCTAAGCATCAATATTCTTACTTGTCAAGTTAATTGTCCTTCACTTAAAAAGTTATACTTGACTTTGCTCCAAGTTTCAGACAAATAAGAATAAAGGAAAAAGGAGAGACCCACATACTAAATTTAACATCTTTATTTTTATTTAAATGCACACATTCTAAAAATATTCTATTAATAATATTAAAACATTAGTAACAGTATATTCTGGGAATATTCTCATGGCATAATTTAAAGCTTAAGCGGTAATTTAAAACTTCAGGAACCAAATATTCTTGGAATATTTTGGTAATGGAATAATCTTGAAACAGTTCAATTAAGTGAACTAATTATATCTTTTGTACCCTCTACATTTTAATTTTTAAATTGAAAAATAATTGAAATTAAAGAAAAAGTAATTCAAACCACTAGCCAGCCAACTTTCCACATACACACAAAAAGAGTAATCTTTATGTTAGTAACTTTGTTATGAGTAGCAGAGATATTTAGTGAATTTCAACTATGTCATAAAATATTCTCATAATATTTTTCCAGGCAATCTGCCCTCCATGGAGGCCTCTAGTTATGACATACAACACAGAGATGTGATACAATGGAAAGAGTAGTGAGCCTGTTCCCTCTACAGCACCAACCCTGTCCTTAAGTAACTGAGAGACTGGGCCTCCCTTTCTGTTTGAGATGAGGTTAGAATTGAATACTTAGTCTTTCCAAATCAATGAACATTATTTACGATCAGATTCTTTTTTACAAAATGTGTTTTCTGTAGAATAGTCAAGGCTATATTTATAATGCTGTTAGTTACATAGGTAATCAGGATTATCAGGAATAGTTAACACTTTGACACACTCTAAAATATCTCTTCATTAAAAGTAAATTGTATGAATTCCCAATCAATGAGAAATAATATTGAGCCTGATTAGATCATTGAGAAGGGGGTACATTATTTATTTTTTATATTTGAGGGAAATATGACTTTAGCTTAAATTTCTTTGAGGCCATTATGACAATTAAATTGACTTTTTCTAAAATAAATAAGTTAAAAGCAGTTGCTTTTACCAGGAGCAATATTTTGATCAAAACTATTGTTACTCCCATTCGGATTATCTCATGATGGATCTAGCTTCATGGTGTCATTTAACTTGCCATGGGTAAATTGTCATATTTGAGATTATAATTCTGGGACTCCTTAAAATTTTTTAAGTGCAGTTACAAATTTATTAGTCAATTAGATTTATCAGTGAGAAGTGGACCAAACTCAAAGACCTAAATATAAAGGCCCTTCAGAATATTATACAAAAATTCTTTATAAATAAAATTCTTAATAGTACTTAAGACTTATAAATGAGTGTGAACAACAACAACAAAAACCCAAAAAGAGTAAATCCTCTTTTATGCACATAATTCAGGCAATTATATAGACATTTGAGGTCTTTAGAATGTCTGTACAATACAGTGCAAGACCCGGGGGGAGTCACAGTTTTCTCATCATTAAAGTGAGGTGTTGTACTACTTAATGACTACCATATTTCTGGCTCCTCTTCAAAGATTAAAATAGAAAAATAAAAAGATAAAAACATAGAAAAAATAGTCCTTTTTCTGTTTCTTGGGTAATGTTGATAGCTATTACATGATAATTTAATATTTTAATCTAAAATTTGATATAGACTATTTTGTGTATTCTTAAATCAAACCATAAATTTCTCTGTCAATGTAACATTTCTATCACATATTGATGTTACTGAATGCAAGTCGCGTGCCGGACACACAGTGAGGCCAAACAAACCAAAACGTCAGAGTTTGGAGCAGAGAAAGGTTTATTGCAGGGCCATGCAAGGTAGCTTATGCCCCCAAAACCCCAAACTCCCCAAAGGGTTTCAGCAAAGCATTTTAAAAGGCAAGGTGAAGGAGGGGCATCCCAGGGTATGTGATCAGCTCATGGATAATTCTCTGATTGGTTGATGGTGATCAATCCTTAGGTGCCAGAAGGTCTGGGGGCTACATGCTCATGATCATCAAGTAGTTAATTTCTTCCATTCCCTGGTGGGTTTAGCATCTGAAAAACTCAGGAAATATGCATCAGGTACTATTATGCAGGCACCTCAGAGAGAAGCTAATGCAGAGGATATGGGGGTGGGGTCTGTCCCTGGAAGGCCCCATAGGGTTCTGCTTGGTTACATTGATAGCAAGAAGGCCTAGATAACATTTTAGAGAATCAAATTCTACTAAAAAATTTAAGCTATTTACCTTAACCCTTTCCCTAATACTTTTCTAAAACTAACCAAAAAGAAACAAAATGCATTTTTAATCATTAGGGACAGAGTTTATGCAGTTAAGGATACTCATAGTTTCTCACGTAGTATTTGATTTGCATATAGACTTACAGAGACAATTCTTTCAGCATAGTTGCTTTAATTGACCTTAGACATGTAATGTGTTGCATGGGAATTACATCGTCCATCTTCCCCATCAGTCTACTTCATTGTCATTCTTACCATAACTTATCTCATTTTAAGCCCAACTCTTGAATGCAGCAGATGGGAACAGTTCTTGTTATCTTAAGTAGAAAGGAATATCCTAGAAAGTATGGAGGGGTGAGAGTGGAGACAGTTCACACAATAAATGTGAAGTTTGAAGAACTGGTTAGAAGAATGGGAAGTATCCTAGGGAATCTCCAGAGGATTATGTAACGGGAAATTTAGAAACACACTCACACAGCTGAGTTTTAGCTTGGCTGCCTGGCCTCTACTACCCCAGTAATAACCTGTGACTCTTCCAAGACTGAGTGAACCAGAAGCAGGGAGAGCCTGTTCAGCTCTGTAACAGGAGGAAATATGATTCCTAGGAGGAAGACAGGAAGATAGTAGTAAGGGAATTTGATGTTGAACTTCCAGAAAACAGCCCACATCTAGTACCTACTTTCCATTCCCAGATCTGTTATATGTTCCACAATTTAGGTCAGTCACTTAACCACATTGAGTTTTGAGAATAAAAGTGTTTGTCATTATCTGAATGGCCTAATTTATATGTTTTTTGTTCAGAACAAATTAGAAAATAAAAAACAATTTATAATATATTTCTACGAATATATGAATTTGAGAAACTATTATTTTATGATTGAAAAACACTTGCTAATAAAAATATCCACTAATATATAATTATAACTTTTTGAATTTTTGAAAGCTGATTTCACTCAAGATGAAACACTTATTGTCTGAAAAAGAAAAAATGGGTGGAGCCTAGCTGTCTTAATTGATACTATTATATACTGTCTTGGTAACAGACAGTAAAATAGACTAAATTGCCAAGAAGTTAGTATATAGTATAGTTAATTTTGGTGAGTTAGGAAAAGCATTAGGCTATGCCCCCTAAGGAAGGTTGTCCTAACTGAGGCTTCACAGGAAGAATCTCAGAAAACAAAATAAGAATAATCTTTATATGAATAAAGGGCCACTAAATTTTGAGACTGGTTGACCCTAGAATCAAGGCATATGCGTTCTTTAATTTGGCAATTTTGTTTTTACAATGTTATTTGCACTACTCTCTACTAAGAAATTTACTGAATTTTTTGAAGCTCAAAATGGATTACTGGGGAAGATTCTAAGTCTGTAGTTTCTGGATCATCTAGAATCTTATTGACCATCTTAGTTTATTGAAATAGTTTCTCGTGGCACTTCTTTTTTTTTTTTTTTTTTTTTCACACACACACACTGTATTTTATTTTTACAAGAGATAAATAGACTGACACCAAGCATTGTACATGGATGACCACAACAAAAGCAACAATGATTGCAATTACCAAACATGAAACACACTCATACTATTTCATAATATTGACATTCAGTCCAGTAATCCTCCACTGTAACAGCTCCTTTACTTTGCAGTGAAAATTGATTTGTATATTCTTTGCCTCTGAGTCCTTGTGGGATTTTTTTTTTTTTTTAATTCAGACAGAAAGTCACAAAAATTATACTCATCCTCATCAGTCTCGTGGCACTTCTGATGCCTTTTAGCACTTTAAAAATACTTCTAAGGATTTAAGGTAAGGTTTGGGAACTTCCTTCTATATTCCCTTTGTTAGTGAGGTATTAAGCCAGAGGTCTTTTCTGTTTGCTAGCCCATATGTCTATTGTTCAAACAACCTCAGAGACTATCTAAAAGGAGGATTATGTGCCTCAAATGTGGTATCTTTTTGTCTTTGAGAGTTTTGTCCATTTTCTTGCATCTGAAGAAGCAGTCCTTGGAAGGGGTCCTTGGCTCCTTCTTAAGGAGTATGATTATTACTTAGGAAGGCTTAGTGCCCTTTCAATACCTCAGGAATTAGAGAGAGTAAACCTCACCCCTAGATAGTTCAGAAGCTACTCTTGCCCCATTTTGTTCCTGAATGACTTCTCATTAGGTAATAGGAGCACATAAACCAATTAGTTTTCATAACAATGATGCGAAAAAGGGACACCATACTCATCCTGATTACATGAGAATACAGACCAAGCTCAGTCCAAAATAAATAAGCCCTGAAATTCATTGATCTAAAGAATTCCATGCATTGCAATTTAAGGTTACTTTCTCTGAACTAATCCATTGACCCAATGACAAAGTTTCCAAATCAGCTTTAATGGTTTGTGAACAGAGTAAAAATTTAAGTTTCTGACTAAAAGGAAAGGAGACCAATTAAGAAATATCAAAATCTATCCATTATCTCAACTTGGAAGAATCTTGAAATTTATACAAAATTATCCCTAATAATTTATGAGCCTTTGTCTCTAAACCAAAACAATATCAGTAGGGTTTAAATATAATTTATTCATTATAATTATTCGTATCATATTTTGATTTTATCTTATTATCTACTTTTCATTAAAAGATGACATTTTAGGGAGTATGTGTCAAAATATTTGTTTACCAGCAAATGTTTTTCTTATATTGCCACTGTTTTAAGAGATAAAGAGCATTCAAAGTATATATGGACAGCATGTTCTCTGGAAATGACCAGCATCAACTTAAATTGAACACATATTTGTATTTGAATATTATTTCTAAAGTTAAATGATTGGTATTTAAGTCACTGTGTTTTAAAACATAGATTTGGTTGCTCGCTTTGTTCATTCTTAAGAGCTAAATTGTTGTCTATTGGAGTCTTATGAAATGCGATGCTTTATTTTGGATGATCATTAAAGATGAAGTTGTGGATATCTGTTCTTCCTGAATGACCTTACAAATAACACCTGAAATACTGTGGGGAAACAATAAATATGAAGTAAAATTTACGATTTATAGAAGAATTACCTGAGTAATATTATCCACATCGTTATGCCATTTTGTTTACAATTTTATTAGGGAAAAAAAAGGGAAAAATTACTTTACTATAAGTAAAAGAGTATTAATCATGACATGCCTCTCATCCGTCTTGAACTTACGTAACAGAGCAGTTAAAGAACATTCCAAATACCTTCAAAGTTTATGTTTCTGGAAGCTGTGCCAAAGTTCAGGAAAGGGTCCATAATTCAATACAATGATTCCTGAATTCCTGACTTGGGGACTGTATAACCCCATTAGTCCACTGACCTGGATCCCAAAGAGTTCTATTATTTCTTCAAATACACCCTCCTACTTATCAAACTTGTGTATCTGTCCACATTAAAAACATTTACTGAGTGTTATAGGCTTCAAAAATCTCTCATGACATCAGCAGTGAAACTAAACAAGGGCTTACATAAAACATTTTTGCAACTTGAAAGCAAATCTTCATTTCCAAAGAGATTTACTTCCTCGTAAAGGATAATGTGAATTGCCATTTAGCATTTCAAATGGGAGATTTGAAGATTCTCCCCCCTCTCAAAAGGGAGATTTTTCAAAAGTATTATTAAATTTTATTTAAATTTTAATTGAGCCTAAATAACTATTTATTTACACTTAATCGAGACTTTTATATTATTTCACAAATAATCAAACAAAAAAATTTTTTTTGTATTATTTTTGTCAGTCAATTTAAGAATGACTTCATCAATATTTCTATTTTAGAAATGTTTGAACAGGGAGCTATAAAATACATTACTAAATAAATTTATTATGGTTGATAAAAGGTAGAATATATTTTATTTGCTCAGAAGCTATAGCTCTTAAATATTAGAATAATCAGATAGAATTCCTGAGAGAAGCATGTGTTATTTCCATCCTTAGAAATTATGGAAAAAAGAAGGAAGAAAAGGAAAGATAAGAGTTTTCTATGTAAACTGATTCCAGAAATAGCAATTGTATTTCATCCCATATTCCAACTAAGACTTCCCAAAGCATTATGTTGAGAAGGAATCTGAGGTCTTAACTGGAGTCAGTGTGAAGGAAACACCTTGATCTATTAGCAGAATCTGTCTTGGATAGAAGAGGGTGAAATAGAAGCATGCAAAGCAGGTAATTTCATCTCAGATTCAGACAACTATGTTGCTGGAAGAATCGGGATGAATATCTAAATGTTCTACCTAGTTCTGAGTTTCACATGAAAATTCCAATTAATCTGACTGGGAATTTTTGTTAACTCAAATACAAACCAAAAAAAAAAAGGAAAGGAAATAAAAATTAACAAGACAACAACATCTCAAATCTGCCAAAGAGGGAACTTACATCCACAGTTAAAATCTGCAAAAGAACAACAAAGAACGTGACAAATTGTTTAAATTTTTGAAGTTACCCTAGCTAATTTCTTCATAAAAATCATCATGTGTCTCTGGTCAAGTCAAGCTCATGTACCTTAATTAGTGTAGCTTAATGTAATAAAATATAAATGTTTTCATACGTAGTACTTTATGCTAGCACTTCTTGAGTGCGTATTAAGAACATTCATTCTATAGGAAGTTAAAAAATATGTGAAAAAATGTTTTTCTTCTTTAGATATGTCTCATGCACTGCTATAAATTCTCTTAGCCCCACTTCTTACCCCAGCCTTTGCTGCCATGGCCATCTATGAACAGGCTTCAACCAGCTTCATTCAGTTATACTCAGACAGTACCTTGCCCTGAATTCATATAGTGGACCACTTACTTCCTGACAGAAGACTTTGCTAATGCCAAATACAGAGGAGTTAATGTTTACAGAGCCACCACTGGCCAATGGCCAATGGGAACCCCCAGGCAAACAATTATGAGATGTACTTCATAAGGCTCTTCAGAATGTCCTCTTGTGATTGACCACCAGTATTATGTAACACCCTTATATTGGGTTGGCCAACAGGTTCATACGTTTTTTTCCATAAGATGGTTCTAGTAGCACTTAGTTGTCTTTAACTTCATTCGAAACAATTTTGTTAGATTGTATGTGACAGCTGTCATATCAGCGTGCATTTAAAAAAAAGACATCAAAATTGGTGAAGTTTTGTGTAGCTCTTTTAAATTGAAGTTGGAAGAAGAAAAGCAACATTTTCAGCATATGATGCTTCATTATTTCAAGAAAGGTAAAAACGCAACTGAAACAAAAAAACAGATTTGTGCAGTGTATGGAGAAGGTATGATGTGACTGATCAAACATGTCAAAAGTGGTTTGTGAAGTTTCGTGCTGGAGATTTCTCTCTAGAGGATGCTCCTCGGTCAGGTAGACCAGTTGAAGTTGATAGTGATCAAATCGAGACATTAGTTGAGAACAATCAACGTTATACCACGTGGGAGATAGCAGACATACTCAAAATACCCAAATCAAGTGCTGAAAATCATCTGCACCAGCTTGGTTATGTTAATTGCTTTGATGTTTGGGTTCCACATAAGTTAAGCAAAAAAACCTTCTTGAAATATTTCCACATGCAATTCTCTACTTAAACGTAATGAAAACATTCTGTTTTTAAAACAAATTGTGACCGGAGATGAAAAGTGGGTACTGTACAATAATGTGGAAGGGAGGAGATCTTGGGGCAAGCGAAATGAACCACCACCAATCACACCAAAGTCCTGTCTTCATGCAAAGAAAGTGATGTTGTGTATATGGTGGGATTGGAAGGGAGTCCTCTATTATGAGCTCCTTCTGGAAAACCAAGCGATTCATTCCAACAAGTACTGCTCCCCGGTAGACGAACTGAAAGCAGTACTCAGCGAAAAGTGACCGGAATGAGTCAACAGAAAATGCATAATCTTCCATCAGGATAACACAAGACTGCATGTTTCTTTGATGACCAGGCAAAAACTGTTACAGCTTGGCCGGGAAGTTGTGATTCATCCACCATATTCACCAGACATTGCACCTTCACATTTCCATTTATTTGGGTCTTTACAAATTTCTCTTAATGGAAAAAATTTCAATTCCCTGAACGACTTTAAAAGGCACCTGAAACAGTTTTTTGCTCAAAAAGATAAAAGTTTTGGGAAGATGGAATTGTGAAGTTGCCTGAAAAATGGCAGAAGGTAGTGGAACAAAACAGTGAATACATTGTTCAATAAAGTTCTTGGTGAAAATGAAAAATGTGTCTTTTATTTTTACTTTAAAACCAAAGGCACTTTTTGGCCAACCCAATATTTATTTTCCATTTCCTTTTGTTCTACTCCCTGTGTCCTTCAGTCTTCTTTTGTCTCAGGCTCTACTTTCAGGGTTAAACTAGTTGGAATGAGGAGTGGTGCTGAAAATTAAATCCGAAGGATGGGATGGAGCTAGATCGTTGATAAGTCATTAGGCAATAAAGAACCCATTTCTGGCGTAATCCCATGGTATTAAAAAACCCCTGACACGCAGTAGCATCACAATTACTAAGAGTCTCACTTATGGTAAGATGAAGTGCCCCTGCAATAGGAAGCGATAGGGTATATAGTACCATTGGCACTTAAACAGTATGTGAGCAATGGTAACCGAAAAAAAATCAACTGCTTTAGAATTTTGAAAAAAGAAAATAGCAGGGACAGATTAATCACTATCAAGGAACATTGTGAAAAATAAAGTTTCTACAGTGATGGTGATGTTTAGGGAGATCCTTATGTCACAGGTCAGACAATGCTGAAAATCAGGCTTAGATTAAGTATAAGGGAGAGAGAGCTGCAAAGGATATGGTGTTCATTTCTTCAACAGATTTCTAATTTTTAAGTCAATGTCTTCATAGGAAAAGAGTAAGACCTCGAAATCTGGGGTGGCGACTTTGGGTGGACAATCCTGAAAAACTCAAATCTGCATATTTTATTGAACCCTTGACTTTGTGGGCTGTCAGAAGCAACTCCCTACCCTACCAGAGGAGAAGAGTCTCCCTTATTTGGAAACATTGCAAACATTTCACCAGAAGCAGATTTCTCACAAATTGCTGCTTATCTTCCAAAATATTGATGTTTGTCTCTCCACCCATTTATTATCTATATACCACTAAACAAGATGAGCATCGACACAACCTGAGCCGAAAGATGTGCATCCAAGTTCTAGATGGAAATAGCAAACTCCCCAAAGGAACAGTAGGACCCTGCTAAGAACAAGAACTTGAGGAAATACATTTACCAGAAGAGGAAGAATATAAGACGGGGAAGGGAAGAATTTAGTAACTTGAGAACACTCACCCTTGATACAGGGTATAATAACTTGGCAGGGACACCTGGAACCAATTATAACACCATGCTGGGATAGTCCTTTTGAAGTTTGTACACAATGATAGTCTACTGTAAATGAGGTAAACTGCCTTGGTAGAATATTGAAGAAGTCAGAAGGCTCAGAGGATTGAAAAAGTTAAGATGGTTTTACTATGTAAAACCAGAAGACACACCACTTCACCATCTACTTGTTTTCCTCAGGAGCATTTATAGAATGTTCCCTGTTAAGTCAATAAGGAATTGTGGGGGTGGAGGGGGTAGAGAAGATGCAGGAGATGCACAGGCATCTTTATGAAACTCAGTAGTGGATTCCTGAGCAGGCTGGTGTAAGCAGAACGGACTAAGCATCCCTTTCACAGAATTCTGGAATATCAGAGGCCAAGTGGCAATACTTAGCCACCAAAGGAAAGGAAGATGTGATTGCTGTAATGGGCAGCAAGATCAGAGTAGCTATCAGGGTGCCTTGACCCTCAGAGATCTGTGGGACGACTGGGAGATCATACTGTTCCAAGCACAGATGATAAGGGTGTTACGTAACTTTCATGACAAGAAAAAAATGTGTGCTGCCAAGCAGAAGGCTGATGTCAGCCACCAAAATGGAAAGTTACAGTTTTTTATCCAAGTTCCAGATGTATGACACTGCACAAATCCAAAATCCATTGATTGAAGGGAATGTTGGATTCCCTTGAGGAAGGATACAGCAATACCACTATTAGAGTATAAAATAAACACCCCCTTACTCTTTCCCCAAAGAGATCTATGACCATTTTCCATTTGCTGAGAAAAGGGGAATGTCTATACTTTTGAGGGCTGTTGAATCCAGAATCTAAGATGACCTAGTAACAGGGAATTCAAAATGCTACTTTGGATCCCTGTTTGAGTGAGAGTGATAGAAGTCAGTTGATAAATGGTGTCCTGGCCCAAGATCATCTCACACTAAAATATATGTTCAAATTTACCTGGTTATCATTTCCCTCGTTTCTGAACTCATACATCATAACAGCTGGCAGAAGCTTCCTTCACATTGTTTCTCTGATTTGTGGAGTAAAAGGCTAAGCAAAATTCCTTAAAACTGTGCCACCTCCCCTGGAGAGCAATATCATTAAAATGAAGCAATACTGTATCCCAGATGGAATGGGAGGAATTAGTGCCGCCCTCAAAGTTTTAATGAATACAAGAGTAGAGGTGCCAGTCATATCCCTGTTTTATTTCTGTTGTCCCATGCAACATCCAAATGGATTACGGTGGATAATGGTGGGTTTTTACAATTTAACTTAGTGGTAACCTCAAACTCAGCTGCCAAACCAGTCGTGATATCTAATAAAGAAGATCAACACAGTTCTGGAACAGTGTGCAGCTATTCATGTGAAGAGTACATTCATCAAAAGCTGCTCAATTGCTATAGGAAGGACAGAAGTATACATTGTGTGTCCCCAAGATAAGTTAAACTCTCCTGCTCTGTCACAATACAGTACACAGAGGACATAACCATTTTGATATTGTGCAGAATATCACACTAGTCCCCCACTGAATGGAGTGACTATATTAATATCAGATACAATAACTTTTAAACATACAGCATTACAAAAGATAAGGAGGGATATTTCATAATAATTAAATTAATACATTAAAAGATATAAAAATAAATACATATATGTACCTAAAAGTGGAATTCAAAATATATACAGGGACAGAATTACAAAGATAAAAAAATAACTTCACAATCAGAGTTGAAGATTTTAGATAACCCTCTCAGCAATTGGTAGAAAAATTACACACAAAAAAACAATTAAGGAATAGATAATATGACCAACACCATCAATTGCCTTGACTTCACAGATTTTTATAGAGAACTAAGTCCTACTGTAGAAGAATATCTTTCCTTGTGAATACAGTATGTTGACCTGTATAGACACATGTTGGGCCATAAAACAAGTTTCAAAAACAAATTGATTGAAATCATACAGAGTACATTCTAAGACCACACTCAAAGTAGAAAAAATAACAATAAAACATTAGTAGATTCCCCCAGTATTTGGAAATTAAACTATACATTTCTAAACAATCCAGATGTCAAAGAAGAAATTTTAAGGAAAATTAGAAAATATTTCTAACAAATGAGAATAAAATACAACCCAGCAAAACTTGTTGGATGCAACTAAAGCAGTACTTAGAGAGATCAGCAAAAGAAGATGGAAAAAGTAAGGAGAAGAAAGAAAAAATGTAGATCAGATCAGATATCAATGAAATATGCAACAGATAAAAAATAAAGATAATTAACAAAGCAAATACGTGGTTCTTTGAAAAGATAAGAAAATTGATAAAACATTTATTAGACAAATCAAGAAATAAAATGATAGGAACTCAAGAATATAAATGGAAAAAATAAAAATAAAATTAAATAAATGGAGTGATATGCCTTGTTCATGTGTTGGAAGAATCATTTTTTTTAATTAAAATTCTTTATAAATTGGTGTGTAGATTTACTATAATCCCAATCAAAGTCCTGATATGCTTTCTTTGATGTAGAATGGGAGAAGCTGATTCTAAAATTTACATGCAATTACAAAGGACTTAGAAACTTAATAAGGTAGAACATAGTTGGAAGACATACCACTTGACTCTGAAACTTAATACAAAACTACAGTAATAGAAACAATGTGGTATGGTGTAAGGATCAAAGATAGATCAACAGGATGGAACAGAGTAACCAGAGATAGATCCATTTGGTTATTTGATTGTCAACAAAGTGCCAGAATATTCCAATGGGAAAATTTAATTCTATTCAACAAATGATACTGAACATCCACACAGAAAAAAATGTGAATCTTGACCCATATCTTATACCATACACAAAAAGTAAATTAAGAGGGATCATAGGTTTAAGTATCACTATTAAAAATATAAAGCTATTAGAAGAAAACCTAATAAACTATTATTATGACTTGGATACCAGAAACTAATAACCATAAAAGAAGAAAAAAAAAAGATTCATTAGACTTCACCAAAATTAAAATCATTCGCACCTCAAAAGACACCATTAAGAAAATGAATAAGCAAGCCACAGATGGGAGAACATATTTGTAATACATATATTTAAGAAGAAACTGGTATTCACAATACATCAAGAACTCCCACAATAAGTGATAAAAAGATAAACAGCCCACTACAAATGAGTAAATGATATGAACACTTCACAAAAGAATGTATGCAAGTGGCTACTATACATATAAACAGTACTTCATTAGGCTTTGGGGACATGCATTTTTAAATCTAAATTGTGATGTCATTACACATGCAGCAGACAAACTGAGGGGTCAGTAGTCTTTATTAATGAAGAGCAGAGACAGGGATGATGATAATCTTAGCGTGAAAGAGTAAGGGATTTTTCCTCAAATATAGGAAGAACAGTCTGGAAAGAACTGTGGGAAGCTGGAAGACATCAACTACATTTCCAAAGCCAGAATTACCTGGGACATGAGAGATGAAACAAGTACAAGTTGAAGATATAAAGAAATGTGCTGTTCATTGAACTGTGGTTTTAGAGGTTATTATAGAAGGATTAGGTAGAAATTGCAGAGTAAGAGTTTGTTTCAAAATACAGAGCACCATGGGTATGGCATTGCTGTGGTGAATAGATGACCATATAAATGCTATAGATGCTGTGGTGAAGGGTCTTGGATGAAAGACATGGACAAGTTAGGGATCGCCTCAAAACTGTGTGTGTAGTTCCCTGGTGCCATCACCTTATATGCACGTAGGCTTGTAGAGGGGCCCAGTCATGGCAATAAACTTCTCAAGAATGAACAAGAATGACGTTTACATGTGCACCGTTGGTCACAAACTGATATACATTTGGTACTAAATTGAACTAGTTATTAAACCTTTAAAAAACAAAAATTTAAAGAAAGAAACAAATTTGGAAAATAATCAGTCAACATAAACCAAGTTGGCAATCATAACATGCATCTAATTTTAAAGACTAACTTTAGAACTAATCATATTTTACTACATATTTAAAGTACAAATGCAATGTTTGCACTGTATTTATTATCACACATGTTCCTAATTTTTCCTTAGTTGAGTAAAATATTCTGGTCTCAATATAAATATATCAATAAAATGTGGCAACATGTCAAAACATTGAATTTGTAATTTAATTGCAAGAGCTAACACATAGATTACTATAGTAGCTTCACAGATTTTGGCTTTAAAATAATGTACCATAAGAAATTACATTTAGCTTAATTTTATTTAAATCAAAGTCAAAGACTGCACCATAATTTCTCAGTGCTTCAACATTCTTTACTGTATCCCTAAGACACTAAATTTACTTAGATGTCTTTTGCATTAAGATGTTAATAATGAGATGTATTAGTCTCTTTTATAGGAAAATTGAACTGAATTGAAAATTGAAAATTTTCAACTGAAAGTTGAATTGAATTATGATGTTTTATTTTCTAGTAAGGTGAACTGAGATTATCACTTTACCATTAATTGTAATATTCCCTATGAATTTGAAGTTATTCCTTTATATGTTTAAATTTAATAATTTTGAAAAGTGAATGTAAGATTAAAATTAGGATGAGCATATGTGCTTAGACAGTTCTGATTTAGGTCCAGCTTCCCGGTATTCCAAGTGGCTAGTGCCTCTTTCACTCTAAGTGTGTTCAAGTTTGGATAATAAATTATTATCTTAGTTATACTAAGGAAATCTAAGCTTCTTAAGAGATACCAAGAGATGTGTACGAACTTTTGAAATAATAAATGAGGAACCTTTTCTAAGGATGCACCTACTTCCTTCCTCTTATATTTCTGCTTCAAAAATGCATGTGTCCAAACTGCTTTACGGTCACAAAATGCTCAGCTCAATGGGAGGAGAGGAGACAGAAAACAGTTTGGGAACATGCTATGAGAATGGGAAGTGAAGGCCTCTGAGTGAGATTCCAAGGAAGAGGGGCAAAGGTACTCAGCAGAAGAGAAACAGAAGCAAAAATGCTAATGCATAAGAAAGGTGTGCAAAGTAAGTGCCACCAAGTAGTGAAGTGATAAATATACCATGCGATCCATTCCTTCTTCTTCTACGAAAGGATGGAAATCATTTTTACCACCTGCAATGAGTCCAATTTCTTCTTAAGGAAGTATTTTTGTTATTGCACTATAGAAAAGGATAGACTTCTCTGCATAATAATCATCTGCCTTCTATGTAAATAATATTTTTACCTCAAGATTTCAAACAAATGCTTACTTTTAAGGTTTAATTGTTGCATGTACTAGAACTATTCCTAAAATGTAAATTTTAAAGAACATATCGTATAAATAATTACTGCATTCAGATTAACCTAACCCAGACATAAAAATGATACTTTTATTTACCCTTCATGTTTCTTTACCTGAGGATATTTTATAACCTTTCTAGAGAAAAACAGAATTATCTTTGAGAAAAGTATTTGAATAACTCACATCTATAGCTTTAATATATTTCAATATGAATACATTATTATGAATCTGAGAGGCTCCCATGCATTTTATTAATTTACGATTATTCCAAATAAAATATATACACACATATGTATGCATTTTATAAGAGGTCTGGTTACAAAAGCATCTCTATTTTGAGAATGAGTGAAATATACCCTATAAATAATATTCTGATGATTATATGTGTCTTCTCTGAGGTGTCTCCCATCTATGTCAGCGGAGAGCTGACACCGTGCAGAGTGTATTTTTCTGCCTTGCCTCAATATTAAGCTTAATTTTGGAAATTATTTTTGGCCTTTTTCCTTCAAACTTGTTTCTTCATACATTTTGAAAGAACATTAATATAATTAGAGATTTCTATCAGAAATACATGAATATTAGTCATCCACCACTCCTAGCTCAGATATATTAATATTCAGACCAAGAAATCCATTTGCAAAATACCTTGTCAAAAATATCATCTACTCATGTTATGATTTGTATTCATTATTCTCCTCTAAAGTCTATGGCATTACATTACTTTTTGTTTTCCATAAAATGTATGTTTTTTAGAAAGTCAAATTATTTTTCGAAAGTCAAAAATATAAATATAGGACTGAAGATTTTGTCCATGATAGTGTTCACACAATATCAAGCTGTGGTGTGTTGCTTACAACATCTCACTTAGTTCCCACCACAGTACTGATTAGCATTATTTTCTCCATAATTGAGTTTTCAAAAGACTGAATATCTCACCTGAATTCACATATCTAGGGTATGGCAAAACTGGAATTCAAGCTAGTACTTACTTTTACATCGGCATGTTCTATGTGACTTTTTTTTTCTTTTGACTGGGGAGGAGGGATGATGGTGGGAAACCAGAAAAAACTTAAATGTCTATAAGGGACTGGTTAAATAAATTACTATATGGTAGTAATAAAATAAAGGGTGATACAGACCTTAAAAGGAAAGGTTGGCCAAAAAAATATGACAGGAAGATAATACCATAAGCTGATAACATCAGTTATTTCCAGAAAGAGTTTTGGGTCAACCTGGAAATGGCAGGAAAAGAAGAACTTATATGTGTGTATGTGTGTATTTTTATATAGGCATTATTCTCATATGTGTATTTATTTTTGTTATAATACATGTGTTTTTATAATGCATGTCATTTTTATATTTTAGTATTAAAAATGGAAAAGAAAAATCCTACACACTCAAAATTTCTGACTCCACAACCTTTCCTTTTTTCCATTAAAACACAATGCATGTAAAGGTTGTTCTCTCTCTTGATGAATTATAAACAGTTCATACAAGGAAAGAAAAATGGTTCTGCTAATTTAGCCTGACAACTGTCTCTAAGTATAACAGCATTCAGGCTGGCCAGTCAGCTTTTCTGACAATACATTAGCAAATGGAAATTGGTTCTTTTGCAGTACAGGTGACTCATTCCTTCAACTTAGTCATAGTGTCACTTGTGATTGAACCACCCTAATAAAAGGAATATATGTTTTCTTCTCACTTGATGTTAGTGACTCCAAATAATTAAAAGCTGTGAAATTAAAAATCGAACATTATGATTTCTATGATATTCTTGTCTGTTTCTTGTTAGCTGATATAGTTATGATAAATAACCTCATCTCCAGTGAGAAAGATTTAAACTGCATAGGCTATTTGCCTCACGTTAGACTCTACACACAGTTAAATTACTGGAAGCAGACTGCACTTTATCCTGTTTCCAATTCCAAGTAAATGCTCAATGTTGTGACATAGCAATTGTGTCAGCAAGTCAACTTGCTTTGAAGTTGATCTGATATTTGGTTCAGAGAAGGTCAATTCAGGTACAGCTGAAGAAATCTTTCTAGGCACAGAAAAGACAAACTAACAAATTATTTCAGGGAAAGGACTTAAGTCTAATGTGAATAAAAAAAATATATAGGTCTTAGATAATTGCATTGCATTGCTGGTGATTTTCCAAAATGACCTTGTTCTCATTATAGAAAGGCAAAGTAATACATATAGGTATAATTTAGATCTAGGACATTAGTATTTAAAATAACATCTTACAAATTACATTGTGCTAGTTGTGATCAAACCAGGAAATAGGCTTCATGCTGGTTTCCTACCCCCATTACATCCAGTTATAAGCCAACTTGCTTAAAGTCCCTGGGAAGAGAGCAGGCACAATGCACCAGAAATGCTCTCCTACCTGAGGAGACACTGGGCTACATAGAAACATAAAGAACCCCTTTCCTCACTAAACCTTTTGAGTGTGTAGCTCTGAGAAGGTTTTCCTTTTCCATCCCCTCACCCCAGTGCAGAAGTACATCAAGTGTATATCACACCACTGCAACCACTAGAGAGAGGAAAAGAGAGTACAGGACAGAAGAGAATTTTAATGTCTTAACTATTTCTCTAACCACTTTAGTTAGGAATCTCAACTCATTTTAAAAGAAACAGGAACATTTTGTTTTTATAGTAATTGCTACCAAACATGCTCTGTTTTATGAGGTCTCTGGTTCTTTTAACAAGTCTGTTCAATTTCAAAACTTCGCAATGATATTCTGTAGAAAAAGTCTCATTTCAGTAAACTATTAGTCCTGTTCATTTTCAGGTGTGATCTCATTTAAATGTGTCTTCTACTACTCTGAGAAAGCTGGACAGGTTGTAGGAGAAAGGAAGGAAAAGGAAAATAGGTTTTGATTTCCATCCTGGACTGCTGCAGGTTTGAATCTCTTGTGTTGTTTACCATGGCTGCTGATCTAGCTTGTTGTCTATAGTCTCGATGTAAGCAGATACATGCTCACATGAACAGGCGAAGAAAAAGAACTGTAATCCTTAGCTAGCCATTGTGAATTCTGGTGATACTCATTTATCTGGCAACTCCCAGCTTTGAACCCAAGCCTTATTCCTTGGGTATGTAGGCTTCTTTTCCATAACTATGAAAACCTCTGGCCGGCCTACATCCCTCAATGTCATCTGTTATTGTGGTTCCCAGTCTGGAACTGCAGGCATAGGAGAAGGACTTCTATTTGATGTATCCTTGCCCTACTGGACCTTGTGATTCTACCATGCTACTGTCTCCAAGGCTCTTTGGCCTTCTGATAGAACTGAGTCAAGTCAACAAGTTTTTGCTTAAGCTGACATTCAGGTCATCAGTAAAGAACATTCTCTCCCTTCTTACCAACACATCCAACCTTTTTGACTAATTCTCTTGGCCCAAACTTCTCTTGGCAGATTACATGTTTATAAACAATAAATGTTCCAATAAAGCCAACCAATTTTCCTTTCATATCTCTTCAAGGTAAAGGCCATCAAAGGAGTCCTGCATATTTTTCTTGCCTTTCGTAACTTTTGACAAAATCATTAAACACTTCCTTCTGTCTGTTTTATTTTAAAATTAAATATGTTATGATTTAATTTCTCTCCTTTTTTTGGTATATCCTTCCATATATTTATCTATGTGTGTAAACACATAAGGACGCATATATTTTAATAATAAAATGCTGTTGAACTATAACAGTGTTTCTTAGCTTCTTTTTCCACTTAACCACACTTTCTGTGTGCCCAGTCCTGTCCTAAGTATTTGACATGGAGTGACTCATGTAATCTTCCCATCCTCTTCATTCCATGTAACTTTATATAGGTTTATGGAGGTCTCATAATTTAGTCACTTCCTTACTGATGGATTTGTAGGTTGTTTCCACATTTTACTATCATAAATGTAACAAAATGACCACAGATAAGCTTAGATCTTGCAGTATGTTGTGGTCAACTTACTGGGGCCAGAGAATCAGACCTCATTCTTGTAGGTGAATCAGACCCCATTCTTGTAGGCTCCTGCAGGGACTGGGTGTTTCCACTGTCTGGTACTTTCCTGGGGCAGGAAACGAAGAAGGAGGAGCTGCCTTAGATGAGGGCAGTGGAAGCACTTCCTCTCTGGAGCTGGCGGTTGGGTCAGCGGGCTTGACTTTGCCATTAGAAGAGGCCTGGGGCAGTTCTAGATGTTGAGGGGGTGGGGCGGGCAATGAGCTGCACCTGGTCAAATGGAAGCAGGTGCTTCCCAGTAAGTGATCCTGGGCTGGGGCTGGGCCTATGCAGTGGACATTATTGATTTAATTTCTTTACAAGAAGATCTGGGAGCATGTAAATAAAAATGTAAAGCTTTTTGAGTCTGGAATTCTATCTCATATGTAAACCAAGAAGTAACTTTCTGACAGTTAAGGATTTGCTGCAAATGAAAGTCAGGACATAGTGATTAATGTCACCTCTCAATGAGCATGTGGGATGATGGATTCCTAAAACACTGAAAGACCCAGGTGACCACTTATTGCTCCCTTAGCATTCAGGGTTTACCTTGCACCTAAGCAATACTTGAGGGATATAATAAAACCATTTAAGACCTTGATTTGCTCCAGGTGTTAGTTTAGAACACACTATAGTCAAATTTGCTCTGTTCCATGAGAAGTAAAATATGAAAGTTGCCATTAATATTTAAGTCATGGTTGTAAAAACAAACTTTAAATATAAATCAAATAAGTGGATTTTCTTAATATATCACTTTCTCATTTTAGTTAATGTGTCAGTTTCTCATTGCATAAATAAGTAAACTTTAAGATTGTGTTTTTGTTGTAAATTACTAGAATAATATGACATCATTGATGGGAGGGGCGATGTATATTTCATCACGGTATTCCCCTAGATGAGCACAATTCTTGATACAAAACAGCCATGCAATGAGTAATTGCTGAATTTGAAATTTTGAATTTTAAACTCAGATATAATCAATGGTAATAAGTGTCTTGAGCGCAAGAATAAACATGACACAACAAAATATTTATTCCCAGTGTTAGATTTAAATATTTTTGTGATTGCTAAGCTGCAGTGGATTGTAACTTTAGGATAATGGCACTGACCTCAACAACTGTATAGGTAAGAAAGTTAACCTGAGCTCCTTTATAATACCAACTCTATGTCAGCAAGTGAAGTGAGCAATTTACTTAATTATCTCCTTTATTCCTCAACCACATGTATAAAGTAGGAAATATTTATCCTTTTTTTTTCTACATATGACAAGAGTAACTAGCACAGGATTGCAAAGCTTGGGCTGAGTGGTAGATCTGGGAATTAAATCCAGACATCTCTATCTACAAAAACTCTAATTTTGACAACTAAACTTCATTGCCTGAATAAAGCTTGAACTATGATCCAGTTGTCTAAAAAAACTCACAAGATTAAATATATAATTTTAGAATAGAATTATAATTTAAAATTATATTCAGTATTATGATCAATATTTGAAGATTTAAGAAATAAGAATAATTGGAACTCCGATGTCACAGAGGTATTAAAAGAATAAGAAGAAATAAGGAGCACATTATCATATCTTACCTAATTTGGGATCATTTTGTTAAAAAACAAGCATTTTAGTAGCTTGATTTGAAATGAAGAAACATTTTCTTTCCATTTCATACCTAATATTAAGAATCTATATTCTTCAGTTTCATAATGATTTTAAAAATTAACTCGAGATCAGTTAACTCTAGGACTAGTTATGGTAGTCCATAACTACCATTCACTTTACATTTTCAAGTGGAAAAAAATTGGAAAATTCTGACTTTGAGGTAGAGATCCACAGTCCCTACTCCCAGTCATACCTCACAAAATGTTTATGATAATTAAATCTCCCAAGGAATCTAGATAGAAAGTAATTTCAAATCCTAATTTTTATTTAGTATTACTATATAAACTTCATGCTATATGTCATAAATCAAGGCAGTTTATTCATAAATGAATTTATGTAAATGTGTAGCAAAAAAAGGTCATGTCAATCACATTCCCAAACTACAGTCTTGTTCTACACCTAGCATAATTTACTTCAAGTTATAGCTTCACCCTATTGTTTAATTCTGAGAAACTGTAATTTAAGAATTTCTTTAAAGAAAAGCCAGCTGTGAACCTTTAGGAAAAAGTGAGGTAAATTCAGAAAGTTTAAGTCCCCCATTGAGAAACTTCATATACATGTTGCATTGGAGTGTCTTTAACACTGTGTTTTATCTGAAAGTTCTTTTTTATAGCTTTCTAATCGTTAAAATCCAAAAAAAGATGAATTTTATGACTTTAAGAGAATGAACTATTAGTTTTGATGTTTTTGAATATGTTGGAGATATTTTTATTCTAAACCCACATTGATATAAAAATTAGATTTTTATACTACAGATATTGTATTGGTTTAGTTTGACAATCTTTTTGTTTTCATGGTCTAAGGAAATAGACTTCTCATAACAGAGAAAATTAAAAGCTGATGTTGTGTTGTGTTATGTTTTGTTATGCTGTTATGCTATTTTATGTTGTATTATGTTATGCTACAATAAATAAATTCACATATTTTATTAACATTAGATATAGTACCAAAAATAATCTTATAGGATACAAATATTCATTTGAAAATTTACAATTTTAAATTACCAATATAATTATGTATTTTACATGACTCTAAATATTATTATTGTTTATTATTATTATGATTGTTTTTCACAGGTAGAGCATCTGTTTCTAAATTTGCTTTAATTCCCTACATTAGTGTCAAAAGCTTTTCTCAACTACCTCTTGGACTCAAATTTGGCCTGAAAAATCACATGATCCCTTATCTCAGCATCCATCATTTATCTTTTTTTTTTTTTTACAATAACTGAACTTTATAACTCCTAGAACTAGCTATAAACATAGTTTTACCATTTTTTTCATACAAGGGGTATATACTAAGAAGAATCTTTTACCTTAATAGTTAAGTCTTTTCTTTTTACTAGCAATGTAAACATCTTAATAAGATATATATTATAAATATAAATACACACATATTTTTTCCTCTTAAAATGGGTTTAGACTCAACAAAGGATACTTCAAAGGAGTAGACAAAGTGATAAGAGAAAAGGTATGCCAGGAAAAAGGCAAAGGGACATTAAATAAAAACATTAAAGAGTTCCAGAAATGTAAATAAGATGTAAATTGAACTGTTCATTGCATTTAGTGACAAAAATACTTAAGTAATTCTATTTTAGTGCAGTGGTCAAAGCTAAAACCAGGTGGCAATACCAAGTGAAAGGAGTTGTACTGAAAGTAAATATAGTAAAGATACATAAGTCTTTCAAAAGTCAAGAAACTTGATCTTAAAAGGAAGAATGCAGACAGGTCCATATCTGGAGAAAATAGGAAACAATCGGAAGAGAAGTTGGGGATACAGGAAAGCGAAGAGATTATTGAGAGAGTGGGGTCCCTAAAAAGGCAGAAAGGAAAGGGATCCAAAGCACAGATGGAGGTTTAGGTCCACTATTCTAAAAAGAGGGAAAAAATGGATGGGTGCATGTGCAACTGTGTGAGTGGGTTTTATGAAAAGAAACAGAGTTTTCTTAAAGTCTTTTTTGTTGTTGTTGTTCTACAAGGTAAGAGGCAAGATTTTCTGCTGACTGAGGGAAAATGTGGGAAGGTCAAAGGTCTGGGGATTATTGAGAATGATTGAAATAACCTCTATGAAGACTAGGAAAGTGCTAACTAAGAAGATATTGTAAAATTCTCAGCCAGCATTGAGAAGTCAGACCAGATTATTGATCATAAATCTATAGTGGTGGCATTGGGTAAGGTCATCTGATTTGCTACATCTTTGCTTCATTATCTGGAGGTGGAGCCTGAGGAGATGGAAAGTTGGATTCCAAAAGACTGTGGTTGAGTGATGAATCCCAGTTCTAATTTAGAGAGGAAAAGGCATAAGCAGAGGCTGATTTAAAGCTACTGAAGGCTAAGCTTTAGGCCCTCTTCTTACACGGGTCACTTCAAATACCCCTCAAGAGACACTGGCAATTTTGTACTTGTGATTTACAATTTTATACTATTTTTCTTTTAAAAGGTCCTGCAAATAGTTCACAAGCATGTAACCCCAAAATCTGAATGCAGCCCCAGAGGATGAAAATAATAGGAATGCCAGTAGGAGATAAAAAGTAAAGGAGTCTATGAATTGGATAGTCTAATGATAATAAAGTTATATAAAGAAAATAGTGGGACTGAGAACACATGAACGCTGGGGAAATAGAATTTTGTTTGGGGGAAGTGGAATGAATTAAATCATAATTTCGCAGATGAAATATTTAAGACAAACCAGATTTGTTCTGTTCTCTCTTAGGAACACTGCTTAACTAATAATACTTGTGCGTATATAATATGTATTATTAGTGCTCCCACTGTTCTGGCTTCTTGGCTGGCAAAAGCAAGCTATTATTCTGAGTAAGATGAGAAGCATATTTCAGTTAAGCAATTCCTTCATAGATTAACATGAACAAGAAGCCCTCGCAGGAGGAAGGAGATTGGAACATAATTAAGGAAACACATTGCTCACTTTTCATTTAACCTTCTGAGAGTCAGTTTAGCTAACTAATTTATCAGTTAGTGACATACATTTAATCTTTTACTCAAAACTTTAGTTGATGGTTTCTTTCCTTACCTTCCTTCCTTCCTTCCTCTTTCTTTCTTTCTTTCTTTCCTTCTTTTTCTTTCTGTATTAGGTTTTGGCAGACCTAAAGTAATTTTTGTCTAACAAGTGTTCTATGAATGTCCTTTAGTAGTCTGCCTATTGAATTCGAAGAAATCTTTCTTAAATAGGCCTTACTTAAAATTAGCAATTTTAAATATACAGTCTATTCTCATTATTCACAGATTCCATATTTGTGAATTTGCCTTCTTGCTAAAATTTATTTGTAATATCAAAATCATATTTGCAGTGCTCTCACAATCTTTTAGGTACATATGCAAAGCGGCAACATGCATGTTCCCAGCTGAGATCAGGCAAAACAAAACTCTGCTCTCTCTTTTCAGCAAGCAAGTGCAGTCTATTTAGTGCCATGTTTTGTACATTTTTGTGCTTTTTGTTAGTGATTTCGCTACTTAAAGTGCCCCTTAAGCATAGTGCTGAGGTGATGTCTAGTGTTTCTAAACACAAGAAGGCTTTGATGTGCCTTACAGAGAATATGTATGTATGAGATAAGCTTTGTTCAGGCATGAGTTTATAGTGCTGTTGGTCATGAGTTCAATGTTAATGGATCAATAAGATATAAAATAAGGTGTCTTCAAATAGAAGCACATGTAAAACAAGGTAACAAATTCATTGATTGATGAAAATTACTGTGACCAGTGTCTTGCAGGAACCTAACTCTGTATTTTCCCTAGGAGCAAAGGTTCGGTATTCACTAATTCCAGGTTCACAGCAACGTTATAGAGCATAACTACTGTGAATAATGAGAACGGACTGTATGATGAAATGAACCAAATCCTGCTGAATAAGTAAACTGTAGCTCTTTTAATTTTTATATCATTTCTTGTCAATGAGATATTTAAACCTTGATTTTCATTCCTTATGCAAAAGGTCACTGTCAAGAATTCTATTGGTATATCCTAGTATACTCTTTCAGAAACGCAAATCAGATCATGTTTTTTCTCATCTAAAAATGTTTCATGACCTCCCATGCCTTAAAAGATGAAGTACCAATTCCTCGGCATGGCATAAAAAGCTTAATCACAGCCCGGTTCCATTCTAACTCCCAAGCACTTCTCCTGTCCATTCTCTCTTTTACAGCTTCTGCACACAATGAATTTCAACTTTTTGAAACCCACCAAGCAATGTCCAATTCCCCAGCCATTCCCACTGCCTGTAAATGTCCTACCTGATGCTTGTCTATCTGTTGAACTGCTAAAATTCGTGAAAATTCCAATTTCAATGTCACTTCCTCTGACTTGCAGAGGTCATCAATTCCTCTTTTGTGCTTTCACAGCATTTTGATTTTTCCTTTTGGGTGCTTGTCTTCCTCATTGCATTGGAAGCTGCTACATTATGGTGGAGTCACATGTTAGACATATGTAACTCTAGCTGATGCATTTAGAACACAAGATAAGTGTGAAATCCAAACCCACTTTCAAATTCAATCCTCATAAAATGACAGCAACAAAAATCTATGCATTTATATTAAGATTCCAGAGCCTTAACATTCAACAGAATGGAGTAAACATGAGAGGACATTAATCACGTATTGGCCACTCAGTATTTGACCCCCTTTCCTAAAGCTCCATGCTGTATTTGTGGAGAATTATTCTCCCACCACAGTGTGTGGGACTTGGCAACAGGGGCATTACCACCATGCATCTCCTACCATAGACATCAGTTGGAAATGAAATTTGAAATTAATCTCACCGGACAAGGACATTAAGACAGAAACGAAAAATTGCAGAAACAACAGTATCAGCATTGCGGTAGCGTTAGGAGGAGTGGTAGGGGCAACCTCTGTTGTGGCAGCTAGAAGATGTTAGGCCTGGATGGTCAGGATCATTCTATGGCATTTGATATGTACCTGAAAGGATAATAGAGAAATTGGTACTTTTAAAGTGATTGTATTCATGAGCATGGTTTGATGGTAGAAACCGTTGCAAAATATATAATCTCAGCCATTTATAAATAATAAAAGCTAAAACTTAAAAAGAAGAAAGCTGAAAGAGATAATAGATTATTGTCTAATCCATTCTTGGGAAATCTAAAGAACATGCATTCTAGGGAAGTAGTATAATTTGCCCAGGGTCACATGGCCCCTGGAAAAGCTAGGCTAAAAGCCAGGTCTTTGAGGTATAATTTGGTACCATATTTTATGATGCCATGATGCTTTCCAAGTAATTTTTTTTACCCATTTTTATTTTCAGCATGATTTGAGAATCTTTAGTTTCTTATTTCCCCACTTAAAAAGAATCCCTTATTATGTGTCACCATTTTTTAGAATTAAGTAGAGAATATATTGAGTTTCAAAGATGTCACATATGAATATCATCATTAAGATGATCAAATTCTAGTTTTAATGTTTATATAAGAAGGATAGGATGTGTGGAATAATATACATCCATATTGAAATTGGACCTCAACTATCAGTATAATTTGAAAACTTTAATTAAATATTACCCTGCATTCTGCTTTTATGTATTAACTCAATCTATGGACTTTTTCCCCCAAATATTTCTATTCATTTCATGTACATTTGGTGTTTTTAAGAGAAACATTTGGTCAGTTTATAACAATGGCATTAGATCAACTTGATAACCAACAGCTCCAAGTAAAACTTAATTCATGACATTTATCTGGGAGCAGTATTTTCAGGCAAGTTATGAAAGTTCAAAATTCATGAGGCAGTGGAATTTACATACCTTATTTTTTAAAACCCAGTCTGAATTTAGTGCCAACATTGTCCCCATCTCTATATATTACCTTATACTCTGGATCCATTAAAAAATTTTTAACGGAACCTTTGTTTTCAGCCAAAAGCACTGTCACAGAGGGAAATTAAAATTCCCTGACAGGGCTTCCCTGGTGGTGCAGTGGTTGGGAATCTGCCTGCCAATGCAGGGGACACGGGTACGAGCCCTGGTCTGGGAGGATCCCACATGCCGCAGAGCAACTGGGCCCGTGAGCCACAATTACTGAGCCTGCGCGTCTGGAGCCTGTGCTCCGCAACAAGAGAGGCCGCGATAGTGAGAGGCCCGCGCACCGCGATGAAGAGTGGCCCCCGCTTGCCGCAACTAGAGAAAGCCCTGACACAGAAACGAAGACCCAACACAGCCAAAAATAAATAAATTAATTAATTAATTTAAAAAAAAAAATTCCCTGACAGTGGAGTCATTACAAACCTCTCTGACTGCCAGTGTACACAGGCCCACTCCACCAGCAGCTCAGTTCTAGCAGGCAGATATGGCATAGTCGCCTTATAAAAATATTTGTTTCCAGAGTTTAAGTGGTGTTGTTTTTTAAACTTTCTCATTTCTTATTTACCGTAAAGTTTGAAGTCTCTTACATCATAAGAACTAAGAAATGTTAAAGTTTCACTTATAGCAAAAGAGGCAAATTTAAAAAAAAATTTTTAAAGTTGATCTCATTGGCTAAAGGCTAAAATCAAAGGACAGTTTAAATTCAGAGAAGGTCCTAAGTATGTGAATATGTAGTTCTTCAGCCAAATTGTTACTAAAAGGTATAGATGCTGCTGTGTAGACCTCTGCTGAATGCAAACAACTGTTTAAACTATCATTTAATAATAAATTTCTGTAGGAACAATTGCATTTGACTAGGCAGTTATGAAATTAGTAAATGTGAAGAGAAATGTTATGGACTATTACCAAAATAGAAGCATGAAAAGGGAAATAAATAGAAATAAATGGTTTAAGATTATTAAAGTATATTCTTCCCCAAAATCTACTCGTAGAATCAAGTAATTTATAATACTAATGCATATTACATACGGTAGGATTGTTTCTGAAATATCTCTATCTGCCTCTGGGGAAAAAAAATTATTTTTTTCCCGTAGGGTAAAAGAGTGCCAAAGAAAATTCTGGCTAAAGTTGAGTCAGTGGTTGCCTAGATGCAGCCTTTCTCTTAGTTGGTACTTTGCCTTGTATACCCATTTTTCCCCCAAATAATTGTAGATAAAGGAGAGTTTCCCTCTTTGTTAAATTAGAATACTTTCAACTACAGAAATAGAAACTCCAGATCAACCAGTTTAAACAGTAAAGAAGTCTATTGTCTCTGTTAACAAGAAAACCAGAAAGAGAAGTGGCTCCAGAGATGACTGGGTAGCATCTTAGTGATGTCATCACAGAATCAGGAGTCTGTCTGCCTGGGGTCAGTGTGACATTCCAGCAAGCATGGAATTAATTGGCCTGAGTTGTTTTACCGAAATAACAACTGCACCTGCACGGCAGGGAACTCTGGCCAAGGCATGAAACATTCTGATTAAGGGTGTAACTTTGAAAAAAAAAAAAAAGAGTGTAACTTTGTAATTATGAGTCTGAGGAATTTCACGTAGTTTGTATCGGCTGTCAGCATTGTTTATAGATAGCAGTGAGATTTATGATGTTCACATGGTCTTGAGACTTATGACGTGCCCAGAGATTCCTGGAAAGGTCTCCCATTGGGTTGGTTATGTAGCAAGGATATGTTTAGGTGACAAGCAGACTGAAAGAAACCTGGGTTGGCATTATTTTGGGCACCCTGCTTCCGAGGGGTTCCATGCACATGTCAGGTGGTTCTTTTTTTTTTTTTAATTTATTTTTATGGCTGTGTTGGGTCTTCGTTGCTGTGCGAGGGCTTTCTCTAGTTGCGGCAAGCGGGGACCACTCTTCATCGTGGTGCGCAGGCCTCTCACTATCGCGACCTCTCTTGTTGCGGAGCACAGGCTCCAGACGCGCAGGCTCAGTAGTTGTGGCTCACGGGCCCAGCTGCTCCGCGGCATGTGGGATCTTCCCAGACCAGGACTCGAACCCGTGTCCCCTGCATTGGCAGGCAGATTCTCAACTGCTGCGCCACCAGGGAAGCCCTGTCAGGTGGTTCTTGATCCAAGACAGAAAGCATATCACTAAGGCCCTTACAGAGGGAGGAGAATTAGAACCTGACCTCTCTTGACCCCTTGTTGTGAGGAAGCTTTTGACTGTGATGCATGTCCTTACTTTAATACTGTTGCTGTATTGTATCTTTTTCATGCAATAAAGTGTAGATTTGTAAGCATTGCCATTTGGGGTCTTGTGAGTCAGGACATGGACTAGGGTCATGCAAGTGCAGACAGAGTAAGTATCTCCTTAAATTTTGTGCACCAGGAACCTCACTAGCTTCACTAGCCCCAGCCTTGCTGTGAGACTTCTTGTCTATCAATACTTTCTAACTGTGGGTAACAGTGAACTCAGCTTCATGCTCAGGCTAGTATATTATTTTCACAAGTGCCTGCCAGTGGTAGTCGAGGCTCCATGCTTTCTTGTTTGTATCTAGCAGGCGAGAAGAATTTGATTCGGACAAGGAGCTATTAGTCCTTATTCTAATTTTCTTAATTTGGAACATAACTCCCTGAACATCAGGAGAATTTGAGGCCTTGGTTAGTTTACTAATGAGGATGACTCTATAGAGCAGGTGAATGAGTGGATAGCTGGAAAGAAAAATAAAATCAAAACAGAATTCTCTTAAGAAGGAGAAGAGGAGAAGGCCTCTTATAGCTTGGCAACCCAGAGCATCCACTGTACCTTCTTACTGGCAGAAACATTAACTTAAAAGGAGGTGGATAACAGCAGCTTATGAGTTAAATGCCAAATACTTTATTTTTTTTTAATGCCAAATACTTTTAACTAAAGTTAATATTCTCCCACTTTTCATTTTCATGATTCAAGTTATAGACTTAATAAAATTTTTCTAAGAAAACGTTTCTACATTAATGCTTAACATATACCACTGAAAAAATAAAAGATCAATATCAAAATATATAACTAATAACACAGTCTAAGGCAAAGAATTTTAATTAATGACACCACTGCTCACTAAGATGACAGGTATAATTATCATTTTTCTTCCACTGATTTCCGTAAAACAGAGTAAATCTGATGATTGAATATTACTAATAATTTCTTGCCACAGATAGGTTATTTTACATGATTTTTAAAATGTACTTAAAAATGAATCCAAAAGCTTTATTAAAGATGCAATTATCTCACATTAAAATCTTACTCATTTGAGTTGAAACCATTTAAAATTCAAATAATGCATGATAAGATACTGTTCAAATTTTTCATAGTTTTAAAATACAATATACTTGACCAGCACCTATTCAGTTCCATGATTATTCGTTTTATATTACACTGTATACCTGGAGGATTATAAAAGTTCTGTTTTTAGCCTGTAATGAACATATATATTAAAGAAAGTGAGAGTATTTTTACAAATAACTAGCAATAGGGGCAGAATGTTAGATGTATGTAAAATGGTAAGAGAAGTAAAAAGATATAGGAACAACCTCGGAAGAGAATGACTACCAAAAATAAAGACTGTAGCCAAGAAGTCATTTACATAACTTAGAAATTTTTGTTAAAATCTTCAAATTAATATTTATTGAATTTTTATTATCAGAATAAATTCATGCACACAGTAACCAATCAAATAGTATAGCTCTAGGATTATATTTTCTTCTCTTTGAGTCCAATGTCATGTACAACCTGATATCACCTAAAACTGAATATTTCTATTGAGTAATCTTTTCTCTTTCACTCAGTTCCTTAAAATCATTCCACATCTCACTGTGCTTCGTATTTGAACTATGACTTTCTTATAAAGAACCTTGTTCCTCTTTAAGTTTCTGATTAGCTTTTTCTTGCTTTATGTAGCCTTTATCATGCCCTTAGTTTTCAGCCTTTTTTTCTCATTATCTAGTTTATTTTAAAAAGTGTAAGCTCTTCTTCCCAGTGGCCTGCTGATCTGATCTGTATGGGTCACTCATGTAGCCTCAGCCCAGACTTTGTTTCCCTGCCCTCTTTGAGCTACTGTGTCCTGACACCCAGTAGCTTCTTTATTCATGATATTCATAGAAAAGGCATGTGGAAGATTTACTTGCTAAATCTCAACATGTCTGAAATCATTTTTATTCTGCTTTCATACTTCATTGAGTTTCATTGGGTAAAAATTCTAATTTAATTTTCCTCAGAAATATTAATTGTATTCTAGCATCCAATCTTAATGAGAAGATGTCCAAGAACATTTTGATTTTTGTTCCTCTGCAAGTGTTATTTTCTTTTTTCCTCTATGGAAGTTTTTAAGTTCTTCTCTTTGTCCTTAATATTTTGAAGTTTCAAGATGATGTGCTCAGGTAGAGAGAGATGAATTTTTATTCATTAAGCTGGATATTCAGCAGGTCTCTTCAGTGTGAAGACCTATAATTTCTTCATAAATGGGAAATTATACTACCTCATGATAATTTCCTATCCTCTGTTTCCTCATTTCTCTTTTTCTATGTTCCTGTTAGTCTAATACATGCACATTTCTGCCATTTTTTAAAAGCTCATCTGAAAATTTTCTTTGTTCATCTACTCTACATTCTGAGAAGTCCACCAAAAAACCCTTTGATTTTTATTTTCAATATTACTACTTTTATTTTAAAACCTTAATTCTGTTATCCCTTTGTTATCCCTTTTTTATAGTTGCTATAGTTCCACACTGTGTATATACCATATTCCCATATCTCCCTGAGGATAACAGTCATCCTTTCCCTGATCATTGTTTGCTCAATGATCAGTTGCTTTTGAGTGTCCATTGTCTTTTTTTTCTGGTTGAACTATTTTTTAAACAACCTTATTGAGCTATCTTTGACATATAAAAATTGTATATTCTTAAGGTATAAAACAACATTTATATATATATACGTTGTGAATGATCATCAAAATCAAGCTAAATAACATATTCATCATCTCAACACAGTTACCATTGTGTGTGTGTGTGTATGTGTGTGTGTGCGCACGCACGCACGCGTGTGGTGGGGATGCAGGTTTATGTAAATGCGTGTGTGGATATGTATGGTGAGACTTAATTTAAGATCTAAACTCTTAGCAAGTTTCAAGTGTACAATATAATATTGTTGACTATGGTCACCATGCTATACATTAGCTCTCTGGAACTCATTCATCTTTCATAACTGAAACTTTGTACTCTTTGACCAATATCTCATTTCCCCCTCCCTCCCACCCTAAGTAACCACCACTCCAGTCTCTGCTTCTATGAGTTTGACTATTTTAGATTGGGTGCCCATTGTCTTTTTTTTACTTCTGATCTGCACATACATCCAATGATTCTTGATGGTCTTGTTTAAATTTCAGAAAGAAGAGTTGGGTACAGAAGAACTGTGGGTTTCTTCTGTTGTATTAACTTTTCTTTTTATTTTCACATCATATCTCTCTCTGAGGAGGATTTTTCACTGCTAGATCTCTGCAATAAGGGGCAAAAAAGGCAAGGAGGTAAGAACTGGCCCTCTAGCTAAGAGCCTGTTTGGTTCAATTTCTTTTGAGGAGAGACCCCAGTTTCTGACCCCCATCTCAAGTGCTAATTGCCTGTTGACACTCTGTGGATTAGCTATGGAGGGGTACACTGACTAATAGAGTTTCTTATGACCCCCAGATAATCCTCCTGTATAGAGCCCCACTGCCACTCCATTTTACCCACTGCCTCTGAGCCCAGAGCTGCTTGGGGATCGCAGTGGGGACATGAGTTCCCACCTCCACTGCAGGTTCTTTTTTATGTAATTTAGGATGCAGGTTTCTAGGCCCATTTCTTCTTCTAATGGGGGGGCCCATTTGATGCTTCATCAGCATTCTCTTTTCCATGATTTTTTTGCAATCTCTCATCCTTTGTTGATCACCCTCCCCATCTTTCTGCTATATGCTTGTTTTGTTTTGTCTTTTTCCACTTTTATTCCAAGATGAGGCAAAAAAAGAGAGAGAAAAAACATTAGTCATCCTTTCAAAAACTTCGTTAAATTATATTCTTCAATAACTTTTTCTTCAAGTTATTTCTTAAAGTAATTTATTATCTGAAAAAAAATTTATACTGAATCCAGCTTAGAGAGATTTACTAGAGAAATTAATTTTAAATGATGATTTTATAATGTGCTTATCTTACTCCTATTGTGGTAAAAGCACTTTTTCCTTTACAGGATGGCAAAATTAGTTCCTTCCTCAAAATAAGCAGGAAATCTATCTTGTCCCTACATCTGCCAAAGATATAAAATACCCAACTGTAACTATTTCACCAAAATGAAAAGAAATAGACAAAATCCTAAAGCTCAAAAAACTGAGCAGGAGTTGTTGAAAAGGCTTTAAAAGGTAAGACTAGGCCATTTCCTGAGATTACCAGACAACATGTTATAATGCTTTTTGATTAAAAGGAAAAAAATCACATACTGCCACCATAGAGGAAGCTGTAAGATTGGTCTTTAAATCTGTGAGAATAAGATTAGTCAAGTCTTAGAGTCTCGGAACCAAATTAAATTGATGCAAAGCCCTGAAGTTTGAGAAAAAAAAAAATTGTTATGTCTCTTTATTTAGATGTAACAAATCTACAGAGTAATAAGCATGATGTAATTTCAATATAGCTGTCACTTTGTGAAAGTCATTTTCTATGAGACACTGTTTTAAGCACTGTGTTTATAGAACAACTCTTTGAGGTGGATGGTATTACTCCACTTTAACAGATAAAGTAGTTAAAACCAGAAAAATTAACTAGTTTGTGCAGGTGGCGTAGGTAGTAAATAGCAGAGTGGAAACCCTGCATGTTTCCATCATCAGTAATCTAATGGTCCTTTACTCTGGCTGCATTTTAGAATTACACTTGGGAAGCTTTAAAAGTTAAAAAGAAAGAATGAATGGATAGAGGGATGGAAGGAGGGAGAGAGAAAAAGAGAGAAATGGAAAGATGGGCCCCACCGTTTTCCAAGATTCTGATTTAAGTGGTTTGGAAAAGATTCTAGGCATTGGTACTAATTTTAGAGAGATTTTTAGGACATCTTAATGTATAGCCACTGTTGAGAACCACTGTCCTAAAGTAGTACTTCTATGTATATGAATCTCAGGGGGAAGCTATTAAAATGTAGGTTCTAACTCTGTAGATGATGTGGAAGCTATGACCCTAAACCAAAATGTGTTGGACCAGAAGCAAAGTCACCTGTAAAGTACTTTGTACTTTGTACACCAAGTACTTTGTATACCAAACTTCACTGGGAATGCCTTTTGTTACTAAGAAAAAGACTTAGAAAAAATAGTGAAAAAAAATTTTTATTCAATTACAGAGAAAGTATGTATAGTTTAAACGTGTATCCCTCAGGTAACACTCCTAGTAGAGAATCACTGGTCTAAGGTTTATGTGTCAAGGGGAAAAAGCCAAGAGAGAAAAAGCTGGTATGGAAATAAGAGGTGTATCAGGAGGAGTGAGATTGAGAACACAGAACGAACTGGAGGAAAGTCATGGTTCCTTTAAGACAGGAGGAATAACAGATTCCAATTAAAGTTTGTTTCAGGGTAAGCAGGATTCTGAGGGAGTTTTCTCTTGAAAACCCCTACTGGTTCTGTGAAGTAAGAGCAAAGTGGTATTTATGTGAGATGAGAGTTTATAGAATTGGGAGCCTGAGGAAAAGGTAGACATTAAGGATAATTACAGAGAGAATAGGAGCATAATCTGAATAGAGTCAACCACAAAGTTTGCAAGGTAAAGACGTGGGCACAGCTCCAGCTGAAGACCATGAGGCACTGCAGGATTTTAGTGTCCCCTTTAAACAGCACTTTGCAGTACTAAGCTCATGGCTGGAGTTATTCAAAGATGGGGTTTTGTGGACAAGGTGAGGTAGAGGAAATTAAAATAGGAAATAAACTTTAGTTAATAGCTGTTGGTGTTGTGTATTGAGCAAATATTTAAATTATAATTCCCAAAGATCCCTTTAAAAAAATGTTAAAAAAAATTCATTTCACTTGTTAAAGACAGTAAGGTAGACTTTACTCAAGAGCACTGTAACAATGGGGTTTTGCAGTAGCAGAGAGGAATTGGACTCAACTACAAATAAAAGGACAAGTGGAGATGTATAACCAAGGAGCAGGGTGGGGGTCAATGAATGGAAAATCACTGAAACAGAACATTTAGGCTAGGGGAATTCTTGCCAGAACTACTTCTCAGGATTCTTGCTGGAGGCAGGACAGGGTGATAAGATAACAAGGGTGAGGGTGAGGAATATGATCAGATATCAAGGATGGGAGATTTTCAGTAAACTGACCCCAACAGTATCCTTGCTAAAACTGGAGTAAATGAGATAGGAAAATAGCCAAGGTCAGGGACTGGTAAGGAAGAGGACTTAGAGGAGCCTGACTTATATTTGGTTAAAGGAGGGAGTCTTTGTCAAAAGGCAAAACAAGTCATAATAGAAACCCTTGCAGTTAGTTGTATCAATATGTCTTTCTATTTACTGGAATCTCAAGAAACTGTTAAATAAGTCAATGGAAAATAATTAGGGAAACCCCATAAGATTAATTTTAAAAAGTAAGTCTCAGTAATTAAAATCTGACATAGTTCCTGTTAAAAATCCAAAAACTTGTTAATGTCTTTATGGAAGACAAACAGTTAATTTTATCCCCAAAGATACAGTAGGAAAGAGTTTGCAGGCTGCTCTAGAAACAATGTTCACACTGAAATAACTTTATGAGTGACAGACCCAGCACTGATGCATGCATCTCAGATAACTTCTTTTTTTTTTACAAAAAAGAAAAAAATAATTAGTGTGAAGTGATATAAAGGTTGAAAAATGGTAAAAAATTGATGTGATTTAGTATCGTAAAATAATTTGAAAAATGTTCCATTCCTGAATAAGACAAGTAGCAATTAGTAAATAATAGATCAAAACAATCATTAGTTTTCAATTATTTCCATCTTATAAAATACAAAAAATAAAAAGTTAGAAATTGAAAGAAACCAAAAAAGGTTTAAAATATTACATGAGAACTTTATTAAAATAATTTGAAGATTGTTTACAGCCTAAAGGAGAAATGAAAATGATCTTGCTTCCTTTAATCACAGTTAAAGTACATCTCTGAAGACTTGACACAAATTATAGACACTACTAAACAGAAAGCCAGGATGAAATAGAAGCAGTCTGAAATTGAACCCTGAGGAGTATATTTTGGTAGACCTCTTTGTTGGATTAATTTCCAGTATCTTTCTCCAACACATGACTTAACCAATTATCATTACTCATTCCCTATCATAAACACTAAATACGTTCCTTAAGAAGAAAGTTATTTTCTGGAACTGAGGTGAACTTCAGAATAAATAAAATTTAAAATGTAACACATGAAAATTCCTCTAGTAATTTAAAATCTGTAATTACCTGGAATTTTTATAGACTGTTTTTAATATACATATTTAGTTATAATAAGATTTTAAAATATTGAGAGGAGAATAGAATAATCCTTTGGCATAAATAATTGTCAAATGGATTGGATGAATTGTTGATCATATGTCCAAGAAAACAGAACTATGCACGGTAAAGATCCTGATGCAATTGAAATTGTTAGGCAGTTACTATACCTCCCCCCACAAATATAAAAATGTCTGTACTGTGTTTGGATAACACTCTCCATTGCTACAGGATATCTACTCCACAAGGTAACATCCTTTAACTCAGTCAAATATTTCTAATAGTAGATATATTTTTGATATTACCGTAAGATAATTTTTACTTCTCTCATCACCCCCCACCCCGGTCATATTTCTAAATACGGTCACGTTCTTACTGCCATTTTTCAATATTGTTTTTTAATACCATTTCTGAATTTTAAAGTTCTTTTCCCATGGCTACTGGGAGATGAGAAGTAATCTCTTTGTTTCCATTGTCCATAAGTGTACTTAGGCTAAGTAGAGTAAAGCTCTAACAACATACTGCTGTTTAAATACTTGTAAGTTGCTTGCTCCAATGTTTAAAACTTTACACTCTTATTGTAATGAACATCAAGAAACCATGTAGTTTCTTAGATTTCCCAAATATATTTCTCTATTTATCACTAATTATGGGGTACGCCTACCCAAATAAACATTCTATATAATCTACTGGACTGAGAAATTTCCTTGGTTTATTTTGCGTGTTTGCCCATGTACCCACTCCTGAGTTACCTGGCTCTTTTGTTTGGGATATCACAGTCTTCACAGTGATGGTCAAAGTGGTACTCTAATCCCAGCCACAAGTCCCTGAAAATTATACTCAGGTTTCTATCTTGCCCCATCTCCATTTTATGAGCTCATTCAGCATGTTGATCCCAGAAAATCTAGGTTGTCATCCATGTGACATAACAGTTCTAACCTCAATTCTACATTTAATCCATCAATTAAGAGGAGCTTGAAGCAGTACAGTTTGCTTTTGAAAACACAGCAAGGGCTCTACACACTCACAACATTTCTAAGTAACTCCAAATAATTGGTGACAAATTGTTATAGATGCCATATGATAGGAATCTGCTGTGGGGACATAACAGAAAGAATAGATTATTTCATCCAGAGAGGTGAGATTGTCTAGAATAGCATATGACTATGTAGTTAAAAGGACATACACACACACACACACACACACACACACACACACACACACACACACACATACACGCAAGGTTAATATGGTAGTCTGGAAGCCCTTTTATCCATAATGGTTAAACTGACACTTGATTATCATAATTTGTTGGAACACTAGAGTTGCTGAACATCCTCAAACATAGGCATTAGCTGTTACGTTCCCTAAGGAATTGGGACATAGATAAGTGGATACTGATTAATATTTTTGCTACTAAAACAATGTTCATATGGACAGTCTTACACATTTTTCCTGATTCAAATGTGTCTATTTGTCTGAGGGAAAAAGTCTCCTCACATGTTCTTCCTTTTTAAGAGGAAGACCTTCTTGACTTTCAGGAGTGTTGGCTACTCTTAATATTTTGCTATTTCTCATATATTTTAGTAAATACTTCTAAGTATCCATGAGAAATCCTGTAAAATTCAATAATAATTGTGTTGAGTCTATACATAGATTTAGGAATATTTTTCATCTTTGATATATTTTCTCCCAACTGATAAAAATGTTTTCATTTATTTAGAACTTCCTAAATGTCTTTTTATCAAAATTTTGTAAGTTTCCTTACAGATTGCACATCTTTTTTTGTTAGGTTTTTTTCCTAAGAGTAACACATTTTGTTATATGTTCAAATACATCTTTTAAAATTATTTTATAATTTATTATTCTTGGCATAAGAATAAAATTGACGTGCTTACCTCCTCAGGGTTTCTGTTTTCATAATTTTTGTTTCATTTTTTTTTTTACTTCTGTGCCTTCTTTATCTTTCTGCTCTTTCAATGATGCATCAATGTACATATATTCCTTTTTATATTTGTCTAATTTTTCTAGTTATTTCCATTGGGAGGTGAATCGGTTCTCATTATATGTAACATAAAATGTGTTGACTTTCTTATAGTATTTAAGTATTGTTAATTTTACATCATAATACTTAAGTTACAAGATATCAAGAAGAGTAAACATCATGCAATGACTTTACCTTCCCTTCTAGGAAAGGGGTTAGTGCATTTTTGGTTGTATGCAGAATAGTTGTATTGTGTTAGGCAGAATCACGATCTTGTTATTGTCTTTGTTTGGAGCTTAAGTATGGTTTAAGGAGGTGTGTGTGGGTGCAAAGTTGACAAGGGGTGAAGTTGTGATGGTTAGTTTTATGTGTCAATGTGACGGGACCACAGGGAGCCCAGGTATTTGGTTAAACATTATTCTGGGTATGTCTGTTATGGCATTTTTTGATGAGATTAACATTTGAATTGGTAGATTGAGTAAAGCAGATTGCCATCCCTGGGTGGACCTCATCCATTCTGTTAGAGGCCTGAAAAAATAAATCATGGAGTAGAGGAGAATTTGTTCTCTGCCTGATTATTTTCAAACTGGAACATCTGTCCTCTCTTGCACTCACACTGGAACCTACACCCCTAGCTCTCCTGGGTCTCTAGCTTGTAGATGGCAAAACATGGGACTTCTCAGTTTCTGTAATCACATGAGCCAATTCCTTATAATAAATCTCTTTATATATATGTTAAAATTTTTAATAAATTTTAACAAACTTCTTTATATTAATTTATAAAAAGAGATTATGCTATATATTGTATATATAAATATATCTCCTATTGGTTCAGTTTCTTTGAAGAACTCTAATGCAGAAAGTTTGTTTAGGGCGTCTGTCTGCCATACCACCAGAAACAGAAGTGTGTCATTAATTTGTATTTGAGTTCTTACAGCCCTCCTTCAGCAAGAGTTTAGAAAGGCTTTAAATATCTTAACTCCATAATAATATTATAAAAACATTTATGAGTTTTTTGTTTTACCTGTCATATATAACTCCTAATAATTGACCATTACTCATTAAATGTTGCTAAAGAGACGTGGGTTGAGTGCCAACACACTGTGTGCCTCCTATGCGCAAATCCACCAAAAAAAAAAAAAAAGTAAACTCATGGAATATTAATACTTGATACAGATGATTGGAGCTTATATATATTTCTTTTTAAAACCACTTTATTGAGATATGACTGACTTACAAAAAGCTGTACATATTTAATGTATATAACTTGATGAGTTTGGAGATAAGTATATATCGGGTGAAACCATCCCTACAATCTATGCCATAAACATATCCATCGCTTCCAAAGGTTTCCTCCAGCCCTCATTATTTATTATTATTTGTGTGTGTATGTGTGTGTGTGTAATAAGTACCCTTTACATAATATCTATCTTCTTAGCAAATTTGTAAGTATAGAACACAATATTGTTAACTATAAGTTCTATTCTCTACAGCAGCAGTCCCCAGCCTTTTTGGCACCAGGGACCAGTTTCGTGGAAGACAATTTTTCCACAAACTGGGGGGTGGGGATGGTTCAGGCGGTAATGCTAGCAATGGGGAGCGATGGGGAGTGGCAAATGAAGCTTTGCTCGCTCACCCGCCTGCCACTCACCTCCTGCTGTGTGGCCCAGTTCCCAACAGGCCATGGACTGGTACCAGTCTGTGGCCCAGGTGTTGGGGAAACCTGCTCTACAGTAAGTCTCTAGGACTTATTCATCTGGTATATATTTCATGCCATCTATATTATTTAGTTTTTGAAGAACTAGATAATTGTAAAATGGGCATGACAATTATAAGAATCCATTTCAAGTGAAAAAATAACTTCTTGGGAAACTATCTTTTTAATTTTTTAAACATATATATTATTCCTATCAGTTTTGAAACATGTATAAATCCAAGCTCATCAATGGAAGGTCATTACAAATATACCTTCCGTTTTAAACTTAAGTTCAGTTCCCACAAAAGTCACCTCCTCTTTGAATTGAGAACATTATATATAGCTTATGACTCATCTATATAATATAAATAATAATAGATTTTGCCTCTTAGAATTTGGAGGGATTAAAAGGCAATACTTAGAAAGTATTTAGAACAGTTCTTAGAAGATTGTAAGTAGCCAATATATAAAATATCCTTATTATCATTGCCATTGTTATAATTACTAATACTACTCCCCAGGAAAAAAATAGAAATTCCTTAAATATTTGAAATCTATTATAATTATTCATATTTAACCACTGATTATTTAAATAAGTTCTTTATTATAATTTTCTTTATTGTAAACAGGCTCACTTTCCTCCATCATAGAATGCCACATTTTCCCCATTTGTTAGACTTTGTCAGACAGCAAAGATCAGAGTGATGTTGATTAACTCAGATGATAGAGATCATTACAAAGATGCAAGAGAAATGAAGGGAATTAGAAACCGTGGTGCTAGGCCTCACACAACTAGAATGCATGCGTGCATATGCTCAGAGGGAGATAGGAAAGTTTGCTGTCTGAGACTTGAGCAGTGAAATAAGCAATAGTTTTGTTCAGCCATAATCAGTGATCACATATTTGCAAGATTCTCTTTCCTCAAATTCTCTACATCAAAGTTATGATAATAATTTTTGTCATTGATAAATGTTCATGACTTTTCTCTTTCTACTTCCAGGCCACTAAATTCCTGTATTCCTTTCTCTGATCTTCTCTTTATCCCTCCCCTTCTGATCTAAGAATCATTGACATATTCTAATGTGTATTTTTTTATACTTCTTTGATATATTCCCTTGAATAACTGTAGAACACTTGCCTTCTTCCTTGCACAGCATTTCTAATTCATTTGAAGTTTTTCTAAAGTTTTGGACTGCTGACAGAGATTATTTTGCTGTATTCTTGTCTGTTTCATTTGACATGCTGAGACTGCCTTCTCACTTTGACATTTTTCATTCTTTTTTACTATGCTTTCTTTAAAAATACAGAACAACAGATAGATACAGATAACTCAATCACAGGCAAAATAAAATGCTTTTATTCTAGAATGACTGCTTCTGTTGTTTCATATCCCATTCATATTCGACCAATTGTGACACAACATCATACACATTATCTATTATTTAAAACATCTGAGTTCAGTAATGCCAATTCTTATTAAGAATACCTTTTAAATAACAAGTAGTATCTGAGATTTTTTTCATATATTTAAATTATGGAACTTAATGCAGCTCACACTTCTAAAGTATCGAGAATATAACTTCTTGATAGCTACTTTGTTGTATAAGATCATGTTACTTTTTAATTAGGTATAGTGGCTTTGAGATTTTTTTATTGTTTAGGAGTATATCAGTAGCAAGTAACAACACCTGATGAAATCTTTCTTAAGCAAAATGGACTTTGTTATTAATAATAATAATATCATTTGAGATCTCACTATATGTTGGGTACTATTCTGAGTATTTTCCATGAGGTAGTAATCATTAATTTACTTATTCACTCAACAAATGTTTACTGAAGGTCTAACTTTTAGAGGAGGACTCTATATCAGGTGCTAATTTTACATGCTTGAAATACAGCAGTGAACAAAATGGACAACTTTTTGTACCTCCACCTTCATTGAGTTTACATTCTATTCAGTGAAACTGGTCTAAAGACGAGTAAGAAACACGTGGTTCATCAGATAGTGCTATAGAGAAAATTACTGCTGGCAAAGAGAATAGGGAATTTTGGAGTGGGGTGGGCAGTATAATTTTATACGTGATGGTCGGTGAGAAAAGCAAAGACCTGAAAGAAATGAGGGAGTCAGACATTGAATACTGAGGAAACAGCATGCCAGGCAAAGGGATCATGTCTGGCATATCCAACGAAGATTTTGTGGCTAGAGCTAAACAGAAGGAGTGTGGGAGAAAGGAGCAGAAATTGATGCTAAAGAGTTAACAAGGGAAGAAGTTTGGATGAAGTTGAGATCATGTAAGGCAGCAGTCCTCAACCCTGTCAGGTTCAACACACCTTTCTTTATAGAAGGGACAGATGGAAAAAAGAATTGTTTTAGCAACCGCAATATGGCAGTGGTGTGAGTTTCTAAAGTTGTGAACATCGCTTGTTAAATTATCAAACAGCCTGATAATGGTATTACTGGAAATTTTAGTATAATAAAACAATTAGAAAATACTTTGTTTATATGTAAAATAGAACTAGTTTCCAAGCTTAAAAATACAAATAGGCTAGTTGGTGGAGAGCCACTGTCTTCCCTACAGTAAATTTCTAACACCTACCTCCAGTGTGCACTTAGGGGGTTAGTCCGGGCCGAGAGGTCTGTGCGCCTGCAGACTGTGACAACCTAGTGACAATTCAGGAACCTCACCCTGTGGATCTCCAGCCTGGTCTTTGCTGCTTGCTGAGCGTGAACCTTGCACTCCAAACTTCTTGAGTCTCAATTCAGAAGGAAAATCGTTTGGGATTCCCACCACCCCTCCATCTCAGTCCTCTTCTCTTCACCTCTTTCCAGGATTCCTCTGCAACATTTGTGACCTTTTTGCACTAAAAGTGGGCAGGAGCCAGCGTGCGCCCATCAGACAGATGTGTCCTGAGATTCTTAGCCGAGCCTCAGTGCTTCTAAACCCGAAGGCCTCTTAAACTCCTCATGTGAATTGCTGACCCCGGATTTCCTTTTGGGGTGCAGAGCAGGAGTGGGGCAAGAATTTGAAAATAAAACTGCTTCCTTGTGAACTAACAGTATATTTTAGCCATAAGTGTTTGTGATGTACAGAATGTTGTAGGAATTTACATGCAGTGGGTTTTCTGATAGAAGGAGGTATTCAGCTCTTGAGCAAATTTAAATCTGGCTGAATCCTGAGGCCACTGTGAATTTGCTGATGTTCTTCCAACTCAGTTGGCGTGATTTTAAAGTTTTCAAAATCTTCTATGGCTCTTTTTCTATGTATCTAGTAGATCACGTGTAGATATTCAGTGTGTATATAAAGCTGAATTTCAACCAACTTTATTACTAAGACCCACCCATTCTAGGGCATTCATCTCTGATGTTCTTCCTTTATCACGTTTCAGAAGTGTCCGTGCCTGTCCCAGTCCTGAGTTTTCTAGTTTTCCATTTCCAGACTGCTCTAGCACTATACTAACTCTTTTAACCAACCGTGACGCCACGTAACTTACACAGCAGACAAAAGTAGGAATAACTAACTTGTCCTGGAAGAGAAAGGCCAGTGTGTGTATCATCACAGAAATACTGTGTTCGTGGACTGGAATAGGAAGTGCTATGACCATGCTCCTCCTCGTTGTGTATCTTATTGTATGAGGTTGCTGTGACCAAGATAAATACATGCTAATTTAAAAAAGCAGATGTTTTGCATTTGATTTCTACCAAGAGTTGAAATGTTGAGAGATGATTTAAAAAAATAAATAAAGTGTCTTCCATTGTTAAAAAAAAAATACAAATAGGCTTTTCATTTTTATGAAATTGTTACTCTGTTTGAAAGCTATGGAGGGGACAGAGCTGTTCAGGAATAACCAACCACATATTGTAGGACTTCTGGGATCCTTAGACCTGGCTCAGTAAATGTGAGTGGAAACTCCCTACCTATCTTTATTGTGGTAAAATTCTCCTATACTTTTCCAGAGTTCCTCCTAGAGAGCAATGCCAAAGACATAGGACCTTGAAAAACATTTGTATTTCAGTCTGACCTGACATATCTTAAAAGGATTGCTGTGGCTACTTCATTGAAAGGGAGCCAGAGAGACCAGTTTTGAGTCTACTGCAGTAATCCAAGCAAAAATACTGATGGCTCGGATCAGGCTTGTAGAAGTAGAGAGGCTGAGAAGTAACTGGGTTTTAGATATATATTAAACATAGAGTTGGATAGAATTGCTAGTGAATTGCATGTGAGGAATGAGAGGAAGAGAAAAGTCAATATATGTTGAAGTATTTTAACTCTGTTTTTTTGTGTTTGCCTTATAACAAATAAAAGGATAGAGTTATCATTTACTGAGAAAGTTTTCAAAATGGGCATCTTGAAGGGGAGAAATGACAGTTTGGTTTATGCTAGGTTATGTGATTCTCTCAACAGCCCAAAGAAGTAGCTATTACTATTCCTATTTTACAGATGCTAAACTGAGGCATAGTATCTAGTGACTGTCCTATAAGAATTAAATGGTGGAATCCAGGACACAAATTCAGATTGTAGTACGTAATCTTAATTGACTATCTAAATTGACTCTAAATGCATTGGATCATATTACTGAAAAAGTCCAACATAGAAAACATCTTTAAGCATAGTTGAATTGGGAGGCCCAAATGATATCATCAAAATATGGTCTTATTCTCTCCTTTTCTGAGCTCAGCTCCATTTGCACGTAAATCTGCTTTCATGGTACCAGAATTCTAGATTTACGTTTGTTTATTCTTCTTGGCAGCCCAACCTTCTTGGCTCTGAGACTAGGCTTGAGTGATGTGCTCAACCTGTAGCCAGGGAGATGTGATGGTTTAATGGTCACATATCCACCCACATCAAAACACATTAGCTGAGCATGTATAGGGAGAAATTCCCTAAGAAAAATAGACTGCTGCTTTCAAAAGGTGGAAGGATAGACAGATGGTAGCTAGATAAATAGGTAGATAGAACAAACAGATACTCACTAAAGACATCATGAAAAAATAAGTGCAGTGATATATCCATGGTATGCTGTTAAGATTCCGTTCAGTGCTTTATTTCTGTAGTAATAATTATATTTCTAATATAAACTGCCAAAAATTAATAAATAGACCAAATATTAACACTTCTATCGACATAAAATTAGCCATCATTAACAGCTATGAAAAACACACACACAGATATGAACAGAAGTTTGTCTCCCAGCAAGTGACACACAGTAGAGATTCAAAAAATATTTGTTGTCTTAATAAATGGGTAAATAAACACTAGTTCTAATTGGTAGCCCTCCTCTTTTTTTTTTTTTTTTTCCTTAACACGGTAGGAACTTGTTTTCACAATATTCTTCTCAAAGAATCCAAGGTTTTAAATATTTGAGGTTGTATGGCACAATAAAGTTAGTGATGTATGCCATCAATTCCAGGCAGAAGATGCTCCTGAGAGACACCCAGAACCCAAATAGATTGCTTAGTCATGATCACAGAATGCCCTAAGAAGGTCAGCAATGAAAGTGGTGAAGCATGGAATCTGAGGGCCTGTGCATTTTAGCTACTGAAATAGGGCATGGTTTTAATTTTTTTACTGTTTCTGTTGATAGGTAATATTTTATAATTATGTCCTCATACAAGGACAATTGCACCTGGTAATTGTTTTAGGATTATATAAGCATGGTCTAAGTCTTTCAAAGGTTTGCATGTAAAACAGCTTTCTTTCTATTTAAATGCTGAGGATAAAATAAACATTTTTTCAGCTTCAACCTAGGTATCGTATTTCTGATGCCCATAAGCAAAATTTAGCAGTTGTTTCTAAAAGTTTTTGCTGGAGACATATTAGACCATCTGTTCTATTTTCTCCCTGATACTTGGAGATAAGTAGTCCCTGGCATCAGAGACAGCTATAACAGCTGTGATTTTGCTTGTAGTATGCTAGTTGTACTATCAAGATTCCAAAATCCTAGGGTATCATAATGTCTCCCAAGGCCAAATCCATTTAAACCAAGGTCAGTAGATTATTCTCTGAAGATAGAGAAAAATAATAGTTTAGGACTTAATTACCCAGTTATGTGAACATCAATCTTAGATATTGAAATTGATTTTACAGTTAAAGTAGAAAATCTCAAACTGAGTAATGTAGGCATAAGTCAATTTAATAAATATGGATAATCAAAATAAATCAGATACTTTACAAAAATCTCCCTATCTATAACTTTATGAGGGGTGTATAGCAGGAATGAAATTTACTCATTTAACTCTTTATTTCTCTACATCATACCTACTCGATGCCACTGCTCATCCGACTATTGGTAAATGCAGTCAGAGTCATACTTTATGGGGTCTCCTCTTCTCCTGTGTTTTAGGCAATCTAGAATATGTGATTTTGGGTTCATATTGAGCACCACTTGTTGAAGCCCACATGACCTCCTGATGTTGGGTGTTTCTGTTGCTTTTATGCCAAGCTTGAGCACAGAGATGCTTTACTGCGCTCTCAGTGCTTTTAGTATTGTGGCCTGCACACTTCCCTCTGTTTGTTCACTGCAGCCCCCATTCTCCTGCCATACATTCAGAGGGTCTGCCATCTAAGACTTCATGGTGCAGATACCTCTGCAACAGATAGAGTTTCATCAGTGCTCATCCCTGGCCCTCAACACTTCTTCCAAACCAGTGTGAATAGCCTTTGTCCTCTCACAACCCGTATTTATTATTTTTTAAAACAAAAGTCTGGTGGAGTTCTCTTCTGGAAGTAGTGCAACAATTTTGTTTTGTTTTCAAAGTTGCTAAGTCAAAATGACTATCTTTCGAGGATAGGAAAGGGTTTGCCACTTTTTTTTAATTCCCTTGCAGCAAAACAAATACAAAATAAACTACCTTCTCACTTGTATATATACTCGAAATGCAGGAAAAAAGTACAAAATATTTTACAAAACCTTGTATTTCAAACGTTTTCTAATATACTGAGGCATTTTATATCCTAAATCCTCTTGAGTGAGTTACTTATGAGTAGAGCTGGATGATAAATTATATGGTCATCTTATCTATGTCACTTAAATTCCCCTTTGTACTGTAAATTCTTTAATTGTGAAGTCGTTAACATTAAGAATCAAAACTATTTTTTATTAAACTAAGAAATAAAATTTGGGTACTGTTGGCCTACCTTAATAGCTCAGGTGACAGTATGAATGAGTCTTCTAAATCTTTAGATTTCAGTATATTATTGAACAAACTTCAGAGACTCTCACTAAACATGGTTCATCATATAGTAGGAATTGCTCACATAATGGGTGAAAAATATAATTAGCGTATCATAGCTATTTTGCCCTATATTCAAGCAAACAACTTATATATTTTTGGAATTCATTTCTATCCAGGGATTAGAACAGGATTTAAAATATTGTACTACTAGATAAGACTTCAGTAAAACATCCCATAACGACAGACATTTATAACCTTGCGTGAAAAATTAGCTGTCATCATATTCTAATTCTACAAGGAGGTCTGAGTAGTAAAGCTCAACTCTCATTCATTGTCTCTTTTGGTAAAGAAGACAGACAAGGAGGATTGGCAAATAACTGGTGAATATTAAATGACAGAGATCAGTGTTAATTCAGCCTGATTATGTTAGCATACAGCCAGTAGAAATAACATTGTACTGATTCAAATATCTATCGTTGATAAGAGTTCAATTTAGAGAAGGGGGAAGGTTACTTAAAACAAATCTTCACGTGGGTAAAGTGCATTTCAGAAAACATGCTGAAAATTCACAGGTCTCAGTCTCCTGTTGAAAACGATTTTTTCATCAGCCTCTCACATATATGTAAGTTTTTGAAGATTACATGTAATTTTATAATTGAAGCACCATCCCACATTTAAGCCTCCTAAACCAAAATTCTAGAAACTAAAACATCATTGAATACTCCACTAGGTTTATTTTGTTCACTTCTTCTTTTCTCATTACCCCCATTTAATTAACAGTGACATATTACTTCTCTACATTATTTTTATTGGCATGGTATCCTTTACACAGAAATCTTCTAGACTAGAGAAATAAATTCAACTTCATTCTCATAAGAGCAGACAGAGAAAATTTCTAAAGGCCACTTGTACAAAAATATTCAGCTTTTTTTAGTCTTCCAGTGGCATCCTGCAGATTCTTTCTGGTGTCACTTGGATTTATTTTGTTTCATACTGTTTGAGGATAATGGTTGAAGCTTAACAATGAATCCTACACTGAAGTGAGAAGATGGTATGACTTCCAAAAATACAACAACTTTTGTTTCTTCAGTTAAAAGGCCTTCCTCCATTGCAGGGATTTTTGGCATGCCTGTATTTCTGTGCATTCATTCATTTGTCACACAAATGGAAGTGTATTATTTAAGCAACAAGTAGAGTATGGGATGCTGCAGGTGAAATAAAAACATAACACATGGCCCCTGGTTATATGTGCCTTATAATCTAACTGAGGAGATGCCTAGAACAGCTCTTGGGCCACAGTAACAACTCAATTTGTGTTACCCATTCTAAGGATTTGATGTATACTTATGCATTTAGTACTTACCACAATCATAAGAGATGGGGCTATCTGTGAAATGGGTATAATGAGAAAATCAAGGCATTGAAATATTAAGTAACTAGCCCATGTACTAAAGCTGAAAGTAAAAACAAAAGCAATATGACTCTGGACTCAATCTTCACCATCATGCTACTGGATTTCCATTTTAAAAGCTAAAACTTCATCTCCGGCCTTACTTGAAAGAGGATACACAGTCAAAAGAGGGTTGTTGTTTTGTTTTGTTTTTTACTTTGTATTCTTTCTCTCTCTCTCTCTGTTTTTTTTTTTTTTTTTTTTGTAAGATAGAAAAGATTTAAGGGCATTTAAGACTGTGAAGATAATAGAAATCTAGAAAACAGAGAAGATGCTCATGGAAGTTAGAAGGAATCAGTAAGGGGGAACATCGGCCTTGAAGATTCTTTTTTCAGTGCAGGGAGGGAGGTTAATACTGTGTTATTTATCAGACTTTGTAGGATAAAGAAATGGATGAAACACAGAATCTAGGGAATATATAAATAAGAATGATCTCAATTTAAGTGGAATGCTATGATTTTCCATATCCATTTTCTTAAAAATTTCTTCTTTGTATTAGTGAAGGAGAGAATGAAAAGGAATACATCAGCTGGATGTAGAGTGGGCTCGCTAGAGTTAAAATGCTTTCAGTCAAGCTCCTTGCTCTCTTTGGAACACGTGTGTCTCTCTCCAATTTCAACTGACAGTATCTTCAATTCTCAATGAAACTCTTCTCTTAACATCCAGGACATGGTCTGTTTCTCTTTCTACATCTCTGAACTCACTTTCCCAGATATTCCTCTCCTTCTGTCTATCAAATCTGGGTGTGCCCTGAAGACTTATTTATCCTTGTGATTTAAACACATTCATGCACAACTCCTTCTCCTCATCATGTGGTAATGTAAACTCATATTTTTCATTATTATTAAAGTTTGTTTAGTTAAATTAATAATCACAGAACTACAAATCTCTGATTTGTTAGAATTTGATAAAATAATTTTTATAGCAGATTCTTTTGCTATAGTTTTTATGTAGAAAAATAATTGATGATTTCTAAAAATTACTATTTTTCTCCTTCTTGGTAGGCTATAAACAATGCACTGTTAATTGGTTCTGTAGCCATATCTACATGATAAACATTTCCATCTAAAATATCCTACCTTCTTAAATCTATAGCTTTTGTAACTTTTTGGTTTTGTTTCTTAAAAAATTTCGATGTTCTTATTCACATTTGTATTGGAAAGCATAGCCCAAACATTTTCAATTAGATTCAAAGTTGCAGCATTACCCATTTGAAAATGAATTTGGATTGCCTGCACAGATCCTAGAAGAGAGTTTATATTACACTATCCAGGAAAAAGAAACTTGTTCTCATGGAACAAATACTCTAGTGATGAGAAAGATACTCTCTAATGATTTGCAAAAAAACAAAGCTTAGACCCTGGACAAGTTGCTACAAAGAGTGATTATGCTTTTGTGGTTAAAAGCACAGATTCTGCAGCCAAAGAACCTGCGTTTACATATCTTATTAGACATATGATTTTGATAAAATTACTTAATCTCTGTTGCTCATCGAAAACAGGGATAATAATATGACTATTTCATAGTAAATATTAAGATAAAGTATTAATGGTGCTGGTATAAAACACTCAGCTAACTATCACTCCTGCCTGAGCAGTCAGTCAGCCATAACTCTTCTATAAGCACATTTTCTTTTTACTTTTCATAAATGAATAAAAGTAAAGCAATAATTTTAGATGCTGTTTGAACCTTCTAAAATGTAGTGTTTTTATACTCATATATCTTTACTTATTAAGAAGTGAATAAAGTGACTTCCCTGGTGGTGCAGTGGTTATGAATCCGCTTGCTAATGCAGGGGACACGGGTTCGAGCCCTGGTCCAGGAAGGTCCCACATGCCGCGGGGCAACTAAGCCCGTGCGCCACAACTACTGAGCCTGCGCTCTAGAGCCTGCGAGCCACAACTACTGAAGCCCGCGCGCAACAAACAGAAGCCACCGCAATGAGAAGCCTGCACACCACAACAAAGAGTAGCCCCTGCTAGCCACAATGAGAGGAAGACCCAACGCAGCCAAAAAAATTTTTTTAAATAAATAAATAAAATTTTTTTAAAAAGAAGTGAATAAAATATTGAAGCTAATGTAATTCAATGTATATTTAAACATGGATATAGATATTTAATCAAACAACAAAAACTGTTGTCAAAATGCTATTCTACATACACTCATTTACTTCTATGAAATAGCTAATATCGGGAACAACAACTATGATATGCTTGAAAGAACTAGGCCTTTCCTAAGTCCAGGATTAAGTCATTTTTCTGTCATCTACTCTTTGATCTTGACTTAAATTTCACAAAATCTCAATGGTTTCATCTTTAAAGTAGAGCAAGTAAAATCTATATCTCAGTATTGTTAGAAATAAAATAATGTGCCCTGTAATAGTTTGCTAGAGTTACCATAATAGATACCATAGACTGGGTGGCTTAAACAACAGCAATTTATTTCCTCACAGATCTGAAAACTTAGACTTCTAAGTCTAAGATCAAGATGTCAGCAGGATTGGTTTCATTATGAAGCCTCTCTCTTTGATGTAGATGGCTGTCTTCTCCCTCTGTCTTCACATGGTTATCTTTCTAGGTGTGCACATGTCTGTTGTCTCTCTTTCTCTGTGTCCGAATTTCCTTTCCTACAAGAGCACAACTCATGGAACTAGCATCCACCATAAAACCCTCATATGAACTTAATCACATTTTTGAAGATCTCCAAACGTGGTTACATTTCGAGGGACTAATAGTTAAGACTTCAATATTTAAATTTTTGGTAACATATTCAGCCTGTAACATGCCACCCTCTGGATACTCAAAATTTGTGTCCTTTCCGCAAGAAAGATACATTCACCCTCATTCTAACAGTCCAAAAGTCTTAACTCAGTCTAGCATCAACTCTAAGTCCAAAATCTTGTTTAAATATCATTTAAATCAAGTGTGGCTGATACTGAAGTATGATTCATCCTAAGGCAAAATTTTCCTCCAGCTGTGAACCTGTGAAATCAGATAGGTTCCCTGCTTCCAAAATACAACAGATTTTGTGAGACAGATATAGGATAGGTATTCCCATTATGAAAGAGGAAAATCGTAAAGAAGAAAGGGGTCACTAGTCCCAAGCAAGACTGAAATCTAGCAAGGCAAATTTCATTAGATTTTAAGGCTCAAGACTAATGCTCTTTGGCTTGTTGCTCTGTTCTCAGGGCCAACCAGGGAGGCAGCCGTGTCGCTGTGGCCCCAGGCAGCAGCTCCATCCCAGGGGTCCTGGGCAGCTGTTCTGCCCTATGGAACCAAGGAGGAGATGGCCCCAGCACCCGGGTCTGTGCCCCCTCAGTTCATAGTGGCAGCTTTGGAACCCCTGAACTGCCTTTGCCTCATTTGTTTCCCTTCTCATAAAGCATAATGCATGTTCACAGCTGAATAGCTTTATTGGACCATCCTGTAGAATCTCAGAAGGCTGAAAGCCTTCTTTCTCTTTGTCCTGTCTCTGTTCCGTTCAGTTCAAGCTGGCAGAATTTTTGCTGATACGGATAATTGGATCCATGAGTCATACTCATAATCTCTTTATAGCAAAAGATTGTCCAGCTACACACTTGATGTTCTTTCTAGAAACACTTTCTCATTTTTTGCAATATGGATGGGCTGAGAATTTTCCAAATCTTCAAGTTCTGGTTCATTTTTGCTTAACAGTTGCTTCAATTTATATCTCTCCTCTCACATTTTGCTATAAACAGCAAGGAGAAACCAGTCAGTACCTTCAATACTTTGCTTAGAAATAGCCTCAGCTAAATGATTCAAGTTAATCATTTACAAGCTATACCTTCCACAAAACACCAGAATGCAATTTTGCTGCTTTATAACAACAATCTCCTTTCCTCCACTTTCCAATAACATGTTCCTTATTTCTGTTCGAGACCACCAAAAGCACTTCTAATGTCCATATGTCTACCAACAGTCTCTTCAAGGCAATCTAGACTTTTTCTAACATGACCTCAAAACTCTTCTAGCTTCCACCTGTTACCCACATTTTTTGGTATTTGTTACAGAAGCACCCCATGCTCAACACCAAAACCTGAATTAGTTTTCTAGATCTGCCATTACAAACACACAGACTGGGTGGCTTAAACAACAGAAATTTATTTCCCAACAGTTCTGGAGACTAGAAGCCAACATCAAGATGTCAGCAGGGTTGGTCTCATTCTGAGGCTTCTCGATGGCTGTCTTCTCCCTCTACCCTCACATGGTCATCTCCCTGCGTGTATATGTCTGGTGTCTCTTTCTCTGTATGTCCAAATTTCCTCTTATTAGGACACCCGTCATATTGGATTAGGATCCACCCTAACTGCCTCATTTTAAATTAATCATCTCTTTACAGACCTTATATCCAGATACAGTTACATTTGGAGGTACTGGAGTTAGAACTTTAACATATGGATTAGGGGAAGGAGGGACACAATTCAGCCCATAACATGCACCATTTTAAAAAGTGCTATACCATTAATAAAATTTAACATGTGGGCAGCTCTGTTATTTTAAGGAGGCAAAAACTAAAATGAAGCCATTAAGTGAATAGTTCAGGTTATACAGCTCGTTCAAAGCACAGCCAGGCTTAGATTATTTTTTTCTTTGGCCCACTTTCATAATGTGCCTACAGATTTCTTTTATCATGTGATTTCTTTAACCTTTAATCTAAATTTTTCTTTCTTTTCCTCATATTCTCCTGGGACAATTTCCTTCACTCCCATGGAGTGAATGCAATAACTAAATACGATAACTATACTTCTGCTCAAGATTCTGCTCTCCAGCTCCATCCCAGCTCTGTCACTGAGTTCCAAACCCACATGTTCAGCTAACCACTGGACATCTCCACTTGGATGACTCCAGAGTCTTCAAATCCAGTATCTTTCATCCCCAAAAGAGTCTCTTTTCACCTCCTATGTCCCCAAACACCTTTTCTGTTGAAATAAATCTCAGTGAATGGCCAATCCCTTGCCTTGCTCAACCTAGAAATCTTGATATGATTCTTAACTGTTTCCTGTCCTTCTTCCCTGATATGCAATTAATCATCATGTCTTATTTCTTCCAGCTCCTAAGAACTCTTAAATATGTCCACTCTTTTTCATCAGCTCTTCTTTAGTTTCCAAAATTCCTTCTCTTTCCTCCAGTTTTACATGTAACCGATTTTACATGTAACTAATTTAATGCCATTGTGCTTTGTTATAAACTTAGAAATAACTCCTAGGGAAACTTTGACAGTTTACACTGGGTTAGTTCCCTCTGCATGTGCTCTATTCCCACTGCACCTCCTCTATCATAGTCCTTACTGCTCTGGATTGTTAGAGCCTGTTTACTTGTCTGGTCTCCACCCACCCCATCATTGGGCTGCATGTTTCTTTATAACAGAAACCATGATTTGTTTACCAAGGTTTTCTATAGCACTACTTTCTTGGGAGATCATAATCACTCAGAGGCTGCTTGTAAAGAATGAATCCTGGTCTACAAGATTTTAATACAATATTCATTCTATTTTATTAAGTTGTCACATCTTAGACTAAAATTATTGATGCCACAAGGAAGAAAATTTACACACACAAAAAACCCAGATTTTATTTTTAGTGGAAACATAGGGAAAACAATATTTATTTTCAAACTAGAAAACAGTATTTATCATAAAGTGATGTATCTTTATTAACCCTGTATCTTGGCTTTTTTTCCCTTTGTTTGGAAAGTAAATTGAGGGACATAACCTAGTAGAAGTATATCAGTTCACTTTGCTTGCCCTGTCACTTTTAAATTTATTTAAGCTTTTGACAAATTGATACTTGAAAAACCTGAAGACATTTGACTTTAGTGTGCAATTATAAAAAAAAAAAATACATGCTAGCAACTGGAATAGTAGCTCAAAGTAAATATAAGGACCATAAAACATTTTAAAAATGTGTATACTAAATAATGATGAAATGAAAGTGACATAATCAGCCTGAAACATGGTTGCCTACTATATTTAAACCTATTAGCAATTCTGGCAGGCCAAGCAGGCAGGGGAATTATGGATGAAGTCTACTGCAGAGTGATCTGCAATCTGATCACTGAAAAGCAAAAGCTACAAGACCTCAGAGAAAACTCAAGTCAAATTTCTTCTGATTCATCTTAGCACTTAGTTGACAGTGTTCAACTCTAAGAAGTAAATACATGGGATAAAATTTAAAAAAAAAAAATATATATATATATACATAGTACATATATATGCCAACTTAGGGTGTTTTGGAGATTAGAGAATTGAGAAAATTTATTAAAATATATATGCTATTTAAATATTTTCTCAGTGTCATATAATATGTTATATCTTAATATTTTACATTAAGCATTTTATATTTTGATCAGAAATAAATGAGATGCTTATTCTACTACTAGGAGAAGGCATCTACACAGAGCTGGGTGCAAGTGTAAGGAAGACAACTGAATCTTAAAAAAGATAGAAAATCAGCTGGTAATAACCAACAATATTTGGTCTTGTTCTTTATTTCATATACTATCCCAACCCTCTCTTTTAAGGCAGCACTGAAAGGCACTAAGAAGGAGGTGATAAAGGCAGTATACAGACAATTAGGGGTTTGTCATTGATTTCCATACCAAGGAAAAGGCATGTTACTCGTATTAAAGCATATCTCAAATGCTTGAGGCGGGGGGTCACTTTCTAGGGGTTAAGAAATAACTTTAACAATGCATGTGTATGATAAATCCTTCACTTGGTTTTCCTAAATTGCCTTTTAAATCTTTTAATTATGCCATTATTTCACTAGTTCAGATCCCTACCAGAAATCTGAGATACCTGTTTCACTGGATGGCCCTCATTACCAAGATGCTGTCTGGAGTGTAATGAAGGAGGTCTTTTACAATCATTATTGAAGTATAATTGACATATAACATTATATTAGTTTCAGGTGTACAACCTAATGATTTGATATTTGTATATCTTACAAAATGATCCCTACAATAAGTCTAGTTAACATCTGTCACCATACATAGTTACAATTTTTTTCTTTTGATGAGATCTACTCTCTTAGCAACTTTCAAATATGCAACACAGTATTCTTAACTATAATCACCATGCTGCACATTACTTCCTCATGATTTGTTTATTTTATAACTGGAAGTTTTTACCTTTTAAAAGGGGTCTTATTGAAAGAAAAAGTGCATATGCCATCTGTGACTTACCTCTTTGCCTAAGTATTAAATCTCTGTGATCATCCTCCAAGTCCCAACTTGGGTGGCTTCCTGAAGTCAGCCTTGTCAAGCCTTCATGAACACTGAGTCTGCTGACAGTCACATTTTTCATTTTAATTTAATACACTGGAATCCTGATTTATATAGTTTACTATCTTATGGTTGAATCTCCCTGAGTCTTTCAATTTCAGTGTATTGGCAAAATAGCATTTTTGGATCTGCCTCGTTGAGATCAGGTAAATATCATTTCATTCAGGCTCCTGAAATTTGAATTCCTCCAATTTAAACCTCTGAATTCGCTGTCCCACATATCTTTAAAATTTCAAAAATGGCTACTTTGTCGGTTTATAATGAGTATTAAATGGGATTGTGTACAAAAACAAGGCTGGCCCCGTGCATCTTAGATATAGCTTACGTAGCTTTTCTTTCTGAACTTGAGAACCCATTCAACAGCCACTTTAACATTGTGGCACTCTGGTACAGCTACTATCACCTAGCTAAAGCTAGGTGGTATACCAGTCTGTTATAGCTTGGATAGAATATGCTTTCTCTTGATTATAAAATAAAAGGCATATTTAATTCAGACACAAGAAAGCTATAAAAAGGGAAATTAAAATCACTCATAACCAGTACTGTTCCAGTAAACATTTAACAACTGGCTCTTTGGGGGAAAAAAAAAAAATGTATGTGTTGATATACTTATATAAGTTTTATAAATTTTGGTGATATATAAATAATAATAAAATACACAATACTCTTTATTGTAAATTCTATCCCACCTATTAATTTTGCAGAATGCTTTCATGGATTTTTGTCGAACTCTTTTATCTATAGAAAATCTATGGTTGTAATCCAACCATAATTCAACACATGGAATTATATCCTAATCATCTAATCCTTTTCCCAAAAAAATGTTTTGTCATTAAATCTTATTTAGAATCTGCTGTTAGACTATTTCTTACGTTATACAAATTATACTTATTAAAGTGAAACATCTTTAAGCTTCAGCACTAGACATGGCACACTTTGATCTGCATGATTACTATTTTCTTCATTAGTTTCTTAAGTCTAGGCAAACAACAAAATATAGAATCAAGTCCTGATTTGTAGCATTAACTGATCTCAAGCTACCAAAAGGCATCACTGAATGCAGAGTAAGGAACATGCAGAGTATGGCACAACAGCTTGCCATTGTATAGTATTTCCAACAAATAAATAGAGTAGACCTAAATAATCTCAAGAGCAAAGATAATAATTTACCTTGAATACATTTTGTTTTCTCTGAAGTACATCCTTAAGTGATTTTTTTTTTCCCCTGGGTTATATGAGCAGTAAATCCTCTGAGTCTTAGCATATTAAAACTTACATTATTTTGCCCTAATAAAAGTTTAGTTGGGTATAAGAATCTAGGTTCAAAATCATGCCCACCCATAAATTTAAGGTTATCATTCCATTGAATTCTTACCACATCCCTTCATTTTCCTCTCGTCACTGAAAAGTCTAATATTAGCAGTTTTTGCTCTTTCATCAGGAGCTGTTTTTAGTCATTGAACAAATTAGGATTTTTTAAAAACTTGATTAATTAAAATTTTTGTCATGAGAATGTGTAGTATGTTTCATTTTTATCTGAGTGTGTATAAGATGTGCTTCATTATTTTCTCTTGGCACTCAGGGCTATTTTTTAATTTTTAGAAAATTATCTTCAATTATGTTTTTGATTGTTTTCATCTCTTTATCCTCTTCTTCTGGTATTTCTATTAAACAAGTTTCAGAGCTACTGGATCTATCCTCTCAGATGAACTATTAGTCATACTTTTCCTCTTTTTGTATTTTTGCTGTTTTGGGATATAGCTTTCATGTTATTTTTACTTTTGAGGGGGTTTGGGACCAAACCCAATGGATGTAATGGATGATTAGACAGGGTATGATGGAGAGGCCTTAGTCCCTAATATTCTCAAAGACTATAATTCTAAGTGTTACTTATACATCTAAATTTCTTCAGTTTTCTGTGGATTTCTTTTTATCCTAGCAATACTGTTATTTCCAGGTACTCAATCCATATTCTTAGATTGCTCCTTTATTGCAATATTATTGTTCCTAATATTGCACATAGCAGCCTATTATTATTACTCAGTGCAATATTTTCTCAATCATATATTTCTGAGAATATCAATTCAATGATTTTAAAGTGATATTTGAATAAAAACTTCACTTCTGCATCAGTTATTTTATTTTCCATCTTAATTTTATCATTCATGTTTTGTGTTTCCTTGATTTGGTAGGACAAGGCTATACATTCCTATATATAAATGATGGATCAGGTATGGGGTCCTCTGCAGTTGTGTTTATATATTTACCCAAATAGCTCATGCATGGCTTTGCTCTGCTCACTCTGCAGGCACAATGATGTATGCTCTTCGGTCAGCACAAATAAAGTAGACTTCAGAAAAAAGAAAATTGCCAGAAAGAGATATGATATACTGATAAAAGTCAATTCAATCAGAAGACATAGCAATCATATATATGGATTCACTAAACATCACAGCTGCAAAATATGTGAAACAAAACAAACAGAACTGAAAGGAGAGATACACAAATACACAATTATTGTTAGGGACTTCAACACGGCTTACTCAACAATTGAGTGAGCAACTAGACAGAAAATCAACAAGGATATAGAAGAACTCAAAACTTCACCAACCAACAGGACCTAATCAACATTTACAGAACACTCCACCCAACAACAGCAGAATGCATATTTTTTCCAGTGCCCATGAAACATACACCAAGATAGACCACATCTTGGGCCACAAAACAAACCTCGAAACATTTAAAGAATTAAAATCATGCAGAGTATGTTCTTAGACCACAATGGAATTAAACAAAAAATCATTAACAGAAGGATAACAGGAAAATCTCCAAACACTTAGAGACTAAACAACATACTTGTAAACAATCCATGAATCAAAGAGGAATTCTCAAGAGAAATCAAAAATACCTTGAACTGAGTGAAATGAAAATTAAAATAAAACATATCTACTTATATGAGAAACAGTTAAGCAGTGCTGAGAGGGAAAGTTATAGCACTGAATACATATATTAGAAAAGAGGAAAATCTCTTTCAGAAAATTGAAGAGGAGCGAACACTTGCCAATTCATATTATGAAACAAGTTAAGTATTACCCTGATAACCAAACTAGATAAAGAGAGTGCAAGAAATAAGATGTTGGTGGGGGGGACTATGGACCAATATCTACCATGAATATAGACACAAAAATTGCTTTTAAAATATACAATTCAGTAATATATAAAAATAATTATATACCATATTATTATTCATATTATTTCTCCATATTATTTCTTAGAATTTCACATAAATCTATATCTTAAAAGTTTAATTTTAAAAAATAAGGTGTTCACCTGAATATTAAGTATTTATAACTACAAGTTTAGATTTAGTGAAAAGTTTACTTTCTTATTAATTTTTATTACTTTAATTTTCTGTCTAATTATGCATTAGCTTTAGATTCAGTAAGAAAAAATTTTGCTTTTAGGAAAAAGACAAAAATATGAGAATAATATAAATATAGAAAAAACAGAAATCATAAAAAATGCTTTATGAATAAATTATAAATTTCAGATGGTACTAGATAAGGTAGTCTTTATACAGATGTTTAAAAAGAAACAGATGCAAGATAAATATAATCAATAAGATTTTCTTCATGGATCTAAAGTAATTTTTTAAAGTGAAGACCATGCTTAAAATGTATGAAAAATAATTTTCCTTCAAAAAGGGAAACAGGAGCATCTCTTAATTTTCTTTGTAAGTTAAACATTTTGACTTAATTGGAAAATAATTTAGGAGATCTAACAGGAAAAAGAATAGCTGATTATCATATGAATTTGAAAAAAGAGGAGTTACATGGAAAAGCTCTGTAGCTCTAAAAGCAATGGGAAAACTAAGCCTTTTAGGTCTACTTGAGAAGACACAACCTATACAGTAAAAAAAAAGAGCAAATGTACACATTGCATTATTGAGTAGCAGAGGCTGATATTAAAGAAGGCAAATGAGGAATCCCAATAACACCCACATTATAGTTATAAATAAACCCATGCAATGGAAATTTCCAATTCCAACGTAAGATTTGGTAGAGATGAATAACTGAGGAGTAGTGGAAAGAAGGTTTCTAATGTAAGCATGAGGCAGTATCCTTTGACATTCCCCTTTTGAACATGCTGTTTAAGCCAGAGATGTTCAGTTCCACGTGAAGGAAACCCAATTCAACATAGTTGAAGCTAAGCACGAGATGGATTGGAAGGATATAGGATATCTCTGAGAATTAAATGAAGACCTGCAGGAACAGGGCATCTCAGAGCCTTGTAGACTGGAATCAAGGACCTGATCCTCTAAGACTCATTCTGCTTTGCATGAGTTTCTGCGATGTTCTCACATGGCAAAAGACTTGGTCCCTGGAAGTTCTTGGAAATACTTTTAGTACTTGATGCCCAGGAGAGAAGAGAGAATTATTCCTGCTAGTTTCACTTAGAAAAATCTCACAGGAAGACCCTACTAACCCAATTTGCATCATTTAACTATTCCTACATTAACATTTGGCCAGATTGATAAGTACTGTGATTGACCCCACCTACATCATACACCTAACCTGTAAGAAAGGAGAATGTTCTGGGAAGATGAAAATAATATGCACTACAGGGACAATGTTAACAAACAGAACCATTGGAAAGTGCCATTAAGATATCCTGACAAGAAAGTAAATGAGAAAATAGGCAGAAAGTCTTTCTTTCTTCCTTTATTTCTTGTTTTATTTTTGCCACACTTTTCCCCGCACTTACCTAAGTAAGTAGTCCTATTTTCTTTTATAAAAGACTGGTATTGGGAACTTAATTTAACCGGCTCAAATGTGTTAGTTGGGGAAGATTGCAATAAACTCCTTACTCTTAATTACTATAGCAATTATAGAAGCTAATTATATTTTTTTAATGTTGAAAGCCAATATCACTCACTAGATAACATAGTCTTTGGTTATTAGTTGTGAAAAAAATTAAACCACCACTAAATAAGTAAATTATTCTTTGAAACTCTTGGTTAAATGATGGATATGTGTTTATTTTTCTTTTAGTATCACTAATCACTCACTACAAGTATAAAAATATTTGCATTATTCAGTGTACTTGAAAATAACTTATCAATTGTTTTCTATTTTATATACTGTCACCATCTTTTTCCATAAGATGTTATGGAAAAAACCCAAACAAACTTTTTGGCCAACCCAACATATACAGTGTAGAGATTATTAATCAGACTGTGATTTGGTGCTAATTTATGTGAGGCCAATGGATGTGCTACTGGAAAAAAAACAAGAGAACCATACTGACATTTTAATATATAGCTCCAGTACCACATACATGCATATATTTACTTCCTTACCATACCATGCTTACATTATAGGTCACAAAGCCTTCCAAATTGTGTAATACAATTAAATAACGAACGCAGAAACCAATGTCATAAGATTGGTCATAGAAATGGAAGTTGGGATGTCTTTTGGAAGCTCCCAGATCTTTCAGAAGTGTTTTATTTGCAAAACTTTTTAACTGTAAAAAATACTGTTCATTGTTTCTTTTTTTTCCAAGAATCACCTTATTTATTCACTGTATTTCTTTACATTTAAAGAATTTAAGTTTGGTAAACATTTAGTATTTTGTTATTGGCAATAAACTTTAGGGAAAAAACCTTTATATCCCTTGCTGTAGGCTACTGTGATTTTGGTCTTAGTATATGGAAACTTATTTTCACCCCTTTTAAAAGGTGTTAAAAATAAATTCTCCAGTCAGAAAAAATAGCCTTATGGTTGAATGAATTAAACTATCCTCTCTACCTAGCAGGCACCATAAATAATCCATTAAGAGTTTTGAGGACTTCATTTCCATATACCTTATATTATCTACCACACAGCCGATTCATTACATCACCCCAGGTTCTAAAAGACATGAAAACTTCAAGGTCTGTGTCAATGCCAATTCTACAAGAGATTCAGCAAAAGATATTTAGTGCAGGCATGTACTAAGAGCTAGCAACTGTTCTTCATTACATTCAATATACTAATGTGTTATTTTGAGACGGAAAATGTGTCTTCTGTTTTGAAAACTTAAAGACTGTAGTTCAAAATGTAAAAAAAAAGTCATAGAAGTATTATTTAAAAAGACAATAGGAGGGAAAAAATAAACAAACGTGTGGCAAAATAAAATACCTACCAAAATCTTTTCTTCATAATTATATGTGATTCATATAAGCTAAGAAAACTAAAGTACAGTTAAGTATTATTTAAAAAAATGATTCATTGAGAGCCTTGTCAGTACTTATTTTTAGAACAACAAATAGTGCAATAACAGTCTAAAAAGCAGGTAGAGATAGGTTTTGAAAAGTCAAAACAAAAATTCATCCACAAAAAATGTAAAGAGATATATAAACAGAAATGTTTTCAAACTTTCAAATACCTGTGTCCTTTTAATAGGAAGTTGTATTGTTTTGCATGTACTTTTAAAATTTCCCTAACCTTCACATAGTATCCTCTTAATAGCCCTATGAGGTTATTAGATAGAATAGTCATTATCACACCCACTTTTTTTTTTTACTTGTTTGATTTTACTCTTTTCTTTTTTCATTGAGGTATAACTGACATATGTTATATTAGTTTCAGTTATATACTGTAAAGATTCGATATTTTTATATATTGCAAAATGATAGCCACAGTAAGTTCAATTAACATCTAGCATCATACATAGTTACACGTTTTTTTTCTTGTGATGAGAACTTTCAAGATCCACTCTCCTAGCTACTTTCAAATATACATATGGTATTATTAACTGTAGTGACCATGCTGTACATTATATCCCCAAGACATTCATTTTATCAATATAACAAAAAAATTGGACCTTTTCACCCATATTGCCCATGCCCCAGCACTCCCCACCTCAGGCAACCACCAATCAGTCTCCGTATTGATGAGCTCAGCTTTTGTTGTTGTTATTGTTGTTTGTAAGATTCCACATATAAGTGAGATCATACGGCATTTATCTTTTCTGTCTGACATTGCACTTAGCATAATGCTCTCAAGGTCCATTCACGTCACAAATGGCAAGATTTCATTCCTTTTTATGGCTAAATAATATTCCATTTATATATATATGTATATAAATATATATATATATAATATATAACATCTTAAAAATTCATTCATTCATCAGTGGGTATTTAGGTTGTTTCCATGTCATGGCTATTGTAAATAGTACTGCAATGAATATGGGGGTGTGCATGTATCTCTTCAAGTTAGTGTTTTTGTTTTCTTCAGATAAATACCCAGGAGTGGAATTGCTGGATCATATGGTAGTTTTAATTTTTTTAGGAACCTTCATACTGTTTTCCATAGTGGCTGCACTAATTTATATCCCCACCAACAGTACACAAGGGTTCCATTTTCTCCATATCTTTGCCAACACTTGTTATTTCTTGTCTTTTTTATGACAGCCATTCTGACAGGTGTGAGGTGATATCTTGTTGTGATTTTGATTTGCTTTTCTCTGTTGATTAGTGATGTTAAGCATCTTTTCATGTGTCTGTTAGCCATCTGTATATCTTTTTTAATTTTTAATTTATTTTTATTTTATTTATTTATTTTTGGCTGCATTAGGTCTTCGTTGCTACGCACGGGCTTTCTCTAGTTGCAGCGAGTGGGGGCTACTCTTCATTGCGGTGCACGGGCTTCTCATTGCGGTGGTTTCTCTTGTTGAGGAGCAAAGTCTCTAAGTGCGTGGGCTTCAGTAGTTGTGGCACACGGGCTCGTAGTTGTGGCTTGCAGGCTCTAGAGCACAGGCTCAGTAGTTGTTGCACATGAGCCTAGTTGCTCCACAGCATGTGGAATATTCCCAGACCAGGGCGCAAACCTGTGTCCCCTGTATTGGGAGGCAGATTCTTAACCACTGTGCCACCAGGGAAGTCCCATCTGTATGTCTTAATTGGAAAAATGTCTATTTAAATCTTCTGCTCATTTTAAAATTGGATTGTTTGTTTTCTTGCTATTGAGTTGTATGAGCTCTTGATATATTTTGGATATTAACCCCTTATCAGATAGATGATTTGCAAATATTTTCTCCCATTCAGTAGATTGCTTTTCCATTTTGCTGATGATTTCCTTTGCTGTGCAGGAGCTTCTTAGTTTGATATAGTCCCATTGGTTTATTTTTGTTTTTGTTGCCTTTGCTTTTGGTGTCAGTACACATTTTAAATGAAACTAAGAAATTTGTCACTGAAAGACTGAGCCTAGATCCCAGATTTTTTTTTATTATTGAAATATTGCTGATTTATAATATTACGTTAGTTTCAAGTGCACAGCATAGTGATTCAGTAGGTTTTTTTCAGATTATATTCCATTATATGTTATTATAAGATATTAAATATAATTCTCTGTGCTATATAATAAATCCTTATTGATTATCAATTTTATATATAGTAGTTTGTATCTGTTAATCCCATATTCCTAATTTGTCCCTGCCCCCCTCCCTCTTCCCTTTGGTAACCACAAGTTTGTTTTCTATGTCTTTGAGTCTGTTTCTATTTTGTGTATAGATTCATTTGTATTATTTTTTAGATTATTATTTATAAGTGATATCATGTAGTATTTGTCTTTTGCTGTGTGGCTTATTTCACTAAGCAAAATATTGTCTAAGTCCATCCATGTTGCTGCAAATGGCAGTATTTCATTCTTTTTTATGGCTGAGTAATATTTCATTTTACATATATATATATACATATATATAATGAAGTATATAATGTGTGTATGTATATATATATATATGCCACATCTTCTTAAACTTATTGTCTATTGATGAACACTTGGGTTGTTTCCATTTCTTGGCTATTGTAAATAGTGCTACTGTGAACATCGGGGTGCATGTATCTTTTTGAATCCAGATCTTTTTATTAGAAATCTAATAAGTCTTACAACTCAATCTGCTCTCAACATTTTAGATAGAACAGCGTGAGACTTGAATCAACCTCAGAAGCCTCTTTCATTTATGAATTCATCACTTGATAATGAGTGGTATATAAATTTATAAAGCATAAGATATCATTAAAATGCTTTGAAATAATAGTTATGCCCTGGTTAATTTATTTCATGAATTTTTTTGTCTTGGATATCAAGTACCATATTGCTAAAGTTCATAGTCTCATTACTTAACACCTAACTAAATCGCATGCAATTAAATTGACACAAACCTCCAAAATATAGGGCACACTCAGATTCACAGATTATATGGATTCATCAAATTTCGGAATTTCTTTAAAATATTGATTTCATACCAATATGCTAAAAACCTTTTCTAAGTCAATATCAATAATTTTTTTCATATATTAGTGGTTCCAAGATAGAACTTTCAGTTACATTCACACATATCAACCTAAATATGTGCTAAAATAAGGACAGTTTATAAAAGGTGTTTACACTCAACAATGATATTTGCTCAATTCCAAACAGTTTAATTGGCATTGAAAAAAATGTGTATCAGTTCTTGCTTTGTTTATAAGAAAGCTTACTTTAAAAAAAAGTTGATTTAATACTAACCGGTTGAAGTTTTGTTATTTGTTTTTATATTCCCCCAAGATCCGAACATTGTATTTCATTTACAAGAGGGATGGGGGTAGTAGCATTTGTTGCCTACCTATTAAGTTCCCAGTCACTCTATAAATTTTTGTCATTTTTAGCGCATTTAAACATTCCAGTGATACCTAGCCTTACTCCTTAAAAGTGTTTTTAAACATGCTATAAATCAACTTACTATAAGAGTTGAGAATTTACATTCGGTAACCATTTCACTCTTTAGGTAATTACAGTAACAACACCACACTAAAACCTTTTGGCTGCCTCAAATCCTGAACAAAATTGCAGCAATACAGAGAATGTATATAACATTTCTACAAATGACTAAGTGAGAAAGAGAGAGAGCGAGAGAGAGAGAGAAATCACCTTTTAGCATGTGAGCGATTAGTATTGATATTTATTATTCATTTTGATTGTTCTGCCACCTAAATCCAATTTCCACAGGTGGAGGGGTACACAGGAATGCTTATGAAGTGACAGCTGGCTGCTCCTAACTGCTCTGTGCCAGTTAGCAGTTTTCCTGGAATTGATGGGGACTAATACACAATGAATTTATCTTCTTAAGAAAATATGATATTCTCTTCTAGATAAAATTTAAAACAAACAGATACTGTCAGAAATACTTCTCAAGTTGAAAATACTGTGCCTTAAAGATAACAAAATATTTTTGAGGAAGAAATAATGTGGTAATTGGTAATTTTGATGCACTAAGTAGAATTTCTATTAGTCACAAATGGACATTCTTTTATTCTGAATAATCTGTATTAAACAAAATTTAAATATGTTAGTGCCTAATATGTAGGAATCATCCAAATATGATAGCTACTCACTTATGACTTTTTTGCACATACTACTTTTTTAAAGAGGAAGCCAAAATTGTTGTCCTTTTGATACATAATTGGAGAAGTGTATCTTGAAAGAGGGAGCTGAAATTCTTACTCCCTATACCTGAATAAGAATAAGTGAACATTAAAAACAAAAGCAAACAAAACCAAAAACCTCCCATGTTTATTTCTTCATTCAGTCAACTAACATTTACTGAATGCACTGGATACTTAATACTACGTATTAGATGTGGTTAAAATACAAATACAAGTAAAATCAAAATGATACTTCAAAACCCAACCCACAAGAATGTCACAATAAATAAACAGCTCCAATGAAATATGAACAAATAAAGAATGTGCTAAGGAAGCAAAAATGAATGATCAATTAACTCTGTTAGTATGGGCGTTGATGAATATTTTACGTAAGAGGTGATACAGAGCTGAGTCCTTTAAGACATTTGCCAGGATAAACAGGAAGGAAAGAGAATTATGGGCAATGACCATGACATTTGTAACAATATCAGGAAGAGAGAACAAATATAAGAGAACTATTGGAAAAACTTTTTTTTAGAATTATTCAGATAATCCACTGAGTCTGGCTTCCTCATCCTCTCTGATATTAAAGGTCATCTTTTTATCAGCACAAGTAGGAATGCTTAAGGGTGTTGACCAAGTTTAGAGCAACAAGGATGAAAAGGATATTCTCTGGGTGAGATTTCCTAAAATAAATTGATGGCCCACAATAAAGGTGCAAACAATATCTCTAAGAAACATATTCACTCAGTTGACATAAGACATCCATATCCATCCACTGAGCCCCAGTGTTAATCTGATGCAGGTTAATTCTCAGGTTGCCCTTGACAAACAATTCTTCTTTTGTATGCCAAACACGTACTAACACACATACACTCAAACACATAGAATAAAGGGAAAAGAGACCCATATCTAGAACACTGCTTTCTTTATTAGTGTTATAAGATGGTTTAGTGTGAAATCTTCCTTTTCCTTGGGACGCCTAGATGGGTTTTCATAGATCAAGCACTCAGAAACATTCAAATTAAAAGAGCCCTTTTCCTCAAAGTTTAGGCTATCAGCCTAATGGAGTTAGGCTCCTTCTTCTCATTTTCTATGCCTAATCACCCAAGGTGTCATATCTCATTACATTGAATAACCATTTTTGTCTCTTTATGTCATTAGTCTTTACCTAAAGAACACTAACTGTATTATCTCTTAACATGTGAAAAAGAGATTTGTAGTCAAGTACGTTTAGGAAACACTGAATTAAGCCCAGTTAAATAAGTTCCCTAATCACAGAAATGCCAGAACCTTTACTGTAATAATATGCTAGTACAAAGTATGCATCTTTATGAGGGGATGATATATAGTAGACAGTGTTTTTCCCCTTTTGGTGGAGAAATTGAGTAGGCTACCTTTCCTTAGGAATAGACATTGGGAACAATTTTCTGTGTTGTCCTCAGCTTTTTTCCATTGGTTTCATGTAAATTAGTAACAAATCACAGTCTGATTAATAATCTCCACACTATTTGTCTCAAATTATAGATGGTAGCAGTGTATAAAATGGAAAACATTTGATGTTATTTTCAAGTACACTGAATAAGGATAGAACAAAATTCATTTCCTTAGATTTTATAATAAATGGGTATCTCTTAGTAAATGATCTCTTTGCACTCTCTGTTAAAGTCACATTAGTTCAGCTGAATAAAGTTTCCTGAGGCAAAAACAATAAATGGCTACTTTCTCATTTAACTACCTGAAGCTGACCTTCAATAAATTTGACACTTAAGATTGATAGTTATTGCTGATAAAGGTAAAAAGTAGTGGCAAAGATCTTTCTTAGGGTGCATACATGAAAATACTTTTGATTTATTAAAAATATACAATCAAGAAGTGACCAAGATGACAAAGTAGGAAGACCTTGAACTCACCTCCTCCTAGGGACACAGCAAAATTACAACTACTTACAGAGCAACTATCTATGAGAACAACTTCAAGACTAGCAGAAAATATTTTCTACAACTAAAGACATAAAGAAGGAACCACAACAAGACAAATAGGAGGGGCAGAGAAGTGGTCTAATCAAGACTGACATCCCCAGGTTGGCAACCCCCAAACAGGAAAAGTATCACAGTTGTAGATGTCCTCCCCAAGGAGTGAGGGGTCTGAGGCCCATATCAGGCTCCTCAGCCCAAGGGTCCTGCATTGGGGAGATAAGCCTCCAGAACACCTGGCTTTGAAAATCAACAGGACTTATGTTTGGGAGAGCTGGAGGGATATAGGAAGCAGAGACTCTGTCTTTAAAGGGTGCACACAAGATCTCACATGCTGAGTCGCAGTGCAGAGGTAGCAGTTTAAAAGGAGCCTGGGTCAGACCCACTTTCTGATCTTGGAGATCCTCCCAGAGAGGCAAGATGCAACTGGGAACTCCCCGTGGGGATAGAGACACTGGCAGCAGGCATTTTGGGGAGTTTGTTTTACCAAGATAGCATCTGTGCTGGCAAGTATCATTTGGGACTCCATCCTCTAGCAGATTAGCACAAGGGACCTGGACCTGACTACCAGTGGGCTGGCATCAGTCTCCAAACCACCCCCTCAGTTCCTCAGAAAGCCCTGCAGGGACTTGGCCTCACCTTCCAGAGGCCAGCACCAGCCTGGAGCACCCTTGGGCCATGCAAACAACTGTGCAGGGACCCTACCCCACACTCCAGAGGCTGACATTGGTAAGCAAAACTGGGATGTGCATACAGCCACCCAAGGACCTGGCCCCACCCTCCAGGGGGCTGGCAGCAGACACGCCCACCCTGGGCCACACAGCCAACCATGTGAAAAGCCTACCCTGTCCTCTAGCAGGCCCACAGCCACCACACGAGGCACAGCTTCACTATCATCTGAGCTGGGGGACAGCCACCTACCAGCATACTCACAGTAGCTACCCCCACCACAATGCAACGGCACACACAACCCACATAGGGGGCAATCCTAGAGCATGTAGTTCTATTGACCATAGGGGAGCTTGCTGCTAGGCCCCCCTACACTAGAAGAATTCAACAGTATATTAAATGATACAGAGGAATGGATCAGCGAACTGCAAGATGGAGTAGTAGAAATCACCCAAGCTGAACAGAAAAAAGAATTTTTAAAAATGAGGACAGTTTAAGAGACATTTGAGATAACATCAAGCATATTAACATTTTCATTATGCAAGTCCCAGAAGGAGAAGAGAGAAAGGAGGAGAGATGCAAAAATCCTCAACAAAATATTAGCAAACAGAATGCAACAATTCATTAAAACGTCCATACACCATGATCAAGTGGGATTTATCCCAGGGATGCAAGGGTAGTTCAATACCTGCAAATCAATCATTGTGATACAAAAGAACAAAGTTGGAGATACTCCTGATTTCAAACTATAATAATGCTTTCAAAGCTATGGTAATCAAAACAGTATGCTTCTGGCACAGAAACTGACACATAGATCAATGAAACAGAATAGAGAGCCCAGAAATAAACCCATGCTTCTATGGTCGATTAATCTACAACAACAAAGGAGGCAAGAATATACAAGGGGGAAAGAAAGCCTCTTCAACAAATGGTGCTCAGAAAATTGGACAGCTACATGGAAAGTAGTAAAACTGGACTACTTTCTCACACCATATACAAAAATAAATTCAAAATGGATTCAAGACTTACATGTGATACTTGAAACCATAAAAATCCTAGAAGAAAACAGGGAGTACACACTTTGACATCAATCTTAGCAATATTATTTTGGATATGTCTCCTCAGGCAAGGGAAACAAAAGCAAAAATAAACAAATGATATATATCAAACTAAAAAGCTTTTGCAGAGTGAAGGAAACTATCAAGAAAGCAAAAGGCCTCCTACTGAATGGGAGAAGGTATTTGCAAATGATATATCCAATAAAGTACACAAAATAACTTTGTGTATCTAAAATACACAAAGAACTCATACAAATCAACATAAAAAAATCAAAAAACCCAATTAAAAAATGGGCAGAGGACCTGAGTAGACATTTTTCCAAAGAAGACATACAGGTGGCCAACAGGCTTGTGAAAAGATGCTCAACGTCACTAATCATCAGGGAGAGGAAAATTTATTTGAAGAAATGATGGTCAAAATATCCCCAAATTGTTGAAGAAAGCTACAAATTGAAGAAACTTAGCAAAAACAAGTAAAGATATATCTGCGACAGTTTCCAGTTCCACATGTGAAGAGCTTGGAAGTTGCCATTCTAACAATAAGTAAAAAGCTGAAAAGACTAAAAAATAACCATTCTTCTTGGATCCTTGAGAGGAGGACACAGGGCAATCCACTGCCCCAAGATTAGAAATCTTTTCAGTCATGATATACTATTATATGTTTTAACAACTAAATATAATTCCCTTAAACGAGTTTTGTTTTTTTTTTAAATAATGATGCTAAACTTGTAAATCCTAATGAATTTTAATATCTCTTCAAAAAAAAATCTCTTCAGTTTTTGTATATTTGGTTTAAGTGTACTTGTTATTCTAGTTGTAATATTTTTAGAAAGTAAATAAATTTACACTTTCAGACTGAGAAAGATGAATTCTGTTTTATAATGGTATAGACCAGCAGAAACATGAAGAAGAGAAAAAAGAAAGAGTAGTTGATATAGCAATACTGTTCAGAGATTCAGAAAACCTCTTTCTTTCTTCAATTGATACTAATTGAAGAAGTCTCACAAACTTTTGAACATTAGATGTTCTCATTCAAGAAATAGGCATGATACTGCTTACTCCACCTGAGTTTTCTGAATAACATATAGATAATGAATAACTACATGTAAAATTAAAAGGACAAAACTTTGGTGATTTTTAAAAAGTATTCCTGTATTACCAACTTTGTGCATACACATGCACACGTATATATTTTTGCTTAATATAAATGTTTTTTAAGCTGTAATACTTTTTATATAGTATGGGTTTGATTCATTTTAGCTAGTACTTCATTGATCTGTCCTTTAGAGTTTATTTATGAAATAGAATATGAATGGTTAGATGCAAAAAAAATATTTGGACATAGTTGTTAATAACTGGAGTGGCAGAGCTGAAAACCAAACTCTTTTAAAACAGATATTCTTATGTTTGAAGGCCCAAACATAGCTAATGGCAGTCCATTGACCCTTTGACATTTTTCGCAGAAATGTTTGTGTCTATGCCTATGTTGATTTTTCTGAGATCTACCATAGAAATAACGAAGTACTCAATGGCATTTTAGACACAATTTGTTTAAGAATCTAAGAAAAAGAATTGTTTCAATTTGTACCACAAATTACAAAAGGACTTTGAAAACTGGAAAGCACTATACAACAAAAAAGTATCAATGACACAGGGTCTCATATTACAGTGTTCCACCATCATATGCATAAGTGGATACTCTAAATTATGTCAGATGAATTGATTTTATTTAGGAAACGAGTAAATACAAGAATGGTAGTATAAGAGACAGAGCTTCAGATTGTACTGTAACATAAGTTCTAGATTTGATCTATATATTACGACTTTCTATAAATACCTAGACCTCTATGAACTAAAGTTGGATTGTAGTTAAATCAGTCATTAATTTATATCATATTTTAATAGCATAGTCGTCTCTATTGAGTAAATTAGTCTAAATATATAAACAAGCTCTCTATTTGCACACTCTAACCCAGCAGGAGATAGAGCCAAAGCTCTAAGCTTGCAGTTATCTCCTTATCTCTGTAAATATGCAAATAAATAATTTAAGGAAAGACTATGTATACTATAAGCTTTTACTTTGTCATCCTTTTCAGGATGGACTATAACATGTAATCTGATGAGCAAGAAAGGAAAGTTAGGCATACTTCCACCTTCTTCTGTGTAAGATTCTTATTCTTGGAGTTCATTTGTTTTATATAGAGTAGAATACTCCACACATCTCACCTCCTCATCTCACTCATATATCCCAACTCCCCAACCTAAGTGGGGCAAGAATCAGAAATGGAAGTTGCAGGGCCTTGAACTGCTTAATGTTTCATCTTCCACCAGCCTACACAATGAAATCAAGTTCCACTCCTATTCCCATCTTGCTTTCTAACCCTATTCATTCATGGTCCTTTGGCCAGCTGGTATCAGAGACCCTGTCCTAGCTTTCTCCTCAGCCTGCTTGTTTCTAATGCCCATGTTCAGCCACTCTTCAGTCCGTGGAAGTGCGAACTAGTGTCAGGATACATGAAAAGAAACAATAACATGAATCTTGATTAAATAGTAAAAAATTATGCTATGTTCATAAAAAGTGGCATACTCTGCCGTCATTAAAGTTAGGTGGCAAGTTAATAAAAATTCACATAGAAAGATGATTTTAAAAAATAAATTGAAAAGAGCAAGTTAAAAATATAATTTCATTTTTATGAAAAAGTGCCAAATGAGTATATTAATGAAAAGTTTGAAAATTATAAAATGCTTTCAGTTGACCACTTCTAAACAGTAGGATTATGAGCACATTTTTCTTTTAAAGAGAAATAAATAAGACAAAATCATTGTTCTTAAGTCTTTTTTTAAAACAAAATCATGTCCATAGAGCCATAGGTAAGACTGTGAAGATTTATTACAGTTTACAGGTTAACCTTGGGAAAAACTCCTAAAAAATTCTACTTCAAACAGTTAACATCTGACATGCCCTAGCCCAACTAATTAAAAGTACTCTTGCAATAATTAAGCTTAATTCAACCCAGACTTTAGATTATCCACTTGGAAGCATGAACTGGGAATTGATTATGTGTAATATATGTAACATATTCTGTATATAATTACATATGACATATAATAAATATCAATATATACGTCATATTATTTATTTATATATACAGTATATATGTATATACATATTTGTGTATGTGTGTATATTTACCCAAAATTTCAATAAATAGTGACATTTAAATCTGTGTATTAAAAAAATACTGTAAGTCAGAAGTTAAATTATTTCCTCATTTGTAATTTCAAACACTCCTGCTTATCCTATGTAGAAGTAAGCTTATTTTTGGTTCATTGATTTCCCTCAAAGTGAAACAACTACTGTTGTTTCATGGCTCAGAGGAACAAGGTAACTCAGGGGAAATTCCATGTAATCAGTCAGTAAGTAGCACTTATTCTGAATTAGATCCTAGGGAATTAAGTAGTGACCAATCAAGTAAGTTTTACTGTACTCAAATTGTCCAGCATTGAATTGTTCTAATTCAGCACATTATGTAAACATCAACACCTCCTCAAACAAAAATTCTTTATTATGTATAATGCAGAATCATTGCCAACCCTCAAAAAGCCAACAGTAAGTGACCTCCCCAGAAATGACTGCTGACAAGATTACCACACTGTCTGCAAGACAGACTTGAGGGTTGCTCATTTCCATTAGTGGCCTCAGTTACCCCATGAACAAATGAAAGCAAGGGCAACAGGGTAAAAAAGGAATATTCTTTCTCCATTAATACTTTTAATATATAGTCATGAACAGAATGTTGGTAGAAATATGAGCATTAAAGGTACTTCTGGTAAGGGCTCAGAAAGAAATGAAGAAAAGAGTCATTGGAAACTGAAGGAAAGGTGAACCTTTTTATACAGTCACAGACAACATTATTGAATTTTGTATTATAGTTGCTTCAAAGGAAGAACTTGTAAGTGATGAACTTTGATATTTAGCTGAGGAGAATTTTAAAGAAAGTATTGAGGGTGTGACCTGGATTCTTGTTGCTAATAATAAAATATGAGAAAAACAAGATAAATTGAGAAATTAAATGTTAAGCCAAAAGGAACCAGCATTTGATAATATGAAAAATTCTCAGCCTATCTAAATTACACAATACACTAAAATTACATATGCTGTTAGGAAAGTGTGCTCTTGAGAGAAGGCTAAGTGAGTAGCTGGACAAGCATTAATTAAAGAGATTAGGTGTGTTGTTCATAGATCCACTCAACCATCTCAACAGAAGCCAGGAATAGGAATGGAATAATCCAAGAAAGATCTGTGGAGGACCTTTTTTTCTAATAGTGTGAGTTCTCATGACATACACAGGAGACCCACAAGGTTTTAGAGAATGTTGTATCAGTAGAAATACTGCCAGCTGGTACTGAAAGAGACAGAGACAGAACAAAATGAAAAAAGAGAAAGTTGTCAGACTTCCAAAATTCCACAGCAGGAAATAGGATATCAGAATTTGGAAAAAAAATAAATAAATAAGGAATGGATTCTTCCCCACCCAGAGCAGTTAAAGTTAGTGCAACTCTTTTGACATCTTGATTTTGGACTCTGGCATCAGGACAGAATACATTTCTGTTGTTTTAATCTACCAAGTTTATGGTAATTTATTATAGCAGCCTCAGGAAACTAATACAGTGCTATAGTCCTTGACTGGGAGCTAGGGGAGAGCAAACTTCATTTTATTGGTCATACACTCCTATAGTAGAGCTTCTATCATGCTGACTGCAGGGCTGGAGGAGGTGCAAACAAATCATATTTGTGTCTGTAACAGACATGAGTGTCACATACTCTTATGGTTCTTACTGAATTTTTGCAGATTCTCTTGAATAAATGTTTATTTATTTGCTGTATGCCCTTAGGACAATTACAGATACTTAAGTGGTCAGGTTGTTTTTCATAATCTTTACCAGTTATGGTTGTTTTGTTGAGGAGTTGGTCTGCAGAGCTCCTCACACTGGCATTCCAGAAGTGGATCAGATCTCCCCAAGCTTGGTGTATATCCTTGCCTAACTTAGACTATAACAGTACAAGAAAATGAAATAGAGAAGTTCAGTTAAACTAGTCATATACTTTGTCAGTACAAGGTCTTATTTACTCACATATTTTTTAAAAAACTAAATGCCATGCTAGTCTGTTTAGTTGAAAATATGTAATTCTTTTTTTACAAACTCATTTGACAAGAACAGAAAAATGCAATTTGCTTAAAATGAAGTTATTTTCAGCAGCCTTATCAAGTTTTTCTTTTTATTCCCTTTGGTATATTCAAATTGTGTGATCTTCCTACTCTCACAATCTTCCAAGCAAAGACTCTCGTATTCTTTGAGTATAGACAAAACTGTTTTTTTTTTTTTTTTCAGAAAGAAAATAATCTTAGCTCTGCTCTTTTATAGTCTTTATAAGCATAGAATTTGGATAATATTCTATTCCATCAGGACTAAAATGTGTCGGGCTTTAAAATTTTTACAACTCCAACCAAAAAGATAAAAAAATCTACATTTCCATCTGCTTGATTTTAACTAATGCACATATCTTTTCAATCAACCACCCAGAATTCTTGTACTTCAGGTACTCTTAGGAATGTTAATATTTTATTTTCTTTTTCCAAGTTCAGCACAGAGTGCTATAGAAATGATTGATGTTCCAGAGAACTATGCTAAGAGATATGCAAACTATTCATTTATCTAGTTTCTCGAATCTTAGAACTCTTCTCTTAAATCAATTCAGAGTTTGAAAAGTTACAAGCATAAAATATATATTACTTATATATGTTAGACATATTTGCTCCACTTCTACTAATGTCAGTGATAAGAAACAAACACCTAATGAATGTCTTCACATTTTGGTAGTACACGTTCAAAGAAATGATATGCAATTTCTCTTTTTCATTGCTATAAGAACTTTATCTTTATGTAATAGTAAATTCTTGTAGGTTCCCAGAAATTAGGTGGTTTATGAGCCTTCTTAATCACACTTCTTAATATTTAATTACACCATAGGGCTAAGATTTATTAATAGTTGAAAATCATTTTGAATTTGAAGAGTGTCACAACAGTCTGATCATTATAATTTATATGGAGAGGTGCAAGACACTATGAAAGAAAACTGAACTCTTTCCAAGACCAGGTGCATTGAAAAATGTTAATATATATATGCTGATAAAGTCTACATTATTCTAGTCCATAAAAATTTTGTTTCTTTCTCCAGGAAAATGATTTATTACTTAAAGAACTAAATTAGAATAATTATCAGGTATTTATTAATTCAATACAAAACTCAGTGTACCAAATTTGGTCATTCTCATGTTTAGTGGTTTACATGAATGAATTGTTGTGTCTTCCAAATCTCTATCACTGTGTTACATATTTACTGTGAAAGATATGATGGGAGAGGCAAATACTTTTTTATTAAATTATTTGGGTTTTTAGAAGAAGCATGTAACCTAAAGAATTCTAATTGTAAGTAATAATAATTCCAAGACTGACATCAACTAGTTTGGGAGTAATGGAAGTAAGACATTTCAACTCTCTTAGAAATAACTTTCTGGTGTTCTTCTGGTAAATTTTTGAACTCCATCTCCTATATAGTTTTCCTGAATTAATAATCTGTGAAAATTTATCTCCCCTTTTACTCGGTTTCTGACATCGTTAAAATGTAAACATTTCTGAGAGGTAGAAAAGTTTAAACCTCATGTCTCAGTTGCATTACCCTATGAAATTTTAGCTGATATACAATGATAATCTGAGTTGAAAAGACAACTAGGCCATTCATGCTTTTTATGGATTACTAACTAATATGCTTGAAAACATGAAGACATAGAAAATACGGTTAAATTTATGATTCATTTAAAATGTTTATAAGTAAGAAATTAACCATTTTAGCACATATAAACCCACAAATACAATGATCTTATGCTTAATTTCTCAATAGTTAATAATCCAAATTTGGGGTCTTTGTAAAGGTGAGACTAAAACCAAATGGCTTTCAAGGTCTACCTGTGAGAGGCCCTCCTGCACTGAGGAGGGTCACTGTGAAATTTTAAGGTTTCTAAACTACAACGGCAAACACAAACAATGATATAAACATACACTGTCATAAATTACAGGACATTCCATGAATAGAAGTAATGAAGATTTAAGTTTTAAAGATTTAAGATTTAAACTCATTGGAATATCATATTACTATGATTTAGTTTATGAATGACATATTATTACAGTCAGTCTAAAATAATGAAGAAGGAAAAAAGAAGGGCAAAGCACATATATGGTATAATCTAAATTGAATAATTAGGGGACTTCCCTGGTGGCCCAGTAGTTAAGACTTTGCCTTCCAATGCAGGGGGTACAGGTTTGATCCCTGGTCGGGGAGCTAAGATCCCACATGCCTTGTGGCTAAAAAACCAAAAAAAACAGAAGCAATATTGTAACAAATTCAATAAAGACTTTAAAAAATTGCCCACATCAAAAGAATCTTTTAAAAAAATTGAATAATTAATTTCTGATTTCATTATTTGGATGTGCAAGTTTTCTATCTTAAAGATGCTGACTGTTGTAAAAGGCTTCTTAAGTACACTTTTTAAGAGTTCTTAACCAATAATCATCCGTTTATGATTATACATGAATAAATGCATATAATCATATATATATACAGATGTTTATGTGTATATATATATGTGCACAACATTAATCAGTTGTAAAATTAGAAAATAATTGCCAGTTACCTTTAATATGTAGCTCATGCCTTCAAATTATGCTTTTGTGATAATTTTCCACAAGGATTTTCACCACAATATGTGCAAACGTGGGCTTAATTCAAGAGAATCGAGTTGTATTTGATGTCGTGGCCAGTTAAATATTCAAAGAAATTTTGCAGTTTAATAAAGTAATATTTTAGGCAGGTTTGTCTCTGTGTGCTAAATTCAGAAGTTTTTCAGAATTAATTTTCCTTTTCTGTGTAATAAATTCTAACAGTATTCTGTATTGCAACACAGGAAGAAAAAATAAGTAAATGAAAAGTTGTGACATGCTATTCATTTTTATATAATTTCTTTTTTGAGAAAATTGATTTATTCTGTTGATCAAAAGAAACAAAACAACAAAAATAACATACTAACATTGAACCAAAAATTTGAGACAAAATCCATTCTTGCCTCTTAGAATCCAATTTTGAGCTAAATCTCTAGCTGAATGAATAGCTTTGAGCTCATGACTAATGACTGAGAATGTGATAGTAATGCTAATATATAAAAAACCCAACTGTATGCATAGTGTATGATACATAATCAGTATGTGTTCATGCATATATATGTATATATTCTTTCTGTATTATTAAATAACTAAATCTCAAATTATTTTTCCTTTAGTAATCAAAAATTCTCAAACATATGCCTTTTAAGACCCTGTATTATAACCAAACACTAATAAACTAATACAAAATAGATATGGAGATTAATAAGAATTTGATCAATATTTGAGTCAGTATTATAATTATTAATACAAAAGTAGAGGTTTCATTTATGAAAAGAAAAGACAGTTGTTAGGCATATAATGCATGACATCAGATATAAATCATTAGAAAATACAACTTACTACATCCATATTTACAAAGATTTAATTTTATTAAACTCAGCTGAAGGCAGAGTTAATTGTTAACTTCTAGGTTATGGTTTTTAATTGGTTTTGGAATTAATTCCAATGTGTATTCTGATCGGTATAAATGGATCTGAAATAATATTTTCATAATGTTTAGTAAGAGTTAATGTTATCATTGTCATAGGAGATTAATGGATGTTAAATAGTAATTGATGTAAATTTTACCTGTGAATGTTTTATGTAAGTAGAATTTATCTAACAAAATTTATCTCTGAACAATAAAAATTAGTGGGAGATAGAAAAGTCATATAACTTGAGGGGAACTTAGATATATGAACAAGAGTGAGAATATAATTAATTCAATTTCTCAATCATTCCTGAGTGTCTACTTTATATGTGTAGCAATGTTCCATGAGTGGTAGATATAAAATATATGCGGTGAATATCCAAACCCACACTATCTAGTGGGATGGTAGTTCTCTGGAGAACCACGAAAGGTATTATTGACAATCCCCAATCACTCAGCAACTACTGCAGTTTACTAAATGTGCAGATATTACAGGGATTCATAACGCTGCCACATGTCTCCTTCAAGTGCATGCCACTGAAGAGACTAGACACAGTCTTCCTTCCTGTCAAAAATCAATGTCTAGGTTAAAGCAAACAACAGTCAAAAAAAAAAGATATTTTCTATTGCACATTTCTCCTTCTTTTCATTCATAGTCACTTCTATGTATCAATAGATTGAAATGTATGAAGTCAATTAACTCCACTAGTTATTTAAAAGAAAAAAATACAAAGTTATTTCATTGCCTAAGACCATACAGTAAGTCCCCTACATACGAAACTTCAAGTTGCGAACTTTCAAAGAGGCGAACATGCATTCCATCAGCGTCAGGCATGAGTGAAATTGCAGCTTGCCCTCCACCTCCTATTGCTGATGACCCTTCAGCTCTACCATCTCCCACCTCCTCTCCCTCCTCCAGTCAGTAACTCTTCTTGCCTGTTCACTCGATGTCAGCCCCTGTATGCCAGCTGTTGTACTGTACTACTGTACTTTTCAAGGTACTGTACAGTAGATTAAAAATGTTTTCTTTATTTTTTGTGTTTGTTTTTTATGTATTATTTGTGTGAAAAGTTTCAGAAGCCTATTATAGTACAGTACTATATAGCCAATTGTGTTAGCTGGGTACCTAGGCTAAATTTGTTGAACTTAAGAACAAATTAGAGTTATGAATGTGCTCTCAGGACAGAATTCATTCGTATGTAGGGGACTTACTATATTCATCTGCACATATATCACCTTATAACTAACTGTCTTCTGGTTGTCATGCACTAGGCCATAAGCTCCTGTACGTTAGAGATGTTCTTAGTATCCAGTACAGTGGTCCATGTACACAGGATTAAGTTCTTGGTAAATATCCACTAGAAGATATCTACACTGGGAGAAAAAAAAAACAAAAACACACACTTCATCCACCACTGAAGAATGAGACTTAGATATAGGGTTTAGTAAAGTGGGGCAGACTTCTTGACTATTTTACACTGCAAAGTAACCCATTCTAAGAAATACCAGTGACAGTATCTGTGCTTACTGATCAATACAAACTGGTCCTTCCAGTAAAATTTAAATTTTCTTGTGGCCTATAGAGATAAAGTAGAGCAGTGCATCATTTTGTTAAATAGTATCACCAAGTTATTACATTTTTGGTTTAAATAGCATTCAACAAGAAGGAAAATTCATGCCATTATTAAATTTGCAATCGTTGTAAACTATTATTGTATTGTAAACAATTGTTATAAAGCCCACTGACAGATTTTTACTTATTTTCTTTCATTTTTATTAATATTTAACTTTTTCTTAATAAATTAAAACATATGACATTAAAAATATTTTTGTATTATTAACATAAAAATTCTTATGAGGATATACCTTGCTTCCCTAGTTTAAATATGTATTTTAAAGTTTTCATAAGCAATAATTTTTACACTATCTAAGAGGAAGTGGGTTCTGTTCCCATTAACTACAGTGGTGTCGCAACATATTTAGAAGTAAACTTCTAAAGACAAAATCTATTACAACAATTGTACATTGCAAAATTCCTTTTTTCTTGGCTATCCACACATTATGTCTTTATAATTTAATTTTGTGTACACAATTGTGTATAGTAATGTTTATGCACATGAAAATTTGAGAACCACTCAACTACTAGTGTAAAAAAAAAAGTTAAAGTCTCTATGCAGGTACCAGACCATCCCCTTCCAAACCAACCTCCCTTTAAGATAACTATTTAATCCATAGTGGTTAATGAAAGAGCACTATGTAAATGATTAGACAGTGTTCCTACTGGCCTGACTTTAGCATCCAACCCCTATATATCATGCAGATAGATGCCAGAGCTTAAATACCTATCACATTTCTAGAGAAAGTTAGGAATGGGTGCTCAATTCTGAGTTTGGGCTCTCTCAAGGATTTACGCTATTATGATGTCTTAATAATTATTCCTCTTTAATTTTAGTGAACATTAGTAGATTTGTTGGAGCCACCCACTCTTTGATGTTCCTTGAACACACCAGGCTTTCTCCACTTCATGAACTTTCTGCTTCCTTCTCCTTCTAAAATAGTGTTACCCATTAATCCACATGGTTCAGTTTTTCTTCTTCAGGTCAAATATTATTATCAGAAAGACCTCCCAATACCAGTCTCTATATAACAGCCCTTCCCTAACTACCTATTTACATTCCTCATTTTATTTTCTCATAGTACTTATTACAATCTAATGTTTATTTCTTAGTTTATAGTTTATAGTTTCTATACACTATACTAGAATTTAAGCTCCATCTGTTCATAGATTGGCCACTTGTTTGCTGCACATTCCCAGACACTAGAAGAATGCCAGGACCATAGCAGGTTTTCCTGAAATAATTGCAGAATAAGTTAAAAATTGAAAGTGGATTGAACAAGAGAGAGCAGTGTAGCCCACAGTAAATTAAGTGCATGCATTAGCAACTCTCCTCTCATCCATTCTCATGTGTGTTTATGTGCACATACATGATCCTTGTTGAATATCTCATTTCAGAGCATGAAAATATTTTATTTACCCCCTCAGATTCTTGTGTATTAGTCTTTTTAGAGTCAAAGAACCATTGTATACCATTATATATGGAGGAAAACAATAGAGAAAATTAAGGGATCTAAAAATTTTTAAATTGAAAAGATAAATAAAATTGCTAAATGTCTAGCCAAGCTAATAAAAAAAAAGAAGACACAAATTATAATATCAGATAAGGAAAAGAGGTCACGACTACCAGATTCATGGACATTAAAAATATAATAAAGAATTACTACAAATAACTCCAAATTTGGTAATTTAGATGAAAGGGGCCAAATCTTTAGAAGATACAAACTACCAAATATACATAATATCAACTAAAAATCAAAACACTTTATTAAATCTATATGTAATATGGAACTTCTAAAGTTCCACAAATGATGGTTAAAGCCTCAGTCTACAAGTGTGGGATGAATAAGTCTTGTTACAATTTAGATCCAACCTTCTAGTATATGTTATGTTTACAGTCATGAAACTGACAGAAATAGGAAGCAGAAATTATTTCCAGTGTTGGAAAAGACTTAATGCTTAAAACAATTTCTAATACAGACCTAGTGGCTAAAATTTCACCCTTAGTAGTAAATTTTGTGAATGTTGAAACATTGGCATTTCCAGGAGATAAAACTGTGCAGTAGTTGGTACTTGGAGAGAGAATGTATTAGCCATTTCAAGTCAATAACACTATAGTGTAGATTAGATTATCTGATTGTGAAAGCAGAATGAGACAAAGAGGAGCCAATGCTTGGCAAAGATAAATTAAGTAGGATGAATATAAAAGCAAAAATATGTATAGTAATCCTTCAAGTTAATTTCCCATAATGAACATTATTGCCTTCAGTCCTCCATATTTGGCCACTTCAATATTCTCATTGAATATTTCCTAAACTTCTCAAATGTACTTTTCCCTTCAGCTCAGTAAATGATTTACAAATCCTTTTAAAAAAAACATGGCCCCTCACACTGCCATGCATTTGTACATGATGTTCTGAAATGACCTTTTCCACTTCTTCACCAAACTAAATCTACTCCATTTGGGTATCTCCTGAAGCTTTCTGGGTTATTTTCCCCTTCTATACATAGCATCCTGTGATTGCTTTCAGCACACTATTTATCAAGAGGAATACAACTTAACTGATAGTAAGTTACCTTTGGATTGAGAACCCCTTGTGGTTAGTGACTATATTTTATTTTGTTTTGCTTTTCTCTTAAGACTGGACCACCTAGCCCAGGATCTGAATAAAGAATGAACTTAAAAATGTTTGTTAAGAAAGAATGAATAGTAACATATAATATTGTGCAGCAACTATACTTTAATTAAAAAAAATGAATGAATGAATGCCTTGAAAAGGAATGAGCTTTAAAACAAGAAGAGCACGCTGACAACTAGTAAGACTAGTTTACACTATTGATAATATACAAAGGCGCACAGCTTCATGGATAGCACAGCCCTAACTTTGACTTTAACATTGATTAGAAATGGAAAAACTGCACAGAAAGGTGAAACAGATCAGAAGAGAGGGTAGAGTTTCCAGGAACTAGACGGTGAAGGGTTTCAGGAGGGGCAAAGTAGACAACATTTAGGTCAGAGGAAATTTGAAAAGCTAAAACAGAGACTTCATTCTTCATCCAGAGACTAGCCAAAGGCAGGATTGAAGAGTTTTGAGGAATCTACAAGGTAGAAATTCATTGAGTCCAGAACCAAAAATGAATGAGGTGGTAGAAAAGGTTAGGAAGGGAAAAAAGGATAATATCATGATATAAATCTAAGAAGCATATCTGGAGAAGACTGGGGATCCCAGTTTTGGCATAACTTTCATGAGGAACCGGTTTTGGACTGAAGAATGATAAATTTTACTCATCAATAAAATTCAATTATTGACATAAGATTGTGCTAAAATGATTGATAACATGAAAAGAACTAGAGCTTTCTCAAATAACATTTAGGAGGGGAGTTTAGAGAGAAGCCTATGCCAATACACTGTTGAGAAAAGTTCAGAAATATCAATTGTTATTACTTTCCAAAATCTTGTGTATCTTATGTGTGTTTCAGAGAAAGAAAAAATAGGGTATTTTAGAAAATGCTCCTCTTTCTATAGGAGAGCTAGGAGTGAAATAATTACATGCAAGCCAAATAGTTAAGTCATGCTAGAGAAAAGAAGGAATGAAAAAAATCCAACCTGGGACTGAGACTTGGTTCTAGGGACTAAAAAACAGAAGTGTTTCATGAATAATAATTCAGAAGTGAATAACTGAAAGAATGAAGAATGAACACACATTAAATATCATTCAGGCACCAGACTTCACATTAGGCATTTCACAAGTGTAATCTCAATGACTCCTCTCAAAAATTGTATGAATTATGAATTATTATTTCCATTTTGTAAGTAAAATCATTCAAGCTCCAAGAATGACTCAGCTAAGATTATCTAGTAAGAAAGGGATACATCTGTGTCTGAAAGTCAGACCTTCTGATTGTGTCATTTTGTTCCCTCCATTCCTTTCTTCCTCTGTTCTTTTGTTGTGCTCTACTTAAAGGTCTATGAGTCCTAGGGGGACTTGAGATCCCCAAAATGACTGAGAGAAAACTAACAAAGAATAATTTAACCTGTACCCCAATGTAACCAGGAGCCAAATCCCAGTCAAAAATTTCATCAGAACTCTTCTTAGAATTATTTGACTTCTGTATCTTATAGAATAAATTTGATGATTGCCTCTCATTTGAAATCATTAACATTCAATTGTCAAATTATAAAATTGTTAATATTTGATGAAGCATTTAATGTATAGTTTCTTTTAATTAATTATTATGAATACAGCTCTTCAAGAAACTCAAATATATGCTTAAGAGAGTTAAATTATATATCATTGAAATATAATTTTAAATTTATTAATTTAGTGGCTCTAAAACATGCTGGATACTTAACAATATGGAAACATAATCCATTTGCATGTAAGGGGATATTCAGCATTGCTTTTTTACAGCTTTTGTTTTTCTTTAGTACTTAGACCTAAAAGCAAGTATGTCAGAGATACTCAGTCATAAAATAGCTGACTTAATTGATTTAATCCAGAATCACACGCAGAATGTTAAATATTAGCCTTAGAATATTGCCTACAAAGAAAAATCTGTAGTATTTTAAGCCAAAACATTGAGATAATAAAACACTCTCTGAAGTGAACAAAATAATCAATATCTGTTGTATTGTAGGATATTACATGAAAATAAAAACTGAAAGTTCAAAAGTTAGAAGGACAAAATAACATTTAAAATATGTTATAAGGAAAAACAAATATTTATTTACATATATACTATAGTGGTTTATATCATTTTAATGAAGCTATATTTACTCTGATCTTTATATTTATAAATAGATTAATCAAAACTATGTATTCAAAAGCATAGAAATTTGGGGTTCTTTAAAAATTGCTCAGTTTTCCAAATGGTATTATCAAAAATTTTCATATAGATGTCTATAGATTTTCAAAGCTATAGAATTATTTATTTATGAATCAAAACAAGCTCATAGATTTTTACTTCTTATTCACTTTTCTGTTATATAAATGCTATAATTTAAACAAAACAGCAATAAATTAAACAGATAATATGCGTGAAGAAAAATAACAACTGCTTAGTTTATCATTTTCTTCCTGTCCTCTTACATAGCAATTTATTTTAATTCCTTTTCAAGCCTTTTTTGGGAATTTAAATTTTGCAGTTTGTATTTTTATGTGCTCTTAATAGACTGAAATGTGAGACAGTTTAAAAAGAGAAAATACAGACTAATAGGTATTACACATATTTAATTTAAAAAATATAACATCGGCATGCTACTTTCTGTCCTATGAGAAAGTAGAATATTTTTCTTTTCCCTTTTTGAATAATACTTCTTTGAACTGCCTTTAGGATTTAGGACATAGCCTTATTCTTTTACGTAGTACTAAAACTGAATACAGCCAAACATGAAATTCTCTTTGACAAGCAGCTCTGCTCATATCAAGGCCACATTACACTGATTCCTGGTATCCATCAAATGTGATGACTTTAATGTAAATATCCTCTCAATGAAAGTGTTTGAACATGGATTATTTAGGATTTTACTTACTAGCAACAGCAAATCTTTGGACTTATAGGGATTAATTTCTGGCTGTCCTAAAATGTTCTTCTCCTTTTTTTCTGCAGGCTTGTTTTGGTATGCCAAATATCAGTCAGGTCCTTTGCATTTATAAATTTATCATATAGGCTCTCCATGTCTAAAATGTCATCATTTTAAACATTCCAAAGCACATTGAATGTTATCATAAGATAACTCTCAGGGAAAATTGTTTTAAAGCACAAAGGTAAATTGAATTTGGTAAATCAAAGCTGAATTCCAAATAAGTGAGAGTTTTTGTAAAGCAATTAGAAAAGTCATGTTTAATTTCACTGCCTTTTTCTAGTAAGATGTTTTTGCATCCTGAAACATCCTTTGACCAAGTCAAAGACAGGTTATTAATGCTCACCATTACAAAGCACTAAAGTTTCACCTTGAAATTTCATCACTTGGAGTGATCCAATAAAAGATGATCCATTATTGCGAAATGAAAATCATAGTTACCACATCAGTGGTCAGAGGTAAAAACAGTCGCAACTGTGAAAGGCAGATAATCTATGCTATCTTCATTTGACACTAAAAGCAGTTTTTCTTTAAGTCCCTATTTTGGGGGGCTGCCTTTTCTGTTTGATACTTTCTCCCTAACCTTCCTCACCTAAAAACTGATATTTTTGCATTCTGGGGTGGTGTTTCCAGGGTGAGAGACTTTTAGTGCTTAAACTGGGACAATCAAACCTGGAAAACTGGTTACCTCTTTTTTTTGTTTATCATATTATCATCTAACCAGTATTATAAACTAGAAAAACCCATCAGCTTTCCATGATACCTGTTTCTCTCATCCTTCATATCCAACCAGTTTCCAGAAGCAGGATTTATCATATTATCATCTAACCAGTATTATAAACTAGAAAAACCCATCAGCTTTCCATGATACCTGTTTCTCTCATCCTTCATATCCAACCAGTTTCCAGAAGCAGGTTTTATTCTCTAGAGGCAGGTTCACCATAAACTAATGTAGTGTAAATTTTGGTGCATCTTGCATGCACAAACCCCTTCCAACACTCGGAGAGGCGCTCTTACAAATGTGTTTATATATTCATGTTTTTCTAAAATTTTCAAAAGCATCACAATCAGTTAGGATGACTGTCTCCACAGTGATTGCCCCTCCTGACACTTCCATTTATGTTAAGTAGTGTTAGGGTGACAACAAAGCATGTTTGGAATCCAGCTAAGGGGCAGTTGAATTGGAAATATTTCATTTTTGGTTTATTGGAATATATCAATGTGGTTTACAGTCACTTCTATAAATGGTTATATAATTGTCAGCATTCCTGCTGTATGAATGGCTTCCAGAAGTACTTCTACAACACACTCTGCTGACCCACCTAGCATTAACAGTAGGAAGTCGAAAAGATATAAATGTGTCACTGTATGAAAGTATCCTCTGGCATCTGGCACTAAAACCATGAGAATGGAGGAGAAATATGGTTAAACATGTATAGAACTAGAAGCTAATATATAGAAAATTCTTCCAGTTTTCAAACATATGTAATTTTAAAGAGATATTTGATTCCCATAAAATGCCTAATCAAAACAAAAGTTATTTCCGGTTAGAAATATGATTTATAGCAACATGTACAATTATAAACTTGCCATACTCTATTTCTTCCTTCTTTTGATGAAAGACACTTGAAATAAAATTTATCAGAATTCCTGTGTGTAGGGCACAACCTGTGGCAGTACTATAAGAAGCAAATTCAACTGTGTGTAAAGCCACATGGTTTTTGTATCTAAACTATCAATTTTTTAAAAATTGATCAACTGTAATAGAAAGAAATCTTAATTTCTAATCTCTCCACAGAAAATACTATTCTAATTTGTATAATAGTCTTTTATATAGTACTAATATAATAAATGTTTGTCATATGAAGATATTAAAGAGTATGCATCTAAAAAGTTTATATATCTTTAATATAGAGAGCTGTGTCAGGAAGGTAGTTCATAGATATATGCTATTTTTCTGGATATTATGAAATTTGTAGCATTTGTCAGCCCTTTAAATTTAGTAATGATTTCAGATTCTTTTCCTCATTATAAATAAATATTTGCTTTTATACGTAATTTTGTACTTGTAATTTTGAACACTTTTTTTTTTTAAGAGAGAGAGCCCTGAAATTTGTATAAGCTTCAGGCCTCACAGAACTGGAATCTATCTCCTCACCTTCACCCTCTTTACGCTGGTTCAGGAGTTTATTCTCTCACGTTCAAACCAGACATAAAATGTCTGGTTAGCAGCTCTCCTTACTCCACTCAATCCTCCCTGCTCCCACCAGGGTTAATGTTCTAAAATACAAATTCATTTATCACCATGGGGTACACATGTCCTTCACAAGGTGCCAGTAACATTGCACAGTCACTGCTTGCTGTCTCAAGCTCCTCTGACCCAAGCTGCTCGATCAGCAGCCTCACATTCCCTGACCTTTACTTTTGAGCATGATGTTCCCTCTCTCTGTGAGGGAAAATCTTATTAGTTCTTCAAGGTCAACCTCAAATATCACCTCCTCAGTGAAGATTTGCTCAATTTATCCATCACTTAAGTGCTCTCAAAACATCTTTATTTTTTTACTTCAGCATTTTTCACTTCACGTGGCATTTTCTTATTGATATGTATGTGTCTCCTAATTAGGAAGTTTTTTGAAAGCAGGGTCTTTAACTTGTCATGAGTGGAGCATGATGCTTGCTTGACTTAGCACTCATTCATTCATTCACCCATTCGTTAATCATACATATCCATTGATCTTACCTACTGTATGTGTCAGACACTCTTCTGGGCACTAGGGATAAAACTTATACTTGATTCACAATAAATATTATTGAAATGAATGAGTAAATTATCCTCTGAGTTTGTCATAAAGATAACTTTACTTCAAGTTCCTTCATGCCGTTGTCATAGAGCTGACAGAATATTTCATCTTACATTGAAAGGAACAGCTGTGGTAGAAAAATAGGACTGAACTAGGATCAGAAGACCTGGGTTTGAGTTTCTGGGCTTTACTTCATGGGTGGGGATCTTGAGTATGTAAATTTCTCTGGTAACAATTTTTTTTCTTTTTAAAAATGAAGAAAACATTTCATACCTCTCTGACATACTTTAAGAATTAAATGCTATAGTAGAGGTGGAAGTGCTTTGTCAATAATTGTTTTACACAAATGTTAAGACATGATTGCTTTCAGATGAAAGGTGTTGCTGCTCTTCTGCATTTAGAAACATCTTTCATTTACACTTTTGACAGTAAATCACTGTATTTATTATTTACTGCCCACCTAGAATGAAAACCACCAAATATCACTTTCTCAATCAAACTGCAATAACACTCACTTCTCAGAGATAATGCGATTCAACTGAAGCTAAATGGGAATATATTTTGCTAATTCATCGTCACAGTCCTAAAAGTGAATGTCAAAAACGGAACTATTACTCTGGGTAAAGAGTAGTAACAAATGTGGGATATTCTAACACGCACTCAAGTTCAGTATTTATCAGATAAAAGGCAGTATTTTACCTCACAATTTTAGTAAGTGTAAAATATGTTTAATATCTTTTCTCTTTTCTCTTTAGAACTGTCGGGGTCTACTTTAGAAGAACAGGACCTGAGAAACTACATAGCCACACAGCTTGATACCTCTATTCATCCTAGGTAAGATGGGATGTGCTCCCATTATCATCTTTAAACACAGTTCTACTCTTTGTAGTTAACAACCTGTAATCTGGTTTAATAAAGAAAGGGATTTCCCTTGAAACTTGGAATAATTTATGGCATGCTTCATTGACTTGCTGTTTATTGAGAACTAATCCAAAATTTTAGAAAAGGATGTCAAGCCACGTCTCCTTACCAACCATAAGAAATTATTGTATAGCATTTTTTGAAGCATAGAAAAATATAAATAGAATCTTATATGGTAGAATAATATGTGTCATTTTTTTCATTTTATCAGTACTTTTCCCTCATTCTGCTTAGAAATTCCCAGCTCTTTTTTAAGGGAAATGGTTGAACACGTACTTAGGCACATCACAGTGCAATTAACCTCACTACACATGTTTTCTGAGGTGGGCGTGTGACCAGACAATGTCAATAGTCTTTCTCTAGGATATTTCAAATAGGGAATTAAAAAATAGAGTCCCTTCCTCGCCAGTGATGAAGCTGAAAAGACGTGAGCCTTGGAGCCACAAATGGCCATAATTGCAGCTTAATCAAGAAAGCCACACAGAGAGGTTAAAGGCAAACACAGAGAGAGAAACAGAGACAAAATACTACAGAAACTGGGAGATACTAGAAATCAAACTCTCCTAGCTAGACAAAAAGCAAATTTCAGAATGAGCCGTAATCAGATACTAACACAAGAGGAGAGGATAAATCTGAGCAGAATTAATCAACAGAAGTTAGAGACCAAGGGTAATTTAATCTCTTTAGAGTCTATTAAATAGTTATTGGACCAGAAGACAGACCTAGGGTAACAAAGCATATTCCAGAAGATGTGGAAATTTTGTATGCTCTTGTGATGTAAAATACAGAATGTTCAAGGGCACTAAGGTGAGCTCAGAAGTTTCTGAGATCAATTCACTCTGAATCAACCACCTGACAGTATCATCCACATCCCTGTGGCATACTCTATGGTTTGCCTCTGTTCAAAAACAAGCAGTTCACAGTCTCTTCTCCTTTACTTTTCTCTCCGGAAGTGGTGTACATGCTGACTCTCATGATCCTTGACTTCATGACAGCCAAGTGTGGCCACACGTCCCCATTATGGCCAATAAGATATAAGGGATCTTCCTGGGGCGTGGGAGGTATGGGCTCTGGAAAAGCTTTTAATAGGGACAGGCTTGGTTTGCATACCTCTTCAGGTGCTTGCTCTTCTTCCTTTCATCCTTTCCTCTTTTTCTACCTGGACAATGGACACAATGATGAAAGACACAGCAGCTATTTTTAGACTAAAAATGGTGGTGACATATTAAACATGGTAGAGCAGGAAGATAGAAGGAAATTGAGCCCTTGCTGCTATCCTTAATCAGTCATTCAAGCCCTAGAAAACCTATCTTTAGACATTTTCTTATGTAAAATGAATAATATCCTAGGTATTTAAGCCCCTGTGAGTCTGGTTGGCTATTGTTTACAGCCAAATGCACTCCTGTTATAACAAGGGTTTATATCCCTGCCGGATTCATTGATCCATATAGGTCTTTCTCCTTTTTTTACTCGTAGCAGCTTCAGCATTAGCAGATGTTCCTACATAACTTCAAGAGAAGCCCTCTCTATTCCAGGACCCACTGTCTTTCTCCTAACGCTTTTAGGTGGCAGGTGGAGGTTTATGTCGGTTACAGTCAGTTTCCTACTTTTGAGTGGCAGATTTCACCTTTCTAAACATTGTGAATGTTCATAATATGTCATCAGTTAGTGAAATATTAAGAAATAAATATATGATTTAAATGGACTTATTTGATTACTATTATATAATAAAGAGATTGTAAGCCATTCCATTACACTATGGAGAAATTTAATTTTCCACATCTTTAATCTTAATACCTTGGTTTATTTAAAATCAGGTAACTCAACTATTTCAAAATTAACTTTATTATATAAGTCACTGTAGTATAAAAATTATTCTTAAAAGTTGATTTTTGCCTTCCTCCTATTATAATCAATCTAATATCAAATACGATTAGAGTCTAAAAATGACACATTTTCAGAAATAAATTATAATTTCCTTCTAGAAGGAAATAGTTCCTAAGTCACTTAAGAATTAAAGGTTATTTTTGTTTGTTTTTAATTTTAAAAAACTATATTCTGTAAGGAATTATTGTAATCATTTTTTCCTCTGTCAGGTCTTTTAAACAATGGACATGTCACCTGAGTCATTCTGTCAGAGTGATTCTGACATTAATTAATTTATCTTTGAGTTACTGCCATGGCTTTCTTTAACTTTCATTTATCTTTACTTTGCATATACACTAGTGAGCATGGAATTATATAGGTATTGTACTATTTCATTTTCTTTTTTTTTCTTTTTTTAATTGAAGTATAGTTGACTTACAATATCATATTAGTTACAGTTGCACAACATAGTGATTTGATATTTTTATAGACTATACCCCATATTAACTTATAAAATATTGGCTATATTCCCTGTGATGTACATTATATCCTTGTGACATTTATTTTATACCTAATAGTTTGTACCTCTTAATCCCCTCTACCTATCTTGCCTCTCTCCCCACTCCTCTCCCCTCTGATAACCACTAGTTTATTCTCTGTATCTATGAGTCTGTTTCTGTTTTGTTATATTTGTTTATTTGTTTTATTTTTTAGATTCCACAGGTAAGTGAAAATATACAGCATTTGTCTTCCTTTGTCTGACTTATTTCAGTAAGCATAATACCCTCCAGGTCCATCCATGTTGTCACAAATGACAAGATTTCATTCTTTTTATGGCTGAGTAATATTTTATTGTGTATATATACCACATCTTCTATATCCATTCATCTAAGCAACTTAGGTTGCTTCCATATCTTGGCTATTGTAAATAATGCAGCTATAAACATAGGGATGCAAATATCTTTTTGGAATAGTGTTTGTATTTCCTTTGGATGTATTCCCAGAAGTGGAATTGCTGGGTCATATGGTAGTTCTATTTTTAATTTTCTGAGGATCCTTCATACTGTTTTCCATAGTGACTGTACCAGTTTACTGTCTCATCGATAGTGCACAAGGGTTCTGTTTTCTCCACATCCTCACCATAATTTGCATCTCTTGTCTTTTTGATGATGCCCATTCTAACAGGCATGAGGAAATATCTCACTGTGGTTTTGATTTGCATTTCCTTGATTATTAGTGATGTTGAGCATTTTTTCATGTTCCTGTTGTCCATCTGTATGTCTTATTTAGAAAAATACCTATTCAGGTCTTCTGCCCACTTTTTAATTGGGTTGTTTGCTCTGTTGATATTGAGTTGTATGAGTTCTTCGTATATTTTGGATACTAACCCCTTAACAGACATATTATTACAAATATCTTTTCTGATTCAGTAACATGCCTTTTCATTTTGCTGATGGTTTCCTTCGCTGTGCAAATGCTTTTAAGTTTTGTTAAGTCCCATTTGTTTATTTTTGCCTTTGTTTCCCTTCCCTGAGGAGACAGATACAAAAAAAAAAAAAATTGCTAAGACTTATGTCAGACAACATAATGCCTATGTTTTCTTCTAGGAGTTTTATGGTTTCCAGCCTTACATTTAGGTTTTTAATCCATTTTGAGTTTATTTTTGTATATGGTGATAGGAAATATTCTAATCTCATTGTTTTACATGTAGCTGTCCAGTTTTCCCAGCACCACTTATTGAAGAGACTGTCTTTTCTCCATTGTATATTCTTAACTCCTTTGTCATAGATTAATTAAGCAAATGTGTGTGGGTTTATTCTGAGCTCTCTACTCTGTTCCATTGATCCATTTGTTGGTTTCTGTGACCATACCATACTGTTTTGATTACTGTAGCTTTGTAATATAGTCTGAAGTCAGGGAGTGTGTCTGATATTTAATTTTAGTAGCTACATATTTTCCTTTCATATTGCAACAGACTAAATTTTGTGTCCCCCTCCAGAATTCATATGTTGAAATCCTAACTCCCAATGTGATGGTATTAGGAAGTGGGCCTTTGGGAGGTAATTAGGTCATGAGGGCAGAGTTCTCATGAATGGGATTAGTGCCCTTATAAGAGAGACCCCAGAGAGCACTCTAGTCCTTTTTCCAACCATGTGAGGATACAGTGAGAAGTCCAGTCTGCATCCCAGGAGAGGGAGTTCACCAGAACCAATAATGCTGGCACCCTGATCTTCCAGCCTCCAGAAATGTGAGAAATAAATTTCTGTTTTTTATAAGCCAGCAGTTTATGGTACTTTGTTATAGCAGCCTGAACTAAGACACTTGTAAAATTTAAATGACTGATAATGAGCTCCTTACCTATCACCATTCTCAAAATAAGAGCACATGACTACCTCCATAGTAAGAGAATCATATGGCTTTTACTCAGGTATATGTTATGGACTGAATTCACATAGTTTACATTTCTCTATGACTGATCTTAACACCTAAAAAACTACTCCAAAAGCCAAATCACAATACAATTTATGCCATTTCTCCTATTCCTTACCCTTTCCTCCTCCCACATCTAAAAATTATATCTCTGTATAGACTTTATTGGTTACATGGATTTGCAGATTTATTGTATGCAAATTTACATTTTTGTTCTTTATCTCATTTCCCAAGTAGTCTATCAAATTCCTGTTTAACTCCCAAAACCAACTCAATTGTCACAGGGTTAATTTAATATATATGTATAAAAAGAGAAATATTCATTGCTTCAGTAATCTTTTAAAACATTTCTAAGTATATCATTAACCCATTGCAATAGAATAATGTGTTTGAATGTCTGTTCCCTAACTAGACCATGATATTTATCCCCACCTCAGAAATTTGTCTGGCAAACAAAAGGTTTTCAGTAAATATATTTTGACTGAATTTGATCATAATAGATGTGAGGGCTGTAACTAAGTCTTCTACTTCCTTTATAACTCTCCAGGAGTGCTAATAGTACACAGCACATATTTAGCAAATGCTGAAAAACAGAAAATGAGGCTAGGACTGAATATATGGCCTTAAAATTGATTAGACATTGGTCTTTCCCTTCCGTAAAAGGAGTTCCATAAAAGTGCATTCTTCCTTAATTTTCCTAGTAATTACAATTAAAAATCCTGATGAAATAAATATCAGAGGAATCTGAAAGTGGAAAAAAGAACTAGCTAGGGATTTTGTGACTTGAGGAATGACTTAGAAGTGAATTCTAAATGTTTTGTTTGTTTGTTTTTGCTTCCAATGTATCCTAGGCTGTACTAAGGAAGCCCATAAACTAGAAATGCCAATGGTAACAGACGTTTTTTTAAAAAGCCCTAAGAAAGCATAGTCTCCCTAAACAAAGACTGGGAAAACTTATGTCCTGAAAGACATAACTTTTTTGACCTCCCTCCAGGTCTGTAATAACAAGATAAAAGTTGTGCCTCACTGCTTCCCTACAGTGTGCCCTGGAGACTGTAGACAGAACACTATCTTCCATCCCTGCTCTACACTTAGGAGGTAGCATCCCTACCTCTCCCCACCGTGCATTGGAGAGACTGTGTCAGAACCCTATCAACCATCACCACACTGCACTAACATGAGCAGAGGTGCATCCCCTCTGCTCCACATTGAACACTGTGGCTGTGGAACTGTGGAGTTAGCTATATGGATAATCCCAGTTTTATACTAAGTGAGCATCAGCAAAGAAGCAGCACTCTTTCACCTCTCTATCATGTACTGTGGAGACAGTAAAATGGAGTCTTATTACCCTAAGCTTGTTCTAACCGAATGACAGCAAAGATGAGGTACCTAGCATCCACCCAATTAGAAAGTGGAAGGTAGGCATAGGGAGAGAAGGGAGCTGAAGAAAAGTATTCTGTGTATAAAATTCTGGGCAGACTCCAGAGTGGCCTATGCTTCTAATTAGTCATTCATTGAAAAGCACATGAACAGAGCAGACCAAAATAGCACTGCAAAGGTTTTGAAATCTCAACATTTAAATTACAGCCCCCCAAAGTGGGCCAGGACATGCATTCTGAACTTTAGCAGGAAGATTACCTACTAAAATAGAAGATATAAACATAACTAGTTTTATAATATATGACTTAATATTTCCAGAATATATTCCAAAATTATTCACCATATTGAGAACCAGAGACATCAATTTGAATTAGAAAAGAAAATCAACAGACTGCAAAACCAAGATATATCAAATATTGTAATTATTTGGCAATGATTATAAAATAGATATCATAAAAATTCTCTGATATTAGAAATTCTCTTGAATCAAATGAAAACAGAAATTTTGACAGAAATGGAAGATATAAAGAAAAAAATAAAATCTTAGAACTGAAAAATACAGTAATCAAAATTAAAAGATGAGTTCAACAGAAGACTGAATATGACAGAGGAAATAATGAGCCAACTGGAAGACAGATCAAGAAATTATCCAATTTGAACAACAACAAAAAAGAAAAGGGCCATTCCTCAAAAACCATAAACTATCAAAACATCCAACGTAAAATAGGAAACTTGAATAGTCTTTAACAAAGTTGAATTTCTAGATAAAATCTTCTGAAAAAGAAATATCTAGCTTACTTTTACTCAATGGTGAATTCTACCAAAAATTTAAAGAAGACATGACACCAATCCTACAAAGTCTTGTCCAAAAAACAGATGAGGGAACACTTGCTAATTAATTTTATGAGGTCACCATTACCATAACCAGATAACATTAGCACCAAAAAAACATATATATATATACATACATACATATATATATATATATAAACCAATCTCCATCATGAAAATACATGCAAAAATCTTCAAAAAAATATTAGCAAATAGAATCCAGAAATATATGAAAAGAATTATACACCGTGTTCAAGTGGGTTTATTCCAGGAATGCAAAGCTGATTCAGTACTTGAAAATAAATGTAACTCACAATATTAACAGCATAAAGAAGAAACAACTGATGCAGGGAAGGCATTTGCCAAAAGGCATTATCCATTGATGTAAAAACTCTCAGCAAACTTGGATAGAACTTCCTCAATCTGATAAAGAACATCTATTGAAAATATACAGTTAACATCACACTTACTGGTGAGAAGCTAAATGCTCTCCACCTAAAACTAAGAACAAAGCAAAGATATTGTCTGCTACCACTCCTTTCCAACATAATATTGGAAGTTCTAACCAGTGCAACAGTCCAGAAAAGGAAATTAAAGACATACGGATTGGAAAAGGAAGAAATATAACTGTCTCTATTCCCACATGGTATAATTGTCTACATAGAAAATCCCAAAGATTCCATTAAAAAATTTTTTTCTAGACCTAATAAGTGAGCATAGCTAGTTCAAAGGAAATAAGATCATGACACAAAAATTAAATATATTTCTATATAGCAGTAATGAACCATTTGAATTTAAAATTTAAAAATTACTATGACAACACCTTCCCCAAATAAAACAATTATAAATCTACTAAATCAATTATAAATCAATTATAAATAAAACAATTAATCTACTAAATCCAGCTAAAACAATTTTGAAAATGAAGTTAGAAAAATTGCACTACCATATTTTAAGACTTTCTGTATACTTTACAGTAAGTACAACAGAGGTATGGGTAGAAGAACTGACACTAATATCAGTGGAGCAGAATAAAGAATCCAGTAATAGACTCACATAAGTACTGCCAACTGATTTTTGACAAAGATGCAAAAGCAATTCAATGGAGAAAGGAAAGTTTTTCCAACAAATGGAATAATTGGACACCCCTAGGCAAAATATAAACCTCAACCTAAATTTCAAAACCTAAACAAAAATTAACTCAAAATGGATTACAGATATAAATATAAAACCAAAATCTATACAATTTTTAGAATAAAACATAGGAGGAAATCTTTACTATCTTGGGTTAGGCAATGAGTTCTCAGAAAAGACAATGAATATATAAGTCACATAAAAAATTTATTAGTTAAACTTTATTAAAATTAAAACACTTTTGCTCTGCAAAAGACTGTTAAGAGGTTGAAAAGACATGCCACAGACCAGGAGAAAATACATGCAAATTGCCTGTGTTGCACAGGGCCTGTGTCTGGAATATGTAAAGAACTCTCTAAACTTAACAAGCAAAACAGAGACTTCAGCTGGAGAAGGGGCAAAAATCCTGAGCAGACAGTTCATCAAAGAGGATATATGAATGGCAAAGAATTACATGAAAAGAAATATATTAGCCCTTAAAGAAATGCAAATTAAAGCTATGATGAGATACCACTATAAGTGTATTCGAATGGCTAAATTAATAAAATCTGACGATTCCAAAGACTGGTGAGGATACAGACCTACTGGATCCTTCATACACTCCTGGTGGGAATGGAAAATGGTGCAAGCACTCTGAAAAACAGTTTGAAAGTTTCCTATAAATTTAAATATGCACTTATCATATGACCCTTGGTATGTATTCTAGAAAAATAAAAAATTATGCTTACATAAAAACTTGTACATAAATGTCTATAGCAACTTGTAATAGTGAAAATTAGAAGTAATTTAAATGTCTTTCAGCAACTAAATGTGCAAAGTGTGGTACATTCATGCAATGGAATACTACTCAGGAATTAGAAGAAATGAACTATTGATACAGACAACTTACTTGAATGAATCTCGAAGGCATTATGCTAAGTGAAAGAAGCCAGACAAAAACTGAGTGCATACCATATGATTCCATTCATATTAAGCTCAAGAAAAATCTAAACTTAAGAGATCTAGAACAGACTCATGGTTGCCGGGGTTAGGCTTGGTGGGCAGGGTGTGACTAGGAAGAGATAATACAAAAGAGTTTCTTTGAGATTATGGAACCGTTCACTATTCAGATTGTGATGGTAGCTATATGAATCCATATCTGTGATTAAATTTCATACAACTAAACAAAAATAGTACATGTAAAAATGTGAAATCCAAATGTTATGTAGTTTACTTGATAATATTGTATCACTGTCAATTTCCTGATTTTGATGATTGCACTGAGATTTTATAAGATGTTAACATTAGCAGAACCTGGCTGGAGATTACACAGGAATGTCTGTATATTCCTTCAACTTTTATTTGTGTCTAAAATTATTTCAAAATAAAAGTTTAAAATACTGACTATATAGAAAATGGAGAAGCATTTGGTGTGAATTCCTAACTCTGAAGTCTTTCTCCTGTCCCTACCCTATGTCATCTGTTGCCTAACAACCTCATTTCTCATTGAGGAGCATTACAAATGGAAAAGTACCACTGAATTACTTCCCACTGACTGTAAAGCAATCACATTATTGCTTGGCAGCCAGTCCAGGGTGATGAACAAGAGGTTACTGAGGAAAAAAAGCTCAAGTGGAGGTTTTATTTGAAATTTCCCCTGAAACAAAAGGATGTTCATCAACTCAGGATGGGAGCATGCATACATAGTCTGACAGACTCTATGTATATAATTTTGCTGAACTTAATATATAGGATTTCTTGTCAAGCTTCCAAGAAATGTATTAAAACAATAATACTCTGAAGATTTGATTCATATTTAATCAACATAGTATAAACAGGTCAAATTTAAACAAGCACTATAAAATCATTCCCTAGGCAAGCTACTGTTTGATATCAACCAAGGAAATGATTGTAATATTTGGTGGGAGTATATACTAATCATGACTAGTAAAACTGAATTTTAGCTATATAAATAAAACAACTGAAAGACATAAAATGTCAAATGTACTAAATTAGTGTTTCCTTCTACCATGAAGTGGATGGTTTCATATTCCTGCAAATTCTATATAAATCTGAATATGTTCCCATCAAATTAACTTCTTTATTAACTTTTCTTTATACTCAAAACTTTCCAAAATTCGAGTTGTGACATAATTTTGTAGAATAAGCAGCACCTAGGAAGAAGTGATGAAAATAAACATTTCTGTCAAGGACTGAGAACTCACATGTAAAAAATTGACAGTATTAACATTACCTGAGCCCTATTTTCCCAGAAAACAGTGATTGTTTAGAAATCCCTGTACACTTCTGTTTTTTGAAATCTTTCTGGCATTTTATATATGTTCCAGGAAACAATTTACCATAAAGAACCACATTTCCCCACAAGAACTGACAAGATTCACTATCTACTCTTTTACTGACTCCCATAAGATTTGGAGACAACTGCCTGCAATATCTGTGACAAGACCAAATGCAGACCCTCTGAAGTCTTATTCTTTGCCTCAAGAATGACTAGCTGCGATCAGAACTGTTTGTCTCTCTGTAAACAGCTAGACACAAAGAAAAACATTCCCCATTCAGCTGACAGAGAATTCCCCTAATTGTAAAATGATCACAGCGCTAAATCACCCTACCTGTAAATTGTCTTCTTCCTATGAAAGTCTAAGCCAATATCACCCTACCACAACTCTATAATCTTCAAATCTGTAATGCTCTCCCTATTGCAATAGACTGAATAAAATCTCTCCTTAACTGGTGCATTTTAAACTGATTTTAACTGATTGCAACATAAAATGCAATCAGATGTTTTGATTTTTGTTTTACAATATGTTGTTTTGGATAGCAAATGATTCCTGTGATGGTAAATTTTGTGTCAATTTGGCTGGGATGGCCAAATTAAATTTTATTTCTGGGTGTGTCTATGAAGGTGTTTCCAGATGAGATTAGTGTTTGAATTGGTGCATTTAGCTCCTCCCCAGTGTGAGTGAGCAATATTCAATCTGTCCAGGGCCTGAACCAAACAAAAAGTAGAGGAAGCAGATATTTGTTCCACCTGCCCTTACTGCCTGACTGCTTGAGCTATCAGTCTTTTGATTTTGGACTGGGATTTACACCATCAATCTTCTGGTTCTGTTCAGACTCAGACTGGAATTACACAGCCAGTTTTCCTGGGTCTTCAGCTTGCAGACAGCAGATTGTGGGACTTCTCAGCCTCCACAATCATGTGAGCCAATTCCTCATAATTAATTAATTAATTAATTAATTGACTAAATATCCTATTAGTTTTGTTTCTCTAGAGAACTCTAATACAATTCCATTGCAAGATTTGAATGTTAATAAAATTCTAAACTAGTAGCACAATTTCTTATTAATGTAATTTAGAAAAATGCAAGTTGGAAACTAAGCTAAATGCCATATTTTTGCTAAAACATGATATTAAAGCAAACTGGCAGAAGTCTTGTTTGCATGACAATTTTTTTAGAATCAACTGTTAAATAATGAAGACAACTTGAGTACCAGGAAACTAAGGTTAAGACCTTTCACCAAATTCGTAGGAAGTTGTCAAAAGACAAGCACTTCATGTGGAGATACTAAGACTGAAGAAAGTATCTGAATGTCCTCTCAAAAGTGCTTTGACTCAGCCCAGGGAAAATTGTTCCACATTATTAAGTGGATGAAAGAGGGTTATAGACAATCTAAAAGGACAAGTTAACCTTTGCAGAGCAAAATGAAATAGTTGTAAATATTGGCTGAGTGAGACACATTCTTTGGCAGCATTAGAGACAAGATCAGCATTTTAGGAAAAAATTAGCAATTCAGAAAGGCAACAAATTGCAGAACAAAACCAGCAACAGCAGTCAGAAAGATTTTGCAACCAATTCTGGGAGCATTCTTGATCATTCCTTAGTATTTTAGAACGTTTGGAAACAATTATGTGAGTCATTAAATTCTTTTTCTCTTTTAAAAAATTTAGTTGGCTTTGCATTGGAATTCTGTAAAATGTAATACTAATCAATACAAAACATTACTAAATAAAAGAATTACTCAGATGATTAAAGAAAATTAATTTTCGCTTCCAGCACAGCATATATACCTAGGGCTTTATCAATGTGGGAAAGTGGATAGACCTTGGATAAAATATGAATTTTGTTGTAATACTGAGTTGAGGAGGTGGAAGTAAAGAAAATTTCCAAGGGACAGGAAGGGATCCTGAAATCTGAGCTTGAATTAATAAGCACAGAAGAAAGGTAGGTTTTTCCTAAGGAACTTTCCAATATCATGATTGTCTAAAGGAAGAGGAGGAAGGTGAACCAGAGTGTACTATATTGAGCCAGGGAATCTGAAAGGGGCCATGAGATTGGTAATACTCCCTGGCTCAAAAAAAGCAAAAGTGAATCTTCTCTGGATGAAAGCCTTTTCAATTTAGGCCCCAGTTTTTACACATATTAAGATCAGCCAAATATGAGCTTTTATTAAAGACAGTCAAATTTTTAAGAAAATAATCTTTTTAAGAGACAGAGACAGACAGCAAAAAAGAAATATTGGCATTAATTTTATATGTATAAAATATTTAAAGAAATAAAAGATATAATTATGTATGTGAAATATATAAAGAAACAAGAAATGCAATGACAAAAAAGAAAAAAGATAAAACCAAATGGAACTTTCAGAAATAAAAATAAATTAAGGGGCATCTAAGATGGTGGTATAGAAAGACCCTGAACTCACCTTCTCCCATGGACACAACAAATTTACCCCTACATATAAGTAATTTTCCTTGGAAAAGAACCTGAGACCTAGATGAAGTGCATCTCCACAACAAAAGACAAAAGAGATGCATGGACAAGGGTAGGAGAGGCAGAGACACAGCCTTACCTCGGACCCCACCCTGGACATGGTGGCCCCACAATCAGGAATTATCCCCCAAATACGAAACTCTCTCTTGAGGAGTGAAGGGATTTTGCCTCACGTCAGGCATCCCAACCCTGGGGGCTAGCACTGGAAAGATGAGCCCCTACAATGTCCGGTTTTGAAAATCAATGGGGATTCAGACCAGGAGAATCTGAACTGCAGAGAACAGAGATTCCACTCTTAAAGGGTTTGCAAACAAACCCAAGCAAGCTGAGATCCAGTGCAAAAGCAAAAGATTGAAAAATATCTCTACTATAAGTGAGGGAGACTCAGTTACTAATTTTAAAGTGGTTGGCGAGAGGCAAGAACCTGTAGGGATTCTATCCAGGAACAGAAGCACTGGTAGATGCCAGTTTTACAAACTCATTTTAACATGACAGAGCCTGTGGGCACCATTTTTGCTAGCCCCACCCTCCCCACTCAACAGGCAAGCCGTAATCAACCTGGATGAGTGCCTCAAGCCTAGCCATCCTGCACAGAGACTGAATCACACCTGGAACAGACAAGCACCCTGAGTCCTGCCCTTCCTACACAGCAGACAAGCCACACCCAGGTCAGATGAACACTCCAAGCCCTGACCCCCCAACACAGAGATCAAGCCATAACCTCGTAGCCAGGACAGGTAAGTGACTCAAATCCTACAGTGGCCAAGCCGTAACCAGGCCAGGTAAGCACCCTGAACCCCACTCTCCCCATGCAGCCGCCACAGCCCTATTACAGATAGCATGCCTACACAGCGCAAGTGAGGGACACTCATAGAGTGCCTGGCTCTGCTGGCTGGGGGAGATTGCACTTCTGGGACACACAAAACAGCTCCTATACAAACCACTCCTTCAAGACAGGGAGGTAGTCATTTCAAGGAGACAGAGGAATATGTTCCAAAAACAAAAAACAGGCAAGTCTCCAGAAAAAGACCTTAATGGAATAGATAAGCAACCCACCTGATAAAGAGTTCAAATTAGTGGTCATAAAAAGCTTACCAATCTCGGGAGATGAATGGATAAACACAGCAAGAACTTCAATAAAGAGACAGAAAATATAGGAAAGTACCAAACAGAAGTTATATAACTGAGCCAAAATATACACTAGAGGGGTTCAACAGCAGAATGAAAGAAATAGAAGCACAAATCAGCAGGCTGGAAGACAGTGCAATGGAAAACACCCAGACAGAGAAAAAAAAAGCATTAAAAGAAGTGAGGATAACTTAAGGGACCTCTAGGACAATTTCAAACAGAATGTCATTTGCATTACAGGGGTCCCAGAAGGAGAAGAGAGAGAGAAAGGGCCAGAAAAATTGTTTGAAGAAATAATGGCTGAAAGCTTTACTAATGTGGGGAAAGAAACAGACATCCAGGACAGGAAGCTCAAAGAGTTCTAAATAAGATGAACCCAAACAGAAACATACTGAGATACATTATAATTAAAACAGTAAAAGTTAAGGATAAAGAGAGAATCTTAAAAGTGAAAGAGAAAAGCAACTTATTACATATAAAGGAAACCCCATGAGGCTATTGGCAGATTTTTCAGAAGAAACTTTACAGGCTAGAAGGGAGTGGCATGGCATAGTCAGTCCTGAAAGGAAAAAACTGCCAGCCAAGAATTCTGTATGCAGCAAAGAATTCAGAATTGAAGGAGAAATTAAGAATTTTCTAGATAAGCAAAAAGTAAAGGAGTTTATCATCACTCGACTGGCCTTATGAGAAATGTTAAAGAGACCTCTCTAAGATAAAAAGAAAAGGCACTAATTAATAATAAGAAAACACACAAAAGTAAAATCTCACCAAAAAAGGTAAATAAATAATAAAGATAGTGGATCAATCACTTATAAAGCAGGGATAAAGGGTAAAAGACAAAAGTAGTAAAACTAATTAAAAATACAATAATTCATTAAGAAAGATATGTAAAATAAAAATATGTTAAAATGTATCATCAAAAATATAAAACATGGGGAATGGAAAATATAAAGCTTTGGAATGTGTTCAAAATTGTTACTATCAACTTAAAAGAGACTGTTACATACATAGAATGACATACATAGAATGTTATATGTGAACCTCACAGTAACCACAAAGAAAAAACTCATAGTAAATACACAAAAGAAAATGAGAAAGGAATCTAGACATAACATTAAAGAAAACAATCAAACCAAGGGAAGAGAGAAAAAGAAGAAGAAAGTAACAGAGAGGAACTACAAAAACAGCCAGAAAGCAATTAACAAAATGGCAATACCTATCAATAATTGCTTTAATGTAAATGGACTAAATTCTCCAATCAAAGGACATTGGGTGGCTAAGAAAACAAGTAAGCTCTCCAAGAAGAGATACTTGTGCAGAGATCAAAATTGAGTGAGACAATGAGCTATCCAGACATTGGCATAAGATTTTCAGGCATAAAGAGTAAGCAAAGAGACAGGAGGGGATTTGGTGTACTCAAAGAATAGAAAAGAATCCAGAGTGGATGAGGCACAGGGAACAAAGGCCATGGAGTTGAAATAAATTCAGAGAGATAGGCAGAGGCCAGATCTTGTATGCCATGGGAGGGACTTTGGGTAAAGTGTGTAGGAAAACCACTTGAAGGTTTAGAGCAGAAGAATGACTTGATATGATTGATGTATTAAAAGAATCTTGCTAACTGTGAAAGAACAGATTATAGGGTGTTAGGGATCACCAAGACTGGAAGTGGGGAGACCAGGGAGAAAGCTATTACAGTAGTCCATGCAGAGATGGTGGGAGTAGTGGGAATGGTGAGAGTGATTCGTTCCAGAATATATTTTGAAGGTATAGACTACAAAACGTGTTGTATTGGATATGGATGAGGAGAGAAAGATGATGCAAGGATTATTTTCAAGGATTTTGACTTTAGCACACAGGCAGATAGTAGTGCTTATTCACTGAAGTATGAGAACATTGTAATAGGAACAGATTTGGTAGGTAGTGTGGAGGTGGGGGGAGGTAGGAATCAATAATCCAGTTTTGGATATGCTAGATTTGAGATATCTGCTAAACATCCAAGTGGAGAGGTTTAATAGTCATATGGTATATTTATAGAGTTCAGGAGAAAATGTACAGCTACTCAAAAATTGATCGTTATCAGAACAGAGGCAGTTAGAAGCATGGAGCTTAAAATTTCATGTAGGGCATGAACGTAGAGGAAGAAAAGAAAAATCTGAGTCTAAGATTACTCCGATATGTAGAGATATAAAAGACCAGGATACAGAAAATGAGACAGATAAATGGTAGCCAGTGAAGAACGCAGAATTTTTTAGTGTGAGACACAAAGATAAAACAGTAAAATAAATAAGCAAATCATGTAATGAGAAGGACTAGTTTTAGTGAATATTCCCAAAATTAAAATAGATATTTTTAAAGTGACTTCAATTTTTATTTATATTTTTAAATTTTCATTTAATTTTTTTAAATTAAAAAGAAAAATAAACAGTTTACCCATTTCCCCTCACACCCCACCTCTGATCTATGGTGAAGTGACTTCATTTTTTATCTTTGCTTACCTTCACAGAGAGCAATATAATTGATAAATTCTGATAGAGACTGATGCTTTCACAAAACTGGATTGCAGGATGACCCAAGTAATTTTCTGAAAGAAAAATATATATGAAAACATATACTGTATTGTCAGGATTGCTGTTCTTATACAAATAGATGGATAAAATAATAGGAGCAATAACTTCTGTAAAAATACTTTTAAAACCAAATCAAATACAAAAATCTTAGAGGCTTCCATTTTATTTAACCAAACATTGCAAATATTCATCAATTTAATTGCATCCTTGGAAAAGTGTTCAAAGTCCAGGCTTAACCAGAGCAAGTAATAAAACTCGAACAATGTTCTTAGAAGTTAACATACAGAGTTGGACCCATTTAAAAAAAAAAAAAAATAAGAGTAAGGTGAAAAATACACATTATGTGTTCCAAGTTAAAGCTTAAGTGACTAGAAGGATGAAAGTAATGAAAACATTTAGGTAAATGAAATGTTTGTTTCATTTGTTGAAATAAATCAATTGTAGTTCCCTAAACAAATCAAGGAGATAATCAATAGTGCCTGAAATGAAGTGCTCAGTGTATCTAGCTGTTTTTAGTGTCCATTCACAGGAGAGGAAAGGAGCAATATAGAAAACATCTCCTTTTCCCCATTCATTTCCTTTGATCTACGGAGGATTTGCACAGCTACTTCTACTTATTTATATCTCCCAACCAGACAAATAGTTCAGGCAATATGGGAAAGGGTCCTCCTCAGCAGCTTCTGACAACTCTCTTTCCCTCTAACCCAAACCAGGAAGTCTGGGAAATGTACAAGCGCTTTCCATCCACTCTTCTACCATAGTCTATAACACATGCCCATATGTCTTTGTAAGAAATCACGGTTACCTAACAAGGGTAACCGTGCCTGCCTTTTCAGAGCCTTACTACTGGGGATACTCCCTGTGAAATATGCAGCTTAGGAGAAGTAGGATACCAAATAGTGGAGATTGCAGGTTCTAAGAATTCTATACCGTTGAAATAACATAGAATATGATTCGCATTCTAGTAAGTTAGGAATCTACTCATATATCTAGTCAAAAATTCTTATTTTGAAATTTAAAAATCATTGCCTATACATTTAGGTATATTGTATTTTTAAAAGAAAACCTGTTTGTTTTCATGCTTTCCAGAGGTATTGCTTCAGATAATATGGGCATTCAAGGTGAATTTCAGGTACCAGTGTAGTCACATTACCTTAATTCCTGTGGCTGAAGTTGTGTGAATGAAAATATTTCAGCTCTCGCTGATGCTTTACTCTTGTAACATACTGAGATGAATCCCAATCCTTTCCCTGCCCAATAAGCACAGATAACTTCAAACAACACTGGTGAACTAGTGATACCTACACTAAGGACATTCCTTTTTCAGTCACAAATTGTGTAACAGGTAACCCTGCAACTGATGGTGAGAGCACTTAAACAAAGGAACTGCTGTCAAAGGCCCACATTTTTGATAGATGGTTGTTTGAGTACAACTGCATCTGGTTCGTAACACCTGGAGCGATTCTTTAACTTGAGCCTCTGCAGTCCAGTAGTGATTAAGAGTGCACAGCCTCTGGAGACAAACTGCTTAGTTCAAATTGGGCTCTACTGCTTTCAGGCTATGGAAAAAGCAAGTTAGCTCTTCTATACTTTATAAAAAGTGTAAATAAAAAGAGAGTAACAGCAGTGCCTAGATAATACGAAACTTGTGATGACTGAATGAATTGCTGTAAAGCAGAAGAAGCATTGCTTATTACAGTGGCTTGACAAATGTTATTTATTAATTACCTGAGAGCAAAACAAAATAGTGATATTATGTAGGTTTACTAAAGATTTAACTTTGGCACATGTGCAACAACTTAATTTATATAAACCCCACTTCATCCTCACTTAACTCTCAGTTCTTGATAGTTTTGAGCTTGGTTTTGTTTGTCATCCTCTTTGTTGGTTCCATCCTTGCCTTCACATGATAATTATCTTTATTTCTGTATACAGCTACTTCCCTAGAGATAAGCTGGCAACAGGGGGCACTCAGACATCTTCTGAATTCACTTATTTTGACTGAAAAGTATAAGATTTTCTACTTTAACCTGTGGACTTTTTGTTTCTGATAAGTTGTGTTCTGTTTTGCTTGTGTCTATGCTTTGCCACAGGACTGAATGAGAAACTTCTAGGTTTTAGTAAACCATGGCTCTTCTTTCCACCTTTGACTTGATGAGCACACTGGAAATTGTATCAATACTAGATTTAATTTCCCCCTAGGGCAAGGTTCATCTAGTCTCCCTTCTTTCCCTTGCTGTTTCCCTGTACTTCTCAGGAAACTTCTTGCCTCCAAGGGGAGTTTGCTGGGCTTCCTATGGTATAAGGAAACCCTTTGTTGTAGGCAGACTTTGCCTTGCCTTATTAAAAAAAAAAAATAGTAATGGAAACATGAAACATGACTGTGGAAATAAACCTCTACCAGCATTTCCTCGATTGTTGGTTAGAAATGAGACTGGACATTATGTTTAATATGTTTTAAACTTTCAATCATTCAATTATAGATGTCAATCCATATATTAATATAGAGAGAATTCATAGCTTTAATTTTTTTTCTATTCTCTACAACAAATATAAAGAAAAATCATATTGCTCATGCAAGCATATAAAATTTCAAGAACTTAATATTTTCTCATCCTAGTTTATTCATGCCTTAGCAAAATAACTTCAGGACAAATATTTTATCATAGTACCTGCAATATTTTATCTCAGAATTGGCTATGACTTTCCAGGTTCCTCTTTTTATTTACTTACTATTTCAATAGCATGGCCTAGTTTATAATACTGTCCTAAGGAATTTATATTTTCAGATAAAAATGTGTTAGGCAAAAAAATGAGAAGAAGAAATACAGTGACTTTTTATTTCAATAAAACCAGCTGAAATAAAATTTCAATTTAATCAACATTTTAATATAGATATGACTATGCAGAATACAAGTATCAGTCCACATTATATCAGCAAGTCACTGACTATATTATAACATTATCAAATGCTCTTTTAAAAGAAGCTACATTTACATGATACCAAAATAACTGAGAAAAAGGGAAAATTTTGTCTAGTCATCTGCACTTGGACTCTTCATGCCAGTTATGTACTAGTGTCCCTTTTTTCTCCTAAGGTTTTATGTATCACACAGATATATCTTACAGCATTGATGTCTCCTGTTTAGTAATGGGACAATATTGATTTAAACTTAAGTACTTTGGAGGTCTTGGTCACAGAACAGGAAGTATTGTGGTGATTAATCCTGGGGTAAATTTTGCTTAATATTTTAAAATAAATTTAGACTTAAAAGAAGATGTACACAATACAAAAATTAAACATGAGAGATGTGAATAGAGAGGGATGATTACTATATTTTAAATTATCACTTTCGTTTCCACTACTGGAAGGAGTGATCAGATTCTTAGAATAAAGTTAAAAGCAAGTACAAATGAACTGAAGCTTTGGAAATGCAGTCTCAGGTATATCTCATTTAGTGCTTTCATCTTCCTAGAGGAATACGACTATACTCATATTTTAGTATTAGGAAACTGAGCCCTATGTAGATTAATAAGTGGGTGATGCAGGATTCTAGATTAGGTCTTTTAACCCAGGACTGTGCTTGCTTTACTATACCATGTGAGGAGATAAACAATACAACATTAAATGGTAGTGTTTGACAGAGTATGACTATGTGCCAGACAAAAAATAGGAAATAGCATGGTGCCGTGGTTAGTTTTATATGTCAATTTGACTGGGCTGAGGGATACCACGATAGCTGGTAAAACATTATTTCTGAATGTGTCTATTAGGGTATTTCTGCAAGAGATTAGCATATGAATCAGTACACTGAATAAGAAAATTTGTTCTCACCAGTGAAGAACCAATCCACTGAGGGCCTGAATAAAACAAAAAAGGCAGAGGAAGGGCTAATTTGCTTTCTGCTGGTGTTGAGATATCTGTCTTCTCCAGTGCTTGTACAACAGACTCAAGACTGAATTACACCACTAGCTTTCCTGGTTCTCCGCTCTCCGGCTTGCAGGTGGCAGATTGTGGGACTTCTCCACCTCCATTATCACGTGATCCAATTCCTATAATAAATCTCTCTCTAGATATAAATATATAGATACAGATATATAAATATATACATATAAATCTATATAAAATATATTGTATCTGTATTTATATAACCTATTGATTCTGTTTCTCTGGAGAACCCTAAATAATACATATGGGTGGTAAATATTTTGCCTAACTATCTGACATGAACTGCTAAAAGTTATGCTAGTCCCCTGAGAAAATCAGTCCAAAACTCAAATCAATGACCTTCCACATAAAGAAATTAGAAAAGTAGAAAAATTGAGAAAATTAAAAACCCAAGTAAGAAGATAAGAGTGAAAATCAATGAAGTAGAAAACAGAAAACAATAGAAAAATATTAAACCAAAGTCTGATTCTTTGAGAAAATAAATAAAATTAATAAACTTCTAGCCCAACTGATCAGGAAAAAAAGAAGAAACAAATTATCAATGTAAGGTATGAAAGAGGTGATGCCACTACAGATTTGTCAGATATTAAAATGATAATAATAAATATTATCAACAATGCTATATCAGTAAATTTGAAACAGATAAAACTGACAAATTTATTGAAAGCGACAAAGTACCAAAGCTCATTCAAAAAGATGTAGACAATCTGAATATTCCTGTATCTATTTTAAGAATTGAATTTGTATCTAGAAACATTCAAACCAAGGAAATGCTGGGTGCAGATGGCTTTACTAGGAAATTCAGTGAGTCAATTAAGAGAGAAATAATACCAAAATCTAGAAAATGGAAAGGTAGAAAATACTGTGCAACTCATAATATGAGGCTAGCATTAGTTTTATTCCAATACCAGGAGAGAAAATAAATATTCCTCATAAACACAGATGGGAAATTTTTTGTTGGAAATTTAGCAAATCAAATCCAACAATATCTAAAAAGGGTAATATATCATGACCAAGTGAGGTTTAACCAAGTAAAACAAGTTTGGTTTAATATTTGAAAATCTATCAATGTAAACAGACTAAAAACAGACAAAATATATGAGCATCTCAGTAAATGCTGAAAAAGCATTGGACAAAATCCAACATTCCTAATAAAAAGCTCTTAGCTAATTGGTAATTGAAAGAAGCTTTCTTACCTGCTTTTTAGAAAAATCTATGAACTGTTAGTTAACATCATTTCTTTTTTAACTTTCTTACGGTTTCCATCTCTCCACTGACATTATCCATCTGATCTTGAATGTTTTCTAATTTTTGCATTAGAGTCCTAATCATATTAATCATAGTTATTTTAAATTCCTGATAATTCTAGTATATGTGTCATCTCTGAATCTGGTTTTGATTGTTGTGTCTCTTCAAACTTTGTTGTTACTCACTTTTTGTCTTGCCTGCTCTTTTTTGTTGGTGGTCTTGAAATCTGGGCATGTTGTTTTGGGTAATAGGTAATGAAATTAAAAAGCCTATAATGTTCCATAGAGGAGATATGTTTTGTTTAATATTTGTTACAGCTATAAGTACTAGAGGCTTCAAATTCTTAAAATGTCCTTATTTCGTCTCCCTCCATGGCTTTGGGGTTTACCTTTGTTCTGTTCTTCAGAGAGAGTCTGCATCTTTCAGATATTTCCACTGTTGTAGTGAAGGCATTTTGAAGTGATGATGGGTGATGCGGAACAGGATGTTCTATGAACTTTCTTTAAAATATCATTGCTTTAATAGGCCTGTATCTCAGAGTGAAGCCTTTCCAAGAGTTTTTGTCCCTCCTACACAGGTGTAGCTTTTTATCTCTCTCTTCCCTATATTCTTTTCCCTGGTGCAGCATTCTCAATCTGTTTCCTTGAGGCCCTCTCCCCTACTGAGTATCATTTTTTATTTTCCCCTTAGGTGGGACAGAAAGGCTGAGGCAGGCTGGAGTGGGTGGAATTTTCTTTTGCCATCTGGGACAATGTTTTAGCAAAACCTTGAGGTAAGCCTTTTGGTAAAAATCCTTCCCTCTGGAGAGTAGGTTTCTTTTTTTTTTTTTTTTAGTATTTTGTTTATTTATTTATTTTTGGTTGTGTTGGGTCTTCGTTTCTGTGCGAGGGCTTTCTCTAGTTGCGGCAAGCGGGGGCCACTCTTCATCGCGGTGCGTGGGCCTCTCGCTATCGCGGCCTCTCTTGCTGCGGAGCACAGGCTCCAGACGCGCAGGCTCAGTAATTGTGGCTCACGGGCCCCGTTGCTCCGCGGCATGTGGGATCTTCCCAGACCAGGGCTCAAACCCGTGTCCCCTGCATTGTCAGGCAGATTCTCAACCACTGCGCCACCAGGGAAGCCCTGGAGAGTAGGTTTCTGTTAAGCAGAAGGGTCTAGGTAGAATTCACAATGGCTATTCTTTCCCTCCCCCTTCCAGAGCTAGGAAGAGATTATTCTCAGTTCCTCATCATGAGAACCCATTGGGCTTCCTGGAGGGGAAGTCCATGAAAGAGAAGGGGATCCTCTGTAACTGCAGCCTTTAGAATTTTCTCACTTTCTCACACTAGTCTGTACTTAGTCTCCAGAAATTTGTCAGAATTATTAGTTAAGGAAATAGTTCTACCAATGTATGGTGTTGAGGATCTTCTGCCTTATGTAAGCAAATCTTGGATAGTGTATCTCTCTGAATTCATCTTTCTCTCTAGATTTCAGGGTGGTGGTTTTCTCTGAAAATTCTGTTCTCTGATATAGAGTCCTAATCATATTAATCACATGAGAAAGTCATTGATTTTGTCCAGCATTTTCCTGTAAGGAATGGAGTGACAATTTTCAAACTCTTTATATGCGGGAGCTAAAAAATGAAAGTGGTATAACCACTTTGGAAAACAGTTTGGCATTTTTTTAAAAAGTTAGATATACTTCTACCATATGACCTATTCATTCTACTCCTAGGTATTTTCCCCAGGAGAAATGATAACATGTCCATGCAAAGACTTGTAAACAAATGTTCTTAGTAGAATTGTTCATAATATACAAAAAGTGGAATCAATACAAATGTACATCAGTTGGTGAATGGATATACAAATTTTGGTATATCCAATGCAGTAGTATCCAATGGAATAGTACTCAGCAATAAAATTAACTGTTGATACATGCAATGACATGGATCAATCTCAAAATAATTATGAGTGAAACAAGTCAGACAAAATAATCTATTGCATGATTCCATTTTTATGAAGTTCTAGAAAATGCTAATTAATCTATAGTGACAGAAAAAAAGATTAATGTCTATATATGGATGAACAGGATGAGGAGGGTTAGTTGGAAGGAATTACAAAGAGCACAAGGAAATTTTGGGGGGTTATGGCTATGTTTTCATCTTGATTGTAGTGATGGTTTCATAGGTGTATACATATTTTAAGACCTATCAAATTATACTTTTAACATATGCATTTTACTGTATATCATAGCTCAGGAATGCTGCTAAAAAAAACCTAAACGCCAAAATTTCTTTGACACTTCTCCCATCAAAGGGTGGAATGTAAGTTTCCATCCCTAGATTATCAGCTGACTTTAATTAATTGCTTTTAACCAGTAGAATGTGGAAGATTTGTACCTTGATGTCTTTCAGGGCTAATTTGGAAAGGTGATAACATCTTCTGCTTGCCTCCCTCCCCTTCTCATGATGCTTTTCCTTGGACCCCCACCACCATTTTGTAAGCATAGAAAGCCACATGTAAAGACAATATTGAAATGTTCTGGCCAAAGGCCCAGCTAACATTCTAGTGAACAGCAGCATCAATTCTCAATTGTATGAGTAAATGGTACCCCACATGACTCTGGTCCCTAACCTTCAAGCTGCCTCAAGTGATGCTGAGTGAAGTAGCAATGGGTTCTTCCTATATAGTCTTGTTCAAGTTGAAAATTCATAAACAAAATAAATAATTTTTATTTTAGCCATTAAGTTTTAGGTAGGTTCGTTATCCAGCAGTTGATAGATAGAATAGGTATTTACTGGCATTATTTGTCTTTCTCTGTTCTCTGTTACTATAATAGGTGATGTGACTTCTGGTAAGTGTATGTGTGAGTATGTGTGTGGGAGGATATTGACCATTTAAAATGTGCCAAAGAGCAGATTCTAAAATCTATCAACATATACCCTGTTAATATGACAATTTCATGCAAATCATCTTTCAGGCTTTTATTTCAAACACCTGAATCTTCTTTGAGGGAATCCGTGAGATACTACTAAATTTAAATTACATTAAGAAATAAAACAGGAAAGAATTATATCTGCACTGAACTTAAGGAGAATCAAGCCTTCCCTCTAAATCTTCTAGGATTAAAATAAATATAAAACACTTTTTTGGATCCCATATATTATATGCTCATTTATCATAAAAAAATAGTTGTCTATACATGCTAAATCATAAAGGGAATTAATATGTTCTACTTCTATTTTTGAAAACCAATATTTTTAATTCTTATGACAAAGTGATTAGGCTATTTTGAGGTTGGTTTGCATTTTTAAGCTTTGCTTTATTACAGATATTTTCTAATTCCTTGATCTAATAAATTGAATCTAATTTCTGAAGTCACTCCTCTCCATATTATTCAGAACATCTGACCCAAAGTATAACCACATGTTGTGGGAACCACTATCATCACCTAAACCCAGTGTCTATTTGAACTTTTAGGCTAAATTTTATGGCCATTTGGCTCTTCCCACTGTTACCTAAGTTGTGTTTATATCAGGGTAATCAGGAGAAAGTTCATATAAACTATGACATTAATGTGGATTTTCAAGTGGGGATAAACTTTTAATAGGTATTTTCTTGAGCCATATAAAACCATATGGCATTTTGTAGATAAAAACGAGTATTTAATGCTAATTTCACATAGTTCTACCTTATTACATAGAATGGCAAAATCCTCCCTAGTGACAACAAAGGTTAGCATAGCATTGGAATTCTTAGTATTTCTGAAGACTAAGTATGTGAAGTATGTCAATCTCATCCGAACTTTCGTAAGATTAAGGTGATCATTCTGGTCTGCACTACCATAGCTTAGAGGTGAAGAGCATGGGTTCTGAGGTGGATCACCTGGAATTGATTTCTATTCCATTCCATACGACATGTCCCTGGGCAAATAAGTTAATTTCTCCATGATTCAGTTTCCCCATCTATATAGTGGAGTTACTATTGATGCCTTCACCATGAGATGGTTGTTACTATGTAAAATGTTAATTTATGTAAGAATGCCCAACATATAGAAAATATTAAATAAATAATTTTTGACATTAAAAATAGAACTAATACAGGTAAATATTTCCATTCATTACACAGACCATCCCAACAATGATCTGATGGACAAATTAAAACACAGGTTTTGAGAATTATGGAACGACTTGATAGTAGGCAGTGGTGTTTATATAACAATGAAGTTTCACACCAAAAAAAAATCTTAAGCCTAAATACCCATTTTTTCCAGTTGTGTCCAAAGGGGCAGTTACTATTGTAGATTGAGAGCACATTATGAATTATGGAAAGCTAAACATATTCCAAAATACATATCACTACATAATATGTAATAATTATTACATATTACCAATATTACTAACACTCAATTTACTATAAGTAGCTGTTCCTTGGATTACAAATCAAATGTAACCTATGAAAATCAAAATCTAAATATACATTTGAACTTGAGAAGAATTAAATTTATATATAAGGTAAAAGGTTTAGTTTCAAATTGAGCAGATTTGTTTTTTAAGACAAGTGTATAAAACACTTGCATGAGACAAAGCTGACCAAATGTAGGCCAATTCCTCACAGTTTATTATCCTGGAAAGGATTAATTGTGTCAAAATTTCATACTGATCTCCTGAAAAAAAGAGAGAAATAGCAGTGTACATTTTTTTGGGGGGGGGGGTGCATAAAAAGACTTGGGAATATATAAAACTCCCAATTATCATTTTACATGATCCAAATCTTGGATTGTAAAAACATAGCTTATCTTTACGTTAAACACATGTTCAATCAGTCAATCAATAACGTGCATGTACAGAGTTGGTTAAATAGTATTTCAAATTGTTGACATTCTGAAAATATTTCCTCAACAGTTAATTTACATTTAAAAATGAAGATTAAAAAAAACCTTTATTTTGATTATTAGTGATAGTGAGCACAACATAAACTAATATTCAAATTTGATTAGATCTGAAGGAAATTTCATTTTTAATCTCCCTAAAAAAAAAGTCAAGATTTTTTTTTATGGAACATATATTATTTACAACAAATGTTACAAATTTTAATACATCCTAAAACAGAGACATCAATCAACTCCACACAGCATTAACTTTTGTAATCCTGGCTAGGGGCAGCTAACTCAATTATAGGAACAAAGCAAGTAACATAAGGAAATGAAAAAGCCAGTTATTTTGAGAAAGGAAGGTGATTTCTCCCTTCGGATAAAGCGGCAGCTTCTCAGCTCCAAATAATTGCTGTGTGGGGCTATTGGAATGTTGTGATGTGGGATAGAGTTAAAACTTCACTTTTTCACAAGAAACTGGAAACCCATCATTTCTCTGCTTTTTTTTTTTTTTTTTTTTTTATAGCTACTTTATTTTTATTTATTTATTTATTTTTGGCTGTGCTGGGTCTTCGGTTCGTGCGAGGGCTTTCTCTAGTTGCGGCAAGTGCGGGCCACTGTTCATCGCGGTGCGGGGACCGCTCTTCATCGCGGTGCGCGGGCCTTTTTACTATCGCGGCCCCTCCCGTTGCGGGGCACAGGCTCCAGACGCGCAGGCTCAGTAGTTGTGGCTCACGGGCCCAGCCGCTCCGTGGCATGTGGGATCTTCCCAGACCAGGGCTCGAACCCGTGTCCCCTGCATTAGCAGGCAGATTCTCAACCACTGCGCCACCAGGGAAGCCCCATTTCTCTGCTTTTTAATGTTGGCAGCAATTCTAAAGAATTTTAATTGTGATACAGGACAAACAAAACATCTCTGCAGGACAAATTAAGCCAGCTGACCACCAGTTGGTGTGTCCACACCAACACTCATCATATTTTGCTGCCTCTGCAGGTTTGCTCATCACCTTCCCTCAGCTGAGAATGCACTTTCCACTCAGATCACTGCATGTGAACCTCCCAGCTAAATATTCACTGTATGCATGAGCTCTTTCCCCTGGGTTAAAGATGGAAATAATGCCTGCTTCCCTAGTGTTTGTTGAACACTTCCTCAGTGCTTGTCTACCACTCGTATCACAGATCTTACATATAATTGATTTATATCTGTGCCTGATTCTAAAACCATAAAAGCATGATTGATTTCTTATGAAATTTGATATCTACATTCATTTAGTACAATACCTTTTACATAACAGTGTTTAAATATACAATGAACAAATAAATTCTAGCATTAGTCTCTTCAAAATAAGCTAATGTAGAGTGGTGGATGTCAAATGGAAACATTATAATAATTTCTAACATTTTAAAATAACTGCATAAAAGATTTATATTTTAACTTCATCTGAATTCATGGGGATATGTATTGAGGCAATGGGGAGTATGTAAGCACACACAAATGGATATTTAGGCTTAAACCATTTTAATAACTGACAGTAACAGTTCTAAAAATAATCCTTTAAATTAATACAATGAAATATGTTTAATGCCTCAAAGGATCAAAAAGCAATATTTTTCCAAATTTATATTTGAAATAATAGAACTATCTTATATGATTTAATACAAATGATACAGCTTTATCAAACTTGATAATTTGTATTTGAATAGCAGTCTAAAATGTCTCATTACCTTCCTGTGAATTATTTGATATTGACCTTCACTTAGCCAATGACATTGATTCATTTCTTGAGCTCCAAGTTATGGAAAAAACCTTTATTGAACACACATCCTACCTCTATCCTTTTCCATTGTGCTATATTTCAAACCTAACAAAAAGAACAAAGAAATCAAGTTTCAAAGGTACTAAAATCCCCTATAAAGAGGAGATATAGAGCATGATTTTCAAGAGCAATTTAATAATTACAAATTTCTGAAATAAAACTAACAGCAACATAATAAATTTAGTATCTTACATGTGGAGTTCATTTATATTTCCAAGACTCATAGGCGATGAAATCTTGACAAGCTCTAAATGTTAATGCAGTGAGCTCTTAAAAACATTCATTTCAGACCAATTCTTCAGCCAGACACTGGCAAAAGTCTAATGTTTAAGACAACAGTATTTCCCTTATTTTATATAGTGCTACCTACTTTACAATAAAGATAAGTTACCTACTTATTTCTCATGTATTATCTCATTTGATAAATACAACTCTGCTAAGGAGAAAAGGGAAAAACCTGATATCCACCTTAGAATGGGAAACCAATTATCAGGAAATGAGGTGACTTGCTGAATTTTAACTGTTAGCAAGCAGTGGAGGCAGGGCTAGGCCCTGAGTCTCCTGATAACATCTCTAGGGTTCTTTACACTCTACCCTTTAGCTTATCACAGATGTAGAGTACAATCATGGAGCATATTAATATAATATACACTTTGTAGCAAGAGTGGGGTGGGGGTTATCTAATCTTTTTTATTTTAATTTAAAGAAAATCTTGCTAAACTTACCAAGGAGAAATTAAAGTCCATTTCTGCATAATAGGACCTAGTGGAGCATTTGTTAGTGCTTTCTTGGCATCTACTCTAACTCTTCCCCAGTAGTTCCAGATTGTTATTTAATGAAGGTGTGCTTCTGGGGAAACCAAATCTTCTCAGCTCCATTTTTAGAGCAAGTGTCCTAAAGTAAGACAGTAAGCCAATCAGCACTTCTTTTCCTGTTTCCAGTGATTGGTACTGTTTGGGGCATCTGAACTAAGTTGAACCAATCACTGTGAAACCAAGAGATTTGCTATGAATGATGATATAACTGAAGAATAATGTAGTCTTGGAAGCCTGGGATCACCAGAGGAACATCATTTAAAATACAGCCAATATCTTTTAAGGTAAATCACAGAGATAAAAACTGAACTCTTAGTCATATCACTGAGCCTTGCGTGACCTACTTCAGTTACATGGGCCAGTAAATTATTTAGGCGAGTTCAAGTCAGGTTTTTAGTTATTGCCAGCGGAAAATGTTCTAATTATTGATGAATTCATCAGTTCTGAACTGAAAGTAGTTCCAGTCATTCTCAGTAATCCATTCATATGTTTAAAAGAAACCACTCTTAGGGATATGACCAAAATCCCTCAGGCTGCTGTCAGTGAGTATAGTATGCCTACTGACTTTTATTCTATAGAGATTCCTTAATTTCTAGAATTCTCAGTAAAGTCACATGACTATCACTTCTGTAGAAGGAATTTTTGTTTACTTCTTAATTCACACTCTAGTCTTAGTTCCTCCAACTAAATTACCTCAATCCCTTGTCTTTTTAAATAGGTAGGACTTATTTTCAAGACTTTACTTATCTTTATGAGTTCACTCTCATCTCTCATTGATGTATCCACATAATTATTAAGTGGGCACTACAACTGGATGAAATATAAATCTTGAACTCTATTAAGTATTTGGGGACAATGTAAATTGAGAAAGTCTGTATTTTTTCAAGAATATACACTTCTAGTCATGAAACTTGCTTTTCTAATATCATATGACCTGAAATAAAGTTTCTTTGTATTTATTTCACAGAACAATTCTCATGAATAGTTTTTGATTAAAATAATGATTGGTTCTTAAATTGCAAGGTATAACAAATTCCTTGAGCATTTTTCTTACTTTTTTATCTATTAAATCTGCCCCCTACATTTTGCATGCTACATTGCTTAATAGAAACATTAATAAATATTTTTACTTAATCACCACATGTTTTTACTGGTCGTCAATTCCATTGTTATAGAGCAAGCAAAGCAAGATTTTTGAGAAAAAATACATGAATTGAAAACGATTTTGAGATATTAATTCATAATATATCAATGAGTACCTATCATTTTCCTTGACACATAGGGCTATTAGCATTAATAATAAACATTAATGATAGCCACCACCTACTGGGGACTTATGATGAGCCAGACACTAAGTGTTTTACCTATGTTAACAATTCTCTTAATACTTACAATAACCCTACAAGACACATATTCTAATTTGGTCCATTTCTTTTTTTTTTTTTTTATAAATTTATTTATTTATTTTTGGCTGCATTGGGTCTTCATTGCTGCGCGCGGGCTTTCTCTAGTTGCAGCGAGTGGGGGCCACTCTTCGCCGCGGTGCGCGGGCCTCTCACTGCGGTGGCTTCTCTTGTTGCGGAGCATGGGCTCTATGCGCGTGGGCTCAGTAGTCGTGGCTCGTGGGCTCAGTAGTTGTGGCTCACGGGCTCCAGAGCGCAGGCTCAGCAGCCGTGGCACGCAGGCTCAGTTGCTCCGCGGCATGTGGGATCATCCCGGACAAGGGCTCGAACCCGCGTCCCCTGCCTTGACAGGCGTACTCTTAACCACTGTGCCACCAGGGAAGCCCCTGGTCCACTTCTTAGATAAGGAAACTAAATGTCTCAAGTTTCTATATAGAACTATTTAAGACTCTTGGCATAGGGTTACACAGCTAGTAACTGTCCATGGCAGGATTCGAACCCTGGCATTCTAACAAACGCCATAAAATCTAGGAGCATACACCTAGCTCCAGTTCCCAGGGCTCATGATTTATGGGGTCTTAAATTTACCAAGTGGGTATTAACTGTCTAGAAAAGTCCCAGATGGTGGTAATTTAAGATAGACCTTCTTCACCTTTCCAGAGCTAATCAGCCCTTGGAATAAGGAAAGCAGAGATAGGTACAGAACCAATGGCTATTGAGCATTTATTATTTTAAAGGAATTAGGCATTTTTCTCTTTGAAGTGTAGAATAGTCTGGCCATCTTGGGGTAAACCAGAACATCAGCAAGAGGAGCAGAGTTTACAGCTTTGCCCAGTTCTTCACATGACTTCCCAGATTTACCTCAATATTTTTAACTGAGTGCTTAGAATGGAGGGACTTTGTAACCAAAGTATATCTCAAGTCAAGGCTTAACTGGCAAACAGATCCCAGCTATAAACCAGAACCTTGAAAACCAACTTCTTCCCCAAAGGATTGGTACTACAACCCATTTGTTATAGCAGCAATTTGAAAGGGAAGAGAAACCTTTAAGCTTATATTCCACCTATTTGAAAATTTAATATAATAATGCTTTTCTACAATTTACAACAAATAGATTTTTACTGAATTGTTTTAGGAATGTTCTTGCTGACTATGATTGTATGGCTGTGTTACAATGTTATTCAGCTACTTGGCTTCAAATTCTGGAATGACTTGAACGGGAAAACAAATGACCTAACTGAGAGCAGAATTTAGTTTATTTGGCTGATGATCAGGGCCTTATATTTTTATAGCTGTTGGAATTCCTTGTTAATATGTTTATCAAATAGCTGTGCTTTTAACCCCTAGAAGGATATGATCATGAGTGTGTCTTTAAAAGGAAAGACTCTATTAAGATTACCATTAAAATGACTATCAACTTTTAAAATGATTGATGTTTAGCTGATGCCTCAATTCTTTATCTCAGAACTTCTAAAAATGTAAGATGACTAGATCCTTAATACCAGACTATAATCTCACTGCTATTGCCACGTGGAATGATAATCAGAGTCAGTCAAAAAATGATCTATTATTGTGCTAACTAAAATACATCCGTGGAGCCAACTTGCAAAATAGGAAAAAAAAAAAAAAAAGGAAAGGAAACAAAATTAATGAAGACAACCTTTTGGTTTAAAAACATTAGATAAGAAATTCTATTTGCTCAAATGTTTCCCTTGAATTTATAATTGCTATTATTAACATTATTTTGAAAAGAAAGTCAAGAAATTTTTTTCTTCCTACATAATTTCACCCACACTTCTTTGTTTATATGCTCTAAAATAATAACCATAGCTGCCAGTAGAGGCTTAGGTATTTTATAAACATCAATCAATGTCACAGCTAGAAGTAGATGAATCACAGAATACAGCAGTAAATCCTGAAGTGCCTTTTCTATGACACTAGTCAGTTATTTCATTAAGGAACATTTAAGTAAAAAGCACTGCATCTTTATCAGGGCAGACAAGGGTTATAGAGATGAGGAAAGGAAGGGGAAAAAATAGATTCCTCCAATATCTTATTTGAAAAGAGATTTAGATATGATCCTAACTTTGCTTCTTCACCTTCAGGCCAAACCAGCACAGCTCTTGAGCTCTAGAGATTCTGGTAAACTGAGACAGAAATAGCTGACAGTGTTTGTGCTTGTAGATTGGAAGCAGATGGAGTGATTTGCTCAAATAATATGCTGGTCTCTGATTTCCTCTTATTCTCACGTGTTCTAATGCATGGGGTGAGGTGGAGGATTGGGGTTTCTGGGTTTTTCCCCTCTTAAAGAAAGATTATTTAGCGTAGGAGTCACAGGACATGGAAGAGTACCCATACAAGTTGTAAGCAGTTGTTTCAAAAGAGGCAATCCAAAGAGGTGCAAGTGAGGATAATAGTGCTTTTAAATTATTTGTCCCTTTCACACCAAGTCTGAAACCGTAAAAGCACGGTGAGTTATTTCCTGACTCACAAAAGAAATGGAATAAGCAGAAGGACCCTTGAGCTCTCCTTAGTGGTTAAAGTGTGTTATTAAAGTTTCCTACATCTAGAGCTGAGGCACTGAGCCTAGATAGCATAGAAGTCTCTTCTTGAAAACTGCAAACACACTGTAGTTTCTGGCAGTAAATTAATACTTCCTGTAGACTCTCCAGATTACCTTAAATGTCTTCCATGAACTCCTGTATATCTTGGAATCTAGGCAGCTCAGTATTACTCCTAATAACTGCCTCAAGAAGGAAAACTTGTGAAGAGAACTGATAGCTTATCTCTAGAATGCTCTCTCAAAATTGTGTTAGCTTTAAGCTTTCAATATTTGATTCAAGAAAGCAAGCCAGTGTCTCACTACAGAACATTGTATACCTAGCTCACCCATATCACTGGTCTACAAACTCTTAGCACAGTGTGGACTTTAATACTCCACAAGGCCTTATGTGAAATATTTTTAATATCATCTTTGCCTAAATCAGAGATTATCAATGGAAGCACCATCATTTTCTGCTGGCAGTAGTAGAAATGTGCAAAGAAGTCCCTTGATAAAACTAGCAAATCCTCCTCATACATCTTATCTCAACAGGTAAAATTATGTCACATGGTGTGAGTCATCCAAGAGTAGTCAACTCAGAGATCTGGAAAGTATACAGTGTTATTATCTGTATTACCTGGTCATTGTTCCTGTTTTGCTCTGGAAGAGTCAACATCCTTCAGTAAATGAACTGAAGATCTCAAATTTATCCAGGGTAGTGTTGAATTAGATACTTCCATATGACACAGTTAATCCCCAAATGTATCCATGTTTCCTTAAGTTACATACTACTTAAACCTTCATGAAGTAAAGTTTAAATATCAGGAAGAAAAGAAAAATTTATGCAGCTGAATAAAGTGATTCAAAAATAATTGCTAGAATTTTTGTAAGCAATTCAAAATAATTAAAACAGTTTCTATCTTAACAGATTTCAAAGGGAGTCTTTGGATTTAGTCTTCAGAGCCAATATTCCATTTGGAAAGCCTCTAACTCACAATGAAAACTGCCGTATTTGTGATTAGGTGAAGTATTTCTTTCAAACTGATAGTTTTTGGAATACCTCTCTGAAATTTTTATAGTTCTGGGATTCCTATAATTTTATCTACTATAAAATGCATACTCTCCTTAAACTGAAAAAGCCAAATCAGGCAACCCTTGCAACTATATTTTTTTTTTCTTCCCCTGAAAGGCAAATTCAGTTATTCTAAACTTTATTCTAGAAGCTTTTTAGATAGTCTCAAAATACAGTCTAATTTATTGTCATGAAAAGAAGTCCTTATCCCCCCCAGGTTATAAATACTTTTATATGTTGAATGTCACCTTAATATTATACTAAGCTTCTCTCTCAACAGAGTATAAGAATGAATAATTCAATTTAATATCTTTCATGAGAAGCAAGCAGATTTTAGACACAATTACGCCACTACTGTGTCTAACCTCACTCTCGTCTTACCAAGAAAATGGCTAATAATAGAATAAGCTCTTCACTGTGCTCATTGATCTTGCCTTGATTCCACAAATAGATTCTGACTGTGCTCCAGAATGAACAGTCTTGATATAAATCCTATGCTATTAATGCATCAACAAAGCCTGTACCATAATATTACTCTAAGACTCAGATCCAGGAGAAGTTTCTGGCAGGTGAAATTCCCTAATTGTAGGTCATAGTGCATGAATTAGCCTCACCCTTGTTTTTTTTAGAATATCTGAATAATTTACAAGCTATTTTAGAATAATACCCATATCAAGTAGACAAAATGAGAGTCCTCTTGCATGTTGGTAGTTTTTATTATAAAAAAAAAGATTCAGTATAAAAAACAAATTAAATTGTTGGCTAATTTTTGCCAGAAAGAACAATTTAGTATCAATTAAATTAAATTTGAATCATGATTTTTGACAGAATTTGTCAACGCTTAATACTAAATTCCTCTTCTAACAGATTAACTAATTCTACCATTTGGAGATATTTTGTTGTAATTCAACCTGAAAGGTCCACCCCTACCAAAAAACAGAATGGGGGTGTCAGGTACTTGTGGATGTTAACGAACAACAAGGAGATCAAATAACAGTGGCATATCTTAAAAAGAAAAATTATGGCAAAATCAGCTTTTCCATGTTTTATGTTGCAATACATAGAAAATTTGCCCAAAGAACTTGGCAGTGAAAATGTTCTCTTTTGAAAATAAAAATGGCCCTGCCCCCAAGTACTGCTCTCATTTCTCTTTGGAAATAAGTTGGCCCTTTACCACTTGGTTTTAATTCTTTATAATTACTTCTACCTACTTTCTATTATCAATATAACCTATTATTTTTGAAAGAAATTTTTGATTATTTTAAGTATTAGTAACCCTCCAATCCTTAAAAAGTAATAAATTATCACTTTTTAAGTTTTATTTTATTTTTTATATATTTATGTATGTATGTATGAATGCATGTATGTATATATTTATTCATTTTGTCTCATGTTATTTATTGAGAAACTATAACCTGCCCAGGACTGTGTTGTGGACAGAAAAGACCATACTTAAAAAGCTTCCCCCAACTTATTCATGAACTGTGACACCAGGACTCCGCTACCCTGGGACACACCAGCAGACACTTTCTGTATCCTAAGGGGTTTCCTTCAGTCTTGTGTTCCTTAGAGGCAGATGCTTTTCCTTCAGTCCTGGGGCAGCTCCAGGTCTGGTCTGAAGAAAGAGCCAAGTCTGCCGTCTTTTCAGCTCTTTGTCATGTATATAATTTAGTGTTATGAGTCACTTTAAATCCATTTTGAAATTAGTCATGGTCTAATTGTGTTTTCTTACAAATGTCAAAAATCACACTTAATGTCTTTTTCCAATCTCTTCATATTAGACCACTTTTGGATCCCTGTGTGTAACGTCAGCCACCATCTCCATTCTCCTATCATCCATCAGTGCCTGAAAGAGATCAGCATCTCTGACTCTTCATCACGTAAGTTGATTGTTTACTAAAAACAGCTACATTCCTTTTATGATATCTGTTTCTTTTGCTCAGAGTAAAATTTCTAGTTTCAGGTTCAGGTTATCTATAAGACAAAGGGCCATAATGATAAAAGTAAACTATTGCCAAAATAAAATAGATTCCTCTCCAGGCTAATATGAGAGGGGAGGGAAAAAATATTTATTATATACAAATTACAGTAACAATTAGAATTTATATTATTTAGATGTTTCCCTCCCTAGGCACTGTCATAATATGAAAATGCCCTAATTTTAGGAATATTTTGAAATTTTAAAATTATTTATAATACATAATTAATGTGATTTGCTATCATTTTGGTTTTTGAATTATGTTCTCAAAAGTTGTCTATTGGATTTACATTTATAAATAGCAGCTGTTCAGACTGTGTTAATTCCTAAAGAGCTTTCTTATTAAGTGGAATTAAAGAATTTCTCATTTGCTTATATCTTGTAGTAAAAGATCTACGGATTACTGATATAACTTTTGAAAAAACTATGTGCTCAGATTGCCCTCCAACATCTTTTTAAAAATTAATTATATCTATAGTAATCATCCTTAAATTCAATCTAAATAATCTGTTAAACTTGTTTTGAAATAGTGAAAATTTCCAAGGACATTTGGAGTAAATTATTTCTAAGAAAAGCATGAAAATAGTAAAATCTTTTCATGAATAATGTCTTATCAGTATATCCCACTTTCTGTATTTGTGTTTTTTTACCTACTGAAGACCTGGAGGCAATTTATACACTCTGTATATAGAAGGATTTTAATATTCAGTCAGTCATCTCTTTACTTAGGAAACATATGTTGAACTCCATCTATCTGATAGGTAATATGCTAATCAGAAAGAATGCTGAGACAACTGGGAGGGAGGAAACATATTGGGGCATATATAAAGAAAGTTGTGAAAGTATGAATTATATTATAAACCTCTGTATAATATTTAATATATCATACTGTTAGATTATAGTATATATACAAAATATTATAAAATATTTCAAATGTGCAATATAATATGAAGAATGATACAACAAATATCTCTGTAGCTACTGCTCAGGTTTAATATAATTTAGCATTTTCATGTATCACTTCATATTTTTTAAAAAATAAAGCATTACAGATAAAATTGAAGCTGTACAACTCTCTTGGATTCCCTCTCCTTCTTTCCCCAGAAGTAGTCACTACCTTGAATTTCTGTTTCATTATTGCCATTCATCCTTTTATATTTTTAATATATTGGATTCTGAAAGAATACATAGCTTTAATTTTCATATTTTCATACTTTTGTAAATGGCATTCAACTTTATGTACCTTTACTTAATTCTTTTCCCATATCAATATTATGCATTTGAGATTTATCTACATGAAATTAATTCCAATAATTTCCAAACAAAAGCTTTGATTTTGTGAGCATTCTTACGTATGCTTCCCTGTTAGTGTGTGAAAGCATTTCTCCAGGGTGTACTCCTGGAAATGGAATTGCTTGGTGGGGCATAAGGTAAATTTATTCTATAACTTTTCCAGAATGGCTGTACCAATTTACTCTTCTACCAACTGTATAAATGTTTATGTTTTGAATTTTCATCCTTGCCGACTGTTGTATCTTCAGACTTTATATTTTTTGCCAAACTGATGAGCATGAAACAGTAACTTGTTGTTCTGATAAGTGGAGAAATGTGTTCCTTTACATAGATTTATCAGCTTCCTGATTTTCCTCTTGTGTATATATTCACTGTTCCTATTCATAGACTAGTTTTCTATCAGGTTGTCAGGTTTTCTTTTCACATTTAATATTAAAGATCTAAAATCAAGGATACCCACTGATAGCAACTAAAGCACCATATTAGTTTATATTATAGCTTTTAAAGTCCTTAATAGGTGTCAGGAGAACTGAATCAGCTGAAGTATATAAAGCATTTATAAACCTGGGCACATGATATGCAAACAATAACACTTACCCCATCGTCCTCACCACCATCATCATCACCATCATCATCTTCATCATCCTCATAAGTTACTATCATCATCATCATCTCATTCTCATTTTATTATTATTCTATATCAAATTACCATACGTGTATATGTTTGTTTCCAGGCTCCATATTTAATCACCGTTTTTCTTCCAGTTATTCCATAACTGGTATATATTTTCTATTACTTTAATTTTATATTTTCTATATGATTTTGTTTAACATGTGTGCTTTATAAGAAGCATATTTTAGGACTTTAGTTTTTTTTTTTTCTTGGACTTTAGTTTTAAATCCACTTATTTCTAACTTTATAGATATATATATATAGATCATATAATATTAGACTTTGGGTAAAGCAAAAATAGATATATTTTTGAAATCTAGGATGAATATATGTGTGTAAAAATATAGGTATTCTTCATCTTACTGAAAAAAGTATGTCTCATGTATACATCTCGTATACATCTCATAAATATTTTTTAGGTAGGTGACACTTAAAAAAACAAAAATGGGGGCTTCCCTGGTGGCGCAGTGGTTGAGAGTCTGCCTGCTAATGCAGGGGACACGGGTTCGAGCCCTGGTCTGGGAGGATCCCGCATGTCGCGGAGCAACTAGGCCCGTGAGCCACAATTACTGAGCCTGCGCGTCTGGAGCCTGTGCTCCGCAACAAGAGAGGCCACGATAGTGAGAGGCCCGCGCACCACAATGAAGAGTGGCCCCCGCTTGCCCCAACTAGAGAAAGCCCTCACACAGAAACGAAGACCCAACACAGCCATAAATCAATAAATAAATACTTTAAAAAAAAACAAAAACAAAAATGGGAGGCCAAATGGGAGGCCCTTGCCCAAGTTAAACAACTGTATGTGAATGACGAGGGGCAGAATAGATTTGAAAATTTATCATGCAATAAAAATGTTTTCAGTGTGTCCTTCATAAAAGTATTAATTATTTCATACAGCTTTATGTAATACCGTTTTAAAATAATTAGCTTTCCATATATTTTGAGACAACACAAAATGAGTTAAATAGCTTAACTACATGTGAATAATTTCTATCTATAATTATTCAAGATTGACCATATTTTCACAGCCTCTCTTCCCTCTTTCCTTTATGGACTCATACTTAATCTTGAAGGTCATACATCTGTCTCTTAGTCTTATTGTTTTACATTTGCATTATTATAGAAATTAAATGAAAAAAGTGTCAGGTAATAAAACACATTAAGTGCAGTATGCCCAAGGATACAATATTGAGCACAGCCTCTGCTATTACTTTAAAAATGAATACTAAAATAACAATGCTACTTTGGTAGGTAGATGGAGAACATTTTCTAATAGGCTTGCCATAAAATGAGAGATAATTATACTGACCTCACAAGATTTCTGTGGAGGATAGCTAATAAACTATTGAAAACTATTCAAATATAAAGTTCTTCAAGACTATGTTATAATCAGGATTATTGTCAAAAAGTGTAAAAAATGTATATGATTTCTTGACAAAATTAAATCTAACAATGAGAAAAATAGATACTCTACACATTATTTGGTTTTTTCAAACAATGACCCTGCTCACTTGATAAAAAAATGCTCAGACCCATTCCCTCTAAGAGGCTGGGCATAATAGGTTTAATGTCAGAGTCTAGATCAACAAAACAACTGCTGTAATTACAGTTATTTCACCATCATCATTACAGTTGAAGCAATTTGAAGAATTAAGCATTAAAAATACCAGACATTTAGAACATCAGAAAGTTCTATGACTGAAAATGTCTACTGGCCTTAAAAAATATAATTAGCATGTCTCATTCCAACCTCCAGAGCCTTGTCAACATCTTATTTTGTCCATTAAACTGTAAGAGTAAGAAAGAGAAGATCATTAATCAAATTGGTATCATGAATATGTATGTATAAATGACAAATGTATGTCCAGTGAAACCCCAAATGGATGTGCAGGTAAGATTTAGATGACAAATGTGGAGAAAACCCTAAAGCAGTGCTGAACATTTTAGATCTTTAAAAATCAAAAGATGACCTTTAAAAAGGTAGTCCTCATATGGTTTTTAGAGGATATAAATTCAAGCATTAAAATTTAGTCATGTTAGTACTCATAAAACAAAACTATAGGTATCAGACATGATTATCTTAATCAAAGATATAGGTGGAAAACTCATACAATCTGTTAAATAAAGAACATGACAATGCCTTAAATTTCTGACATTTTCATTTTCTTCAAAATTTTTATTTCAGATAACCCTGATCCTGAAATTAAAACATTTTTGCTTCAATTTTTCTGAGTATCTCCATCTTGTGAAATCTATTGTCCATTCCTTTTTACCACCTTTAACGGTCTGGTATACAACCACTATGTCCCTTTGTTTATTATACCCAGGCATACTATCACTGAAATAGAAGCAGCTGATCATTAGCCAGCTCTAGAATTTTGCCTGGACTGCTCCTTTACTGCAGTCTACCACCAGTGACACTTTGTTTTATTTTGTCTTGTTTTTCACTTTCCCATTTGAATGAGGTTTTTGTCTGGGGGGTTTACTATTTGGGAAACCTAGGCTAACACCATAGCTACAGTAAAATATACTTTCATTACTACACTTTCATTATTACCTCCAAAATGTATGTTTCTCCACTATCAACCATTTTCAAAAACTAGATTCTATGTTTACTTACAATAGTGACTGTCACCTATACTTCAGAGTAAAACTACCTTTATTCCTTTTTTGGTGTTAGAGAGTACGCTCAAAAAAATATACACACACGTAGCGGTGAGTGCATGTATGTGTCTGTGTATATGTTTGGGGGGATGGGACATTACTAGAAGTCTTCAGATGAGAATGTTTCAAGGCTAAGGCCATTATCATCATCAAATAACCCAGCATTTCTGCATGGATGGATCATGGCATGCAGTTGAAAGGTGATGACTTAGTAGTCCTTTGATGCTTAGTTTCCAAATTTGGGAATGTTAACTGGGACAGATTTCCTTTATGCCAAGGTCAAAATGTATCTCCCAACTCTGGAAATGAGTGACATTTGGAAGTGCTTTGGCAGGTACTCTGGCAGCACAGACTATTTGGCAACAGCAGCCATGATAGCAGAAGCAAAGAAGCTACAAGCGAAGCAGCGGGAAGACCCAGAGTAGCCTCAGAGGAGGCTCTGGGTCTGAAGTGAAAAGATGCAGCAAAGACTAGAATCTCTAAGGGGAACTATGATGTGTTCCATTGACCAAACTGCTCTCTCTCTGCTGACAGGTAACAAACACTTTAAGGCACCAGAACATTGCTGAGAAAGTGAAAAGTGAAGGAACTGAATGAACACCAACACTGAAGAAGGGAGTAATTCTCAGTCATGACTGACCATCAAAATCTTATTCAAAATAAAACCCCAGGCTCCATTTCCAGAGATTCTACTTCATTAGGGCTTAGGAAACTAGGAGCAAACTATAAAGGGACTTGTAGGCCACGATAATTTGGATTTTACTCTGACAGCAAGAGGAAGCTATTTTAAGCACTTGAAGCAAGGAAGCAACATACTTTCATTTATATTTAAAAACTGACACTCTGGCAATTTTGTGGAGAAAAATATGTGATAGAAGAGACCAATATAAAAGCTATTGCTGGAGTCTAGGAGACAGATGATTATGGCTGAGAATAGCGTAGTGCCAACAAGGTGAAAATTTGTCAATGGATTTCAAATATATTTGGCTAGAAAAGGCAGTATTTTCTGATAGATTGAAATGTGGGAATTAAGAAAGCAAACAATGAGGGATAACTCCTAAATTTAAAAGAATTAGCCTACATTTAAATATGCTGAATAACCCAAACTATCATTGTCCCTATTAAAATTATGAATAAAGCAGGCAAGCTCCAGTGCCATGGCTTTACAGGTCATCTTGGCCCTGAGAACAGTGGGGACCTTTTTAAATTCTGAGAATTAAGTTTATTTTAAAGTATAAAGAGTACTGTATAGCACAGAGAACTATATTCAATATCCTATGATAAACCATAATGGAAAAGAATATATTTAAAAAAAGAATGTATATATATGTATCACTGAATCACTTTGCTGTACAGCAGTAATTAGCACAATATTGTATATCAACTATACTTTAAGAAAATTTTATTTTAATTTTTTTAAATAATAAGAATAAAATCTAGGTGAAAACTCAAAAAAAAGGTAAAAGGAGTAAGTACTTATGCAGTATAATTTTGGGAATACCACATGATTATCAACTCCCAGCGACTAACATAACACTGTAAGAAATGTCCATCACAGAGAAAATAATACTTGTTCACTCCAAAGTTATTGAGCATGAAATATATATTTTGAAAAATATATATTATCTTTAGAAAATATTTGAAAAATACATGTTACTTTAGAATAGGGAAAAGCCCTGGCAAACATCTATAGTCTCTTTCTTTACTACAATATTTCCCAAGGTGTTGTCTGCAACATGTTAATGGGTTACATAAATAAGATTGATTATCAAATAAGTTATGAAAAATAATTTAATTTCTTTACTATGGGATTTTTTTAGTGTTTTTCTGTGTTAATGTGCATGGATATCTTGAAGAAGTATGTAAACATTTTCCAAACTCATTTAAAAATTATTACTTTAGAGATGAATATCATTCTTTAATACCAGAAAGGTAAGGCACTTTTGAGAGGCAAGAAAGGTCAAAGGGAGATGGGCAATGTTGCTTTCCTCTGAGATAAGTTTTAGTCTCTATCAGTCTCTTGGGTTCTTATCCGTTTAAGGCCAGTCTTATCTCCAGGGGCTAAAAACATCATATTGTATTTCTCTTTGGTCCCCATTTTGACTCCCTTTGGGCTCTCTCTCCCACTTAAATGGTGAGATGAGACAGCCAGGGCTGTGGTCCTGCCTTGGAGGCACCCTGGACTGAGAAGAGCTGGCATGAGAGGCTCTTGGTTTTGGAGAAAATTATCTGGCTTTTCGTTCTAGTCCTTATGCTCATTTGCTTGTTTTCTGTCAACAAAATTGACTTTTCTCATCAGAGGATAGGATTAATGGATATGAGGACAATATGTCCTTTACCTTCTTGAACTTAGGCTGGCCTTCAGTGAAGCCAGGGAATCCTTCATTTGATCCTGCCAGCTAAGATAAACCTTCCAAAGCTGTTTTGGTCTCAACCTAATAACGGTTTGTTAACTAGACCACCAAATCTGTGCTACATTTTCCTCAGGCATCTTATAGGGCAATAGGAGAAAAATTAAGGATATGTTATTAGTGGACCAGGTCATCTATCTCTCTCATCTCAATCAATTTTCACATTGATTCCTAAAAAGTAGTTCTTGATGAATCATTCTCCTGTTGTCTTTATATTTCTTATTATCAGCACTATCCTCATAGTCACCAAATTTCAAAATCTTGTACATTTCCTTCCCCATCTCCAACCACTAATTTAATGTCATTTCTTTTAAAAAGTTTCCCTGATTTTCTTAGTTTGGATATGCTGTCCCTTTTATGAATGATCTGTTGTTTGATCATTGTCAATGATCTTCACTTGTCAATGAGCTCATTGAGGGAAAGGACTGAGTTGTTCACCTTAGTGTTTCCAGAAACCCATGTAGGAGTCAATGTATTTTGGCAAAAAAATACAGGAACAAAGATGCAAATGAGTGAATAAATAAATTAGCATATGAAAGAAGTCAGATTTATCTCTGTAATAATTTTCTGAGCCATTCTTAATGATATTACTCTTCTACCTCAACTATAGCCATCACCTTCTGTAATGAGTATCTTGTTCTTAGTCTCTCCCATTTCAATTTCTTACATCCTCTGTTGTCTGACCTATCATTACTGCATCATCTGCCTAATTATTTCATCTTTCTGTTTAAACACTCTCAATGACTCCCCAGTGATATAATCCATGATAAGATCCAAACAGAAATAGACACACTCTCAATTTCTCTGTCTTATTATAACACCTGGAATGGGATGAACTATTCAAACTCTCTTTCATGGTGTCTCTGGCTTGCCATGAGTCTATTGTCTTCTCTAAGCTGTTTTTCTGCCAATCAGATTCCTGAGCCCATTTTCATTTTCTGGTCATGGCCATCATGGCCCCTTCAGATTCTTCTCCTAATAATGACAGTTGCGCTTCAATCTCCACCACCCACTGGCCTAGTCTCACTGTATTTCTTTTTTTTCTTTTATAAACTTATTTATTTATTTTTGGCTGTGTTGGGTCTTCGTTGCTGTGTGCAGGCTTTCTCTAGTTGCGATGAGCGGGGGCTACGCTTCGTGGGCTCTAGGCGCGCGGGCTTCAGTAGTTATGGCTCGTGGTCTCTAGAGCGCAGGCTCAGTAGTTGTGGTGCATGGGCTTAGTTGCTCCACAGCATGTGGGATCCTCCCAGACCAGGGCTCGAATCCATGTCCTCTTCATTGGCAGGTGGATTCTTAACCACTGCACCACCAGGGAAGCCATCACTGTATTTCTTAATTCAAACTCACTTGCTCAGCTTGATTATTTGCACAAAATATTGAATAGTATTTGCATAAAATATTTGTTTTCTGAGAACATGGCAGGAGGCAGGTTTTTATGACTAAGGAATATGACCAATAAGAACCACTCCTTTAGGGCTTCCCTGGTGGTGCAGTGGTTGAGAATCCGCCTGCCAATGCAGGGGACACGGGTTCAAGCCCTGGTCTGGGAAGATCCCACATGCCACGGAGCAACTAGGCCCGTGAGCCACAACTACTGAGCCTGTGCGTCTGGAGCCTGTGCTCCGCAACAGGAGAGGCTGCGATGGTGAGAGGCCCGCGCACCGCGATGAAGAGTGGCCCCCGCTCGCCACAACTAGAGAAAGCCCTCACACAGAAACGAAGACCCAACACAACCAAAAATAAATAAATAAATAAATAAATTTATTAAAAAAGAACCACTCCTTTAGTAGCACTGAAAACAGAGCAGATGATCTAGAAATGGGATATGGAATGAAAGGCACTGGTGCTGGATCCGGTCTGCATGGCTAGCTGCTACAAGCTGTGTGTCCTTGGGGCAAGTTTCTTAATCTCTTGTTACTTTAATTTCTTCATTTGTATACTGGTGATTCTAATAAGACCGACCTCAGATGTGAGGGCGATCTGGCTGCAACATCAGTCACCCGATTGATCGCCAGGTTAGATTTGGCTTATCTGGCTAGGCAGGTGTCTCCACTGCTCCATGTGCATCTGCCCTGAACCTGTACACTTGGTGGAAGAGGACAACCTTCCCCAGTAGAGGAGGGTGGTTGTATGGTCACATGTATACCAGTAGCTGCACTCCCTTGCTAGAACCTCCAAACAAGATTTCTAATAGAACCAACCTAATAGGATCGTTGTGAGCATTAAAAGACTATATATACATAAAGTACATCGAATAACACCTGACCCATAATAAACACTATAAAGTGTTAAAGGGTTGACTATTATCTAACTCCATCAAGACCCAGGTTAAATGAAACTTCCAATCCAACTTATCTCTACACGCTACTGGAACAACTAAAGCACAGCTATTAATTCTTCTCCTCTGGGATTGTCCTCCCTCTATTATACTAGATGATTCAGGCTCTCTCTCTCTCATGTTCTTATTTGCTCCTCCCACCCGGGAATAACACGTATCAAGTATGTGCTTAATTTAACTCTATTTAAAAGGAAATCTCAGCTTTAAATTATGTATTTTGGCAAATATAGTACTTTCACGGTTCTCAGGAGGTGTGTTTAATATTAAAGAATATGATTAGATTTTTGTTATCCTTTTTTTTTCCCAACTTGCAAATTGCTTATCTGAAAAGGGAAATTCAACACCTCATCTGGACCGTTGAGTTTACTCTGTACCAAGCTGAAGTCTTCTTCCTTATTTATTAGACAAAGATAGAGTTAATGCACACAATTAATATTGGCAAAGTCTGATATTCCAGCTCATCAGGTTCCTATTATAAATAATTATTTTATGGAAGACTTGCAGTTGTTTAAACTAGATGAATAATTGTAATAAAATGCCCAACTTACTAGTTAAAAGGATCAATTACTTGAACAGTTAAAGGAGAGTATTAACTCTAATATAGTTGTTGAAGTTGTATAAATGTTCATTAAACTTTATGAGTAATAATATTCAAGTCTTTTTTGTCTCAGGAAATATTTGTTTATGACAGATGCTTAGTTTCCAATGCCATTCATTTTTAGAAAGGAGAGAGAAAATGGTCAAGTGATGTTACAAATTTAAAAATGCAAGATGTCCTAATAGATAGACTCTTTATTGTATAAATAATCCCATTTATGCCTAGTAGTGGTCAACATGTAGTTTCTGACCACTCCCTCTTTTAGAATTCACAATATATTTTTGGTACAGCCTGAAAGTAAAATTTTACCCCCTTCTTTGAATAGCCATATACTGCAGAGGTGTTTCATTGTCCAGAGACCCACTAGAGTTTTATCTATCACAGATATAGAATCCCAACTCATCTTCACATCTAATTCAAGACCCCATTGGTTGATTTTTAAAATGAATTATTATATGACATAAATGAGAATGAATAGGAATCCTGAAAAACGAAATAATAGTGGCCAAGAGAAAACTCCCATCTGGTATAGGGTATCGGTGCTTTAAATGTGAAAATGCCATTATCAATTGTTCTAAAACAAACAACAAACTCTGACTCTAGTTAACCAAAACTGAAAAGTGGGAATGACATAGGGAAATGGAGACAATCAACAGCAAGGCTGAAATACAAGGCTGTAGCAGGAACTGAAATGTAGATTACACAGGATTTGGCCATTTTCCAGATGGATGCCCACTGCTGCCACCACTGGCACTGAGAACTTGGCCCATATGTAGCTAGACACTCACTGCCCCACCATCATACTCTCCACTCTGCCAGTGCCATCTCTGGCTGGCTTTACTCCAAATGATCCTCAACTGAAACATATTCACCATAGATTCCTACATTTCAGAGGATGTTTTTCACCTGTTGAAAGTTAAATATGATTTTAACATACTGAGTGAATTACAAATCATTCCCATAGACAATTGTGAATTTTTAAGTAATTATTACAAATACTGTTCAGTGTGTATTTGGGTGTGTGTATGTGTGCTTGCTTTTATAGTTTTAGGCTTTTTAAAAAGATTTTCCCAACTCTCATAATCTACAGCAAGCTAGAGAACCTAAAGATGATCTGGGGGAAAAAACAACAATATAGAATTACCAGTTTATGTTTTAGTAGTGAAAACAGTCAAATAGTTCAGAAAGAAGACAGTCAATAATCATATAAGTAAAAACTTGCACCTCTTAAAAATGGTCAGTGGAACTGGGGAAGAGATGGCTCTTTAAATATTGTGAATCATCTTTAAATATATAAATATACATTTAATGTAAACATATAATCATGTATAAAGAGCAGTTACATTTGATATACACAAAGGTTTAAAAAGGAAGCAATGAGATTAATTTTAGAAGAGTTATTTTGGAGTAACAAGTTATTCATATCAATGAGACTATACATTCGGTATTATTTTTTTCCAGTAAAAATGAATTTGGATTAATATTTCCTTATGTAATCAAGGGGAAACATGTCAATTAGTAGCTGTAGCAGGAAAGTCATCTTATAACAGCAAAGCAGACTGGGCCATACAGGTGCACAGTGTCCAGTCTATTGAACGCAGCTGTCATATATGCAGGCAGTGGTGTGCTGCTAAATGTTTAACAATCAGCTCTCTGATTGTAGCTTCAGCATGAATGTTGGTTGATATTTTTATTTACATTAAGTAAAATGTAAATGATATAAAGATGTACACCAGAACCTCAGGTGTTTGTCAGTGATGTGAATGACTATTTTACTTAATTAGGCAATAGCTTTTGAATAGAAGAATATTTCCTTCTTTTTTTTATTGTTCACATTGAAAAATCTACAAAATCCCTACCTTTTTAAGTTGAGACTTCATTATTAACATTTTAACCCATTATATATATATAATTTGAGAATGTATTCAAATTTGTAAGTTCATCAAGATATTTTTAGTGAATGTATAGATCTAGTTTACACATGTATTAATATAGTGATTCAATTTTTAACTTATCTTTCACCAAATAAATTTAAACAATATAAATGGATATAATGATACTATGGAGATGGTATTTTATATATTTATATACAAATACAAGATATTTTTCAATAACTGGGTTACTTGACACTTTGTTAAAATTTATTTTATTAAGTAGTAAGAAAACAATATAAAATAAGTCACTAAAGTGTGATTCTGGATCTCTTTCTGGTCAGGATCTCTTTGAGAATCTAATGAACATATAGATATACATATAATATTTTAAATTAAATATCTGAGAGTTCAATAATCCCAGGATAAAAAATGCACATAAACACATATATATATATACTCAATTTCCACCTGATGCAAACATTTTTATTTATCTTGTTGAAAAGCAAAAACATGCTAAGTTCTTTTCCATAGCCCAAATAGATTCATACTTGAAATGGATGAAAAGCACAGCATGAATAACTAACACAATTTAAAACTTCCTATCTTTTTCCAGCAAATTAAGCCAAAGTATCTAATCAGTCCAATGTTTTTAAATGGAGTAAACCTGATCTAATTATGTGGTTTCTTTCTTTTTAAAGCATGGCTTGGCGGAAGATGTGACTCATTAAAAGTTGTGATGCACCCTGCCAATAAAATCCAGCAGATTGTGCGTTAGAGCCAGGTAATTAAGTTAATATATAAAACACATAAACTCACAATTTAAGCTTCTAATTAATCAAAAACCAAAGGTAAGACAAATACTTGAAGCCAGATGATATTTTCAGCATACACACATACTATTTTTTAAAAAGGGGAAATTAATTCATTATTTTAGCACATGTAACACCTTAAATGCTAAAGCAGAGGAAAATTTTCTCTTAACCTGTTAAAGAAGGCATTCATACTGAAGCAAAAATGATATTAATAGCATTGTCCCCAAACATAAAATTATGCCTAAAAACCAGGATAATAGCATATAAGAATAATACAAATTTTTTTCCTATTTCCTAGACTACAATCTAAAATAGTGACAAAAGGGGAGAAAGCTATTGTTATGTATATATGTCAGGATTTTTAACCACCAATATTTGAATAGTCTTCCAATTTGGGAGCAATCTTCCATCACTTGAATATTCTTTAGGAGGCAATGTTCTGAATTCCAAGAGAAAGCCAAGGAGTTAGTACCTCTCTTTACCACATGGAATTGAAGCTATATTTGCTTATATATAATGTATGCTCAGATAATTGGTGCTCATAATAGCAGTCTTGGTGGTGAGGTGAAGATTTGGGCAGAGTTTAGAAGTCAATTACAGTAGAGTCAGGGAGAGTTCAGTTTCTGGATCCTCCTGTGTCTGGGCAAGTATACAGACCAAACGTTTATTGGGTCATGAATGTAACCATGACTTCTGCTGGCTACCTTTACTGGTATCTGCCAATATCCTGATTTTTGTTGTTGGTTCTGAGAGTTACTCCATATCCATCAAAAATTTCATTTTGGACTTAATTTAGAAGTGTTTTCTGTTGCTTAAAACCAAACATTCTAACAAATACACATTTATAGGATGAGGAGACTAAAAATTTGTGGCCATCATATGAAGATAATGATAAAAGTACACTACATCAAAATAAAATGTAACACATATCAAGAAGAAAAGATAAATGTAAATAAAGCAGAAAGATGGGAGAAATAGCCTTATAAAATACCCTTGCACATAATAAACTAAGCAAGATTATTAACTTTTTTGTGATCAATACAGAAGGATTTTCCAAAATAAGTGAAATATTTTTAGACACTATTTAAGGAAAGAGAAACAAAAGAGGTGGGGGCAGGAGAAGAGTCAGAGATTTTGGTAGTCATTAAAGGAAGAGAATTCCAAGCTTGTGGCATTGCTTGGAGAGGGGAAAAACATCAAAGATGGGAGTAAAGAAAAACTGACATTAGGCTTCCTGGAAAAAAGTTCAGAAAATTGTTTGGATTTAAAACTAGAAAGATAAGGAGAGGAAATACATATCCCTTAGTGGGAGGGTTTTGATACATAGAATAAGGACCTGGGACCTGATCTGTAGTGGAATGGGACGTCAGAGGTAAACTTCCAAGGACTCAGAGTGGGTGTGATATGTTCAAAATATCCTGTACTAGAATGCCTTTGACAGTAGAAATGAAGGTAGATTGCCAGGGCAGAGGTTCAGTGGATGAGAAGAAGAGTATTGAAAGAATATCTTGTGAAGTGACAGTTCCAGAAGTAGTTCTAGAAGAACTGACATCTAGGGCAGTACTGAAGGTGACACAGGAAGGGTGCCAGGGGGACCTATATGAAGAAGCAGCAGGATATTACCACCAAATGTATATGACAATCAAAAGAGAGATGCACTGAAAATCACTTTATGGCTTCACGTGAGCTGTCAGAAAAATGACACCTTTTTATCCAGTTAGTTGGATGTCATACAAGTGAGAAAAAGTTTTATATATATAAAACATCATATATATATGATGAATCTATCTTCATCATATGTAGCTGAAGTTAACAATAGGCCACACAATCACATTTGAAGTACAAACAGATGCTATAGAAAACTGGACACGAAACATGAGTGTGAGGTGGAGAGAGTGGCTTTAGCATATACCCCATCCTCTGTCCAGTGCATTGGACATAGTCTTTCTTCTCATTTAGAAGTGAGAAAACAATAATCACAAAGTTGAAATCAGAAGGGTAAGACTCATTAGGCTGACCATTGGAAGCATGAAGACATTATTATTTTATTACTAAAACCTGTTAGTTCAACTTGAAAGCTGAAGAATTTACTTCCTTTTCTTTTCAGTGGTATAACTCTGTTAAGTCCCAATATTTTGTTTTAAAGCATTAAACTTAATATATGAAATCCCTGACAAAAGTTCTCTGTTTCTCCTGATTATTTTATCTTGATATTTTGTACACAAAGGCAGCCTTGAATATACTCCTAGAACCACCTACTGTTCTCAGTGATCAAAATTTTAGCAAAGCTTTAACAAAATAGGGGGGAAATTGCATTATATTATGCTAAGAAGCTTTCACTCTTAGTTAAAATAGATAGGCAGATAATTAGGTGAGGGCACCATCTTCAAAGATTAAAATGAATCTTTAAAAGAAAATGTGCAACTTTGCATCTGCATTTTTGTGTGTAATTGAAGAGGAAAATCCACATTTGGGAGTTATAGAAGAAAATATTTAGGAAAATGTCAGAGTAGTGTGAAAGAACCTAAAAGAGAGATATTTTATATTAGCGTGTCAGTGATGTTCTCTTCTAAAATGTTGCAGTAAGCTGTGACCTGAAGAACGATTTGGATCTGGCTGAGTAAACAGTGGCCAAAAGAACATTAAATATAAACAGAACTATATGTGTAAAAGCTTCAATGAAAAAAATAGCTGGAGGCCAACTGAAAATTTAGAGGGGGCTAGGGTGTAACGAGTAGAGAGGAAAAGTGGCTTGAGGTGAGTAGTCACGGGTAAGGCCTTATACATCATGTTAAGGATTTGAATCACATGCTAACTATAATAAAAAGTTATTAAAAGGTTTAAAGCAGAGGTTTTATATGAAAAATGATAGTAAAAATGAAAGCAGGGACACCAGGAAACATATTGCTATGGTCCAAGAGACATGATTACAGCTTGAATTGGGTAGGATAAATGAAGTAAAAGAAGTGGATGATTAAAGTAAAAGGATTTCAAGTCAGAGTTCAGGAGAAGGACAAATAATGGAGGACAATACCAAGATTTCTGGACCAAGCACCTAAGTACTGGCAGTAGTAAATGGATATCAGAAATTCAGTATTGTATATGGAAATTTTGAGATGTTGTAACACATATGAGTGATAATGTAAGTAAGCTGTTGAATGTATGGGGCTGAAAATGAAAAACAGATATCTGTACTAGAGAAATAAATTTGGGAGCAGGCACATGAAAGGCTTTGGAAGCTTATGGGAATGGATAAAGGTGAGAAGTAAAAGCAAAGATAAGGATGCCTAGGACTGAGCCCCAGCAACATAGGAGAATAACTAAGAAAGGTCAGACTGGGAGGAGGAAAACCAGGAGAATGTGCTATCAAGCCTCTTTTCATAAACAAATAGAATGTTTGTAGAATAGATTCTTAGGCCACAGGAAAATCTCAATAAATAATAATATTTAGAGCATGTGTTTAGTAAACTGATATAAAAATATAAATATCAAAACCTCAAAAGCATGATCCATAAAAGAAAAAAATTGATAAATTGGACTTTAAATTAAAAACTTCTGTGAAAGACACTGCTAAGAGAAGGGGAAAAAAAAAACCCCACATTGAGGAGGTTAGACATTTGCAAAACACATATGCATGTATTGGGATGCAAAGCAACAGAAGCTCTCATTCATTGCTGGTGGGGATGCAAAATGGTATAGCCACTGCCAGAGACAGTTTTGTAGTTTCTTACAAGATTGGATATAATCTTACCATACTGTCCAGTAATTGAGCTCCTAGGTATTTACCAAACTGATTTTAACGTTTATATTCACACAGAAATCTCCACATGAATGTTTATAGAAGCTTTATCCATAGTTGTCAAAAACAGGAAGCAACCAAGATGACCTTCAATGGGTGAGTGGATAAGCAAGTTGTGGAGTTGTGTGTCAAGTCAGAAAAATATATGGATGAATCTGAAATGAATACTGCTGGGTGAAAGAAGCCAAGGCTACCTTGATGCCAAGTATATGATATTCTGGGAAAGGCAAAACTATGGAGACAGCAGAGAGATCAGTGGTTTCAGAAGATCAGGTGGCAAGGAAAGGGAAATGAATAGATCAAGCACAGGAGTTTTTTTTTTAGGGCAGTAAAACTATTCTGTATGATACTTCAATAGTAGAGACATGATACTATCCATTTTCCAGAAGGCATACAACTTTCTAGCACAGAGTAACTATTCATACAAATTTTTAAAAATCATTTAGGAGGTTGAGGGATCCTAGAATGGAATGTAGAACATAACAAAACAATCTAACAGTATTAAAATATATATGAAACAACGTCACTGAAGGGAGTAGAGATAAAAAGTACTAAGTAATGTTAAAAATGAATGGAATCTGTAAGACTAAAAGTGAAAGAAACTGTACATAAGCCTTATATTCTAGTTAATAAAGTTGATCTCCTTGGGGGTATGAGTTAACAATTCTGATACCACTATACATCTATACTGGATGGAAAGTAAATGCATGGTAGATGCAATATAAGGTAGCAGCAAATTATTCTAGGTTTTGGAGATAAAGTTACCCAAAAAAACCCCAGTAAAACCTTTACTCTCATTGGAGCTGTATTCTAGAAGTGCTGACAGACAATAAACAAGGTCAATAACAACAAAAACAGTCACATATTAGAAAGCAATTAGTGTTTAAAAAGGCAAATAAAGCAGAAAGTCAAACTAGAAACTATGGTGGTAGTGGAAGAGGTTGTAGCTTTAGACACAATGGCCAGAGAAGGTCTCACTGAGGGGATGAACTTTGAAAAATGAATTGAAGGAAGTGTTTTGAAGCAAATTATTGGCTATCTGAAGGATGAGCATTCCAGGCAGATGATATACAAACTGAAATAGGGAATGCAAAGATGGAAGCATGCCTGACTTACTCAAGAAGCAGCAAGAGGACCTACGTGCACGGAGTGGAGTAAGCAAGGGGCATATTTGTAGGCGATCAGGTCAAAGAGGTAATCGGGCATTGTAGGTAATTGTAAGAACTGTGTCTCTTATCTGACTGAGATTAGATGGCTTTGGAGGGTTTTGAAGAAAGGAATAACATGAATGGACATGTGTTAAGGAGTCTCACTCTGATTTGAGTTGAGAATATACTTTAGGAGAACAGGCATGAAATCAAGGTGACAGGTTAGATAAGAGGACATTGTCATCAAGGTGAGATATGATTATTATTTGGATAAAGTAATTACAGTGGAAGTGGTCAGAAGTAGTAGATTCTGCATAGATTTTAAAGGCAGAGCTGACAAGATATGACAACACATTGGATGTGGCATATAAAAGAAAACAGTAAAATGACTACAAGGCTTCTATCCTGAGCACACTGTAGAGTTGTCATTTACTACTATGAGGAAGCCTGGGATACAGGCAGATTTGAGGAGCATGTCATTCCAGGACCTTAGTTTTTGACAAATCAAGTTGGAGATGCGTATTAAACATCCAAGTACAGTTTTCCAGTAGGCAGTTTGATACATGATTCTCGAGTTCAGAAGAGAGGTCCTGGCTGGAGCTATAAATTTGGGAATCGTAGGAGTCATCAGTATATACAGGGTAACAGGTATTCACCAACAAAAAAGTGGATAAAAGTAAAAATAGAAGAGTTCCAAGGACTCTGAAGCAATTCAAAATTTAGAGGTCAGGGAAGCAAGAAGAACCAGGGAATTTGACCAGTGAGCTAGAGGAAAAAGAAGCAAGCCTGTAATCCTGGAAGTGAAAAAATATGTATTAACTCTGTTATATGCTGCTAAAGTTTAATTAATAGAGACTGAGAATTGACCACTAGATTTAACAACATGAAGGTCATTGTTCACCTTGACAAGATCATGCTCAGAGCCTAGTTGGGGTGAAACTTGATTAAGACCAAAACAATTGACTTCCTTTTCAATGATTATTTCTGTAAAAAGGATAGAAATAAGGCAGGGTCTGGCAAAAAAAAAAGTAAAGTCAAGAAAATGCTACTGTGGGTGGGAGAAATAAGAGCATCTTTGTATACTTACAGAAATAATCTAGGCGGTATGGATAACTGCTGAACAGTTCATAAGATGACTCATATTTTAACATTCCCACTCTGGCATTTGGGTGGAGAATACACTTTAGGGGGATAATAATGTAAGCAGCTTGAACTAAGTAGCAAGAATGGAAGTGGTGAGAAGTAATTAGATTCAGGATAGATTTTGAAGCTAAAGGGGGAAAAATTGATAAAATAGTTTCCTTGAGTAAGTGATAGGTGATGAAATCTAATGAACAAGTGGATGCACTTAGCTTTAAATAAAAGGATGGAAGCACAGCCATAAAAACAAGACAAGGGAATATGAAAATGGATGGAGCTAAGTGTATAGATGGGATGGTAGAGCATTATGAATGTTCTTGTCCTTTTACTTCTATTTTCCCAGTAACATAGGAAAATAATTGCAAGCTTAGGATGTAGGACATCTAGGAATGGGTTTAAAAAAGAGGAGAATGTGGGAAATTATCACTAGGAGAATAGAAGATTGAATAGAATAAGGAACTATTGCTGGGTACATTTAAGGGTTCATTTGAGGTACATGATTATGAATTTAAAGTCAGACTAGCTAGAAGGTTTTATGTTTTCATTCAGTTATTTTCAGCTACATGAGAATAAACACAGAGTTGGGTCTGGCCAGCATTTAGTTTAGCCAGACAAGTAAAGTGAGAGAGGGACAAAGAAATTGACAGAGTATGCAAGGAGATACTCAACTTCTATTGCTGCCATAACAAATTACCACAAATTTAGTGGCTTAAAACAACACAGATGTATAATGTTACAGTTCTCTAGTTCAGAAGTCTGACATGGGTCTCACTGGGTTAAAATCAAGTTGTCAACAGGGCTGCATTCTTTTCTGAGTTTCCAGGGGAGAATACATTTCTTTGCATCTTCTAAATGTGGCCCACATTCCTTGGCTCATGGTTCCCTTCTTCCATCTTCAAGTCCAATAATGGGTTTGCATATCTTCATGCCTTTCTTCCATTATCATCTTTCTCTCTGACCAGAGCAGGAAAATGTTCTCCTCTTTAAGGACTCATTTGATTATGTTGGATAATCTCTTCATTTGAATGCTCTTACCTTAGTCACATTCATGAAAGTCCCCTTGCCATGGCTTTCTGTCAACTCAGAGTAGAATTCTGATTTTCACAATTTTGCCAGTACTTTTGTTGCATTTATTAAGTGGATTTATGGAGGTCCTCCCTCACTCCAACATTCAAGAAATCCTACCCCTACTGCTGTTTGGAGAATGGGCTAGAAGCCATCATGGATGGAGGAAGCCTCCATTTAGGTGGCTATTGCAGTGCCCTGATGAAGAATGGGGATACCTTGGGCTAGGTAGTTGCAGAGTTGTAAAGGTGAGAACTGAAGAGACTTGAGGTATATTTTTCCTTCTTATTGACTGACTCTAAATCTTGTAATACTTATTTTCTCTCTCATTCAAAGATATAAGAGAACGCAATAAAATTTTCATGCTTTTACTTTGCCTGTATCACTAATTCATAGGAGAACAAGTCCTAACTCCTATAACTTTATCCTACTGTTAATAGCAATAGACACTTTCTTACTTGGGCAGCATGACCTCATGTAAGTCTATCCAGATTTATATTTGGTTTTCTTCTTACCTAAACACAGGCTTTCAGTTGTGTAATTCCCAGGCACTTGTTATATCCACAACTTTCTCTCCTCAGCCCAGGTGTACACAGCCATGAGGTCTGACTGCTCCATTAAGGATTCAGTTTTCTTTTTTTAATTAATTATTATTGGAGTATAGTTAATTTACAATGTTGTGTTAGTTTCTGCTGTACAACAAAGTGAATTGGTTATACATATACATATATCCACTCTTTTTAAGGTTCTATTCCTATACAGGTCATTACAGAGTATTGAGTAGAGTTCCCTGTGCTGTACAGTAGGTTCTTATTAGTTATCTATTTTATATACAGTAGTGTGTATATGTCAATCGCAATCTCCCAATTTATCCCTCCCCCCGCTTCCCCCTTGGTAACCATAAGTTTGTTTTCTACATCTGTGACTCTCTTTCTGTTTTGTAAATAGGTTCATTTGTACCATTTTTTTAGATTCCACATATACATGATATCATACGATATTTGTCTTTCTCTGACTTACTTCACTGAGTATGACAATCTCTAGGTCTATCCATGCCACTGCAAATGGCATTATTTTGTTCTTTTTTATGCCTGAGAAGTATTCCAGTGTGTGTGTGTGTGTGTGTGTGTGTGTGTGTGTGTGTATACCATATTTTCTTTATCCATTCCTCCGTCGATGGGCATTTAGGTTGCTTCCATGTCCTGGCTATTGTAAATAGTGCTGCAATGAACATTGGGGCACATGTATCTTTTCGAATTATGGTTTTCTCTGGATGTATGCCCAGGAGTGGGATTGCTGGATCATATGCTGATAGATCTATTTTTAGTTTTTTAAGGAACCTTCATACCATTCTCCATAGTGGCTGTACCAATTTACATTCCCACCAACAGTGTAGGAGGGTTCCTTTTTTACACTTTGGACAAGCAACTTCTTTCTAAACCTTAAGGCTTTCTGGACTAGAAAGACCCTGCTTCATGTGGTTGGCTATATTTATTTTGCTCTTTATGCTTCCTAAAAATGAAACAAATAGGTTTTGATTCAGCTTGAGTCAAAGCATTAGTGACAAAAACACTTTTTCTAAATATAGAGTGATCAATAAAAGGATTTTTTATTCTAGAAACACATTTTGGTAAACATTCTCTTCAAAAATTAAGCAAAAACTAATATATTCTTTTTCCTTCGGTTCCCCTCAATTGTAATTCACATCTCATAATGACACTAATAGAAAAGTAAACACACTTTTCCTCTAAAGAAACCAACACCTATTCATGCATCATGTCATCTATCCCTTTCTCTACCAGATAGACATCAAATGCTGATGACCTCATTCAATCTTAGAGACTGACACTATCTAGAGTATAGAATTAGTACTAAGAATATTATATATTTCACTATGTTTCTCCTAATTAGGGATAAAGTAGACCAATAAAAGTTTTAGTGGAATTGTACATTTTTTGAATTTATGTCCAAGTCTGTTCTAAATCACACTAAGTCAAATCTATAAATGTTCTGTCTACAAATTACTGTAATTAAGTCTAAGAGATAATTTGAACAAAAGTAAATAATTATCTTCCTCTTATCTTATTTCACACTTATCTGTGATTATGACTGAATTAATTTTCATGAAAAAAAGGACTTTGTCCTTATACTTGGAGATTTTTCTTCAGACGATAGAAGGAATCTCTAATGAGTTATTTGGTATAGTTTAATTTTTAAAACAAGAAGCTATAAATTTAATACCTACTACCAATATTTAGTATTATGTTCATTTATTTTCATAATCTGAATAAAATATTTAGATTTGTTTTCTAATCTGGCATCAAGAGGTAAACATAATACCCATATTTTAAGTTTCCAATAAATACTTTATACTTACATATATGAGCTTTTCAAGGTCAAGAACTTACTGAATTTTCTAATAGTAAGGCTTTGAACAGTATAATTCTGGAATGATCACTGAGTATGCAGGAGAAAGGTGAGCAGAAAGAATTCTTGATTTACAGAGATTAGGATTCAACCCAGGGCTATGGTGGTAGAAATCTCTGCCCAAGGAACTATCCCGAAGACTCAAAACACTAACAAGAAGTCTTTTCTTTTATTTGCCTTTATATCTATGTTCAGCCTGATCTTTGTGTCTCTCCATTACCCATGCCTTTAATTAAGTTCAGAGTTCTCTAGCTGTTATCTCTCCAGGAAATGTACTGATACTTCTACCCAATACTTTATTCTTGGCCCTACAGCATCATGATGTGGTTTGTAATATATTTTTTGCTATGGAAAGATAGCTTAGAGATAGATGATCTAGGCTCTTCTCTTTTATAGGCAAAAATTGTGAAATCTGGAGAATTGTGGGTACTTGTTCAAGTTTAGACATTGTGTTAAGGCAGAAGCAGGAATTGACCTAATGTCCTCTTTAAAGCAGTTCAGAGTTTATTAGATTCCATGTCATTCGAAAAGCACTTGTTCCAATGTCTACTTTTAAATTAGCATATCAATCTAAATCACACTGAAGAATAGCAGGAAAGCATACAATGTACACTGCAAACTCAAGCTGGTTCTACCAGGGCAGATATGCATACCACATGCATACAGTAAACATAAATTAAATGAGAACAACGTCAATATAACATATATGACTGTCATAAAACCTATGTGCAGCAAATAAGGCATTCCTAGAACAGTGACAAACTGAAGAAGAATGAAATCAAGAATAATAGCTACCAGTTGTAATGAGCTACTTATGGAAATGATCCACTCTAAAGAACAGAGACAAAATAGGTGAAGTAAACACTTCCATCAGAGTGACTATGGCAGTCTCAGTTATACCACTTTTTAGCCTACTCATAATAATAAATGATTCTGTAGCTTAATCCATTCTAGAAATGGATGGAGTTTATTATAAACATAATCAGTTGTACTACAGCCTATCTGAAGAAAAAAAATATGTCAATGTAAGGGGATTTATCAGAATGGCAGTATTTATTTGTTTCTAGTAAACTCTCTCAAAACCCATTCCATAAATATATCTTATGACTAGTCAGCTCTCTTTACTCTCTTTCCATATTCACTGTGCTCATTCACCTCAGGACTCCATTAATGGAAAATATTGAAGATTGAAATAGTATTCGAGGTAATTTGTTAATTACATTAAAGGAGGACGATAAAGACACATAAATGAAGAAGATGAAGAAAGATAAAATCTGGGTTTCCCTGGTGGCACAGTGGTTAAGAATCCGCCTGCCAATGCAGGGGACATGGGTTCGAGCCCTGGTCCAGGAAGATCCCATGTGCCGTGGAGCAACTAAGCCCGTGCGCCACAACTACTGAGCCTGCGCTCTAGATCCCGCGTGCCACAACTACTGAAGCCGCACGCCTAGAGCCCGTGCTCCACAACAAGAGAAGCCAGTGCAATGAGAAGCCTGCACACCGCAATGAAGAGTAGCCCCCACTCACTGCAACTAGAGAAAGCCCGTGTGCAGCAACGAAGACCCAATGCAGCCAAAAATAAATGAATAAAATAAATAAATTTATTTAAAAAAAAAAAGAAAGATAAAACCCAGAACTATTTCTTATATTGGATTCTTCTGGAATTATGACTCAAAATATGAGTCATAGTTGGATGTTTGCCTTGTGTGTTGATAAGAAAAATCTTGAAATTTTAAGCAGCTTACTTTATAATTCATCATTAGGAAATGTTGACTGTCCTTACTTCCATTACTCTTGGATGTTAGACACAGTATGATTCAATGTGGACCATTTATTCCAGCATCTCTGTAACTGTATGAGAGGAAAGAGGTCATTGTTCAGTGTGATAATTCTGCATTATGGTACCATTAAAAGTGCAGACAATTGAAAGAGAGCAGCTGTTTTCCCAGTAGATGTTTGTGATAAGCAAAAGATCACCTCTCTCATATTCAAGTAGGCCATTGCAATGATTAGGAAGATAGTAGTTTGGATAATTATAAAGCTCCCATTTAGTCAAAGTGCATCCTTTTCTATGACTCTGTAATCACTTTTTAATGGGCTATGTTGAATGGCTGAGTGTGTGTTATCTGACCTTTTAAAGGCATCCCTTCATTATTTCCATACTAAAGGCTTCTTGTCTTTTTTGTCTTAAAGTTACCATCATCACCAAACTCTTGTGAATGCCGTATCTCCAGTCTCTCTTTAAGTACTATAAGTTTCTCTTAAGTACTGTTCTAAAAATTAAAAATTCAGGAAACAAATTCTGGAGAAATTAATTGCTGGATCATTGCACTTATTTTTAAAGTTTACTACTTTTGTGAGAAAATAGTCATTTGCAGCTATGCATATATCAGTCTTCAAAGCCAACTTGATATTCTTTTCAAGAATTTCAGCTCCAGATTTTAAGATCATTGGTGGAAATTAAACACAAGCTACAGTTATTATTTTCTACCACCTCTGATTCAGGATTAACATTTTGACAATCACATTACTGAGCCTACCTTCCAGGTTATCTTTTTAAATGAAATGCAATGTTTCAGTTAATACTATCATTAATAATAATAATAATGTCTCCAAAGCAGAAATTCAAGGTAGCTCATGTTGACATGACTGAAACTGGTCTGACTTTTTAAGGCAAGTTTCCATGTGGTCTCAATCTCTACAGTATCAGATGGTTAGTACTTATTTCCCCTACTTGTTTGGCTCAGATTTAAAATCCAACATCAAAGCCTGAGCTGGAACAGCAGGTGGAAAAGTACAGTCTGGCATCTTTAGGTTTTGCCAAATCCAAATGCCAATGTGAACACAAGGCCACAGTGCTCTGTTCAGAGACATACCACCTATCAAGATTTAAAAGTCACATCTTGAACTTAAGAGTGAACTAATATAATGAGAAAAGAAAATGATAGCTTTAATTCTGAGGCAAAATGGAATAGCTTAATTCAAAATATTTCTGGTGATTCTGTTCAATTCAGCAAACTTTTACTATACATATACTTTGTGCAAAATAATATGGAAATTATAAAGGGGTCAGGGGTGACACAAGCAAGGAGCAATACAAAGTAAAGCACAAATCCTGACTTCAATGTGCCTGCAATACAGTGGTTTCTTGAATAGAGAAATTGATAAAATACTTTTTATAATTTGCATAATTTTATGATTTGGCTGTTTGTTCTTTGTTCCTTTATGTATTGGAAAACCTCTGTTTCTCTTTTACACACTTCTGACACCAGATGTGTGGGTTTTCCACACATCAAGCAATTCTGCAACACCTGCTTGTGTCCAACAATGTAATTCATTTCTGACAGTATCTACCCGGAGTTACCATTAGATCCTTCAGGTTAAGGGCTCAGTCCAGCAAGACTGTGCCCCCATCTGCTTTCTGCCTCACTTCAGATGCCAGTTGCAAGTCCAGGTTGTCAATCTTTGCTTCTGACCTACTGGCTATAAATTAGAGGTTCCCATGAACCTTCCTGGAGTTTAATTAATTTGCTAGAGCAGCTCACAGAACACAGGAAAACATTTTACTTATTAAATTACCAGTTTGTTAGAAAAGGATATAACTCAGGAACAACCAGATGAAAGAGATGCCTAGGACAAAGTATGTGGGAGAGCCACTCTCCCAGCACATCCACGTGTTCACCAACCCAGAAGATCCCCAGATCCATACTATTAGGGATTTTCTGGAGGCTTCATCACGTAGGCAAGATCGATTGTTAACTTCATTTTCAGCCCCTCTCCCTTCTTTGGAAAATGGTGGGGTGGGCTAAAACTTCCAAGTTCCTAATCATGGCTTAGATGGGCTTTCTGGTGACCAGCCTTCATCCAGAAGCCCATCAAGAGTCACCTCATTACAACAAAAAACATTCCTATCACCCAGGAAATCCCAAGGGATTTAGGAGTTCAGTGTCAGAGGATCTTATCACTCAGGAAATTACAAAGGTCTTAGGAGCTGTGTGTGTCAGGAACCGGAAATATGTAAGAAATGTATTTCTTATTATTTCACAGTTCATTAAAAGCAGAATATGCTAAACTATAGTGGAGATTCAAGAAAGCAGTAAGTGACTGTAACTGATGGTTTGGCTCATGGAAAGCTTTATGAATGAGGTGGCATTTTAAAGAATGGTAGGAGTCAAGAAATCAAGAAAGGGTAAAACAAAAGAGTAAGGAGAGTTATAGAAGTGGGACCATACATAGCGTGTTAAGGAAACATTCAGGTGTCCAGATTGACTGTGGCACAGCAGTCGTGAAGAATAACAAGAGATGAATCTGGAGAAACAGGTGGAAGCCAGATCACTGAGTGCCTTAAAATGCAGCCTGACAAAGTTTAAACTGTAGGCAATGGGGAGGTACTGGAAGTTTCTGTTTTGCTTGTTTTTAGCAGATGAAGTTATTAGAGTTCTACTTGAGAAAGAATAACCTTGTAGTCTTGTGCAGGTGGAATAAACAGGAATGGAAGCAAAACAGGCCATTATTCTGTGCAGAAGCAAGCCCTGAATTGAAATGATGATAGTAAAAACAGAAAGGAGGGAACTAACAATTAGAGACAACTAAATTTCTTCCTTTCTAATCTGTATTCTTTTTACAAGTATACCTCAGAGATATTGCAGGTTAGGTTCCAGACCGCTTTAATAAAGCAAATATCGCAATAAAGTCACACAAATTTTTTGGTTTCTCACTGTATATAAAAGTTATGTTTACACTGTTGATGGAAATAATCAATAAACAATTTATAATAAGGATAGAAAAGAGTTTTATTGGAGGCAAACTGGAGACTTTAACATGGGAGGCACAGATTCAAGAAACAGTTGAATTATGATCCACCAAACTACAAAATGGGGGAGGCTTATAAAAGTACAGACTGAAAAATTACATAAGTTGTTTGTCAAGAGTTATAACTGGAGCTGGCAAGAAGAGTACTTGGGACTTCCCTGGCGGTCCAGTGGTTGGGACTCCATGCTTCCACTGCGGGGGGCGCGGTTGGGGAACTGGGATCCTGCATGCAGCATGGCATGACCAAAAAATTAAAAAAAAAATTTTTTTTTAATTAAAAAAAAGAGAATTAAAGTGTTCTGTACAAAAAAAAGAAGGAGAAATAAGAGTGCTTGTTAAGCAAGAATTTGTTGGGGTCTGAAATGGTTGCATAGTTACAAGATAAACCTTGGGACCATAAGGTTGCAGCTGGCAGCTGCTAGCAGATATTGTTTTGAGAATGGCTGGTGGTGTCCTTGAGTGCGATAAAGTTCAGAAAATTCAAGTTCTCGGTGATGCAGGAACATGTCTGAAACTACATCCCCATTGGCCACCCTGCTCCATTTTGAATGCTTGAACCACAGTTACTCCATTTTGATTTTTTTTTAAACATCTTTATTGGAGTATAATTGCTTTACAATGGTGTGTTAGTTTCTGCTTTGTAACAAAGTGAATCAGTTCTACATATACATATGTTCCCATATCTCTTCCCTCTTGCATCTCCCTCCCTCCCACCCTCCCTATCCCACCCCTCTAGGTGGTCACAGAGCACCGAGCTGATCTCCCTGTGCTATGCGGTTGCTTCCCACTAGCTATCTATTTTACATTTGGTAACGTATATATGTCCATGCCACTCTCTCACTTTGTCACAGCTTACCCTTCCCCCTCCCCATATCCTCAAGTCCATTCTCTAGTAGGTCTGTGTCTTTATTCCCGTCTTACCACTAGGTTCTTCATGACCACTTTTTTTTCCCTTAGATTCCATATATATGTGTTAGCATACTGTATTTGTTTTTCTCTTTCTGACTTACTTCACTCTGTATGACAGACTCTAACTCCATCCACCTCACTACAAATAACTCCATTTCGTTTCTTTTTATGGCTGAGTAATATTCCATTGTATATATGTGCCACATCTTCTTTATCCATTCATCCGATGATGGACACTTAGGTTGCTTCCATGTCCTGGCTATTGTAAATAGAGCTGCAATGAACATTTTGGTACATGACTCTTTTTGAATTATGGTTTTCTCAGGGTATATGCCCAGTAGTGGGATTGCTGGGTCGTATGGTAGTTCTATTTTTAGTTTTTTAAGGAACCTCCATACTGTTCTCCATAGTGGCTGTATCAATTTACATTCCCACCAACAGTGCAAGAGGGTTCCCTTTTCTCCACACCCTCTCCAGCATTTATTGTTTGCAGATTTTCTGATGATGGCCATTCTGACCGGTGTGAGGTGATACCTCAATGTAGTTTTGATTTGCATTTCTCTAATGATTAGTGATGTTGAGCATTCTTTCATGTGTTTGTTAGCAATTTGTATATCTTCTTTGGAGAAATGTCTATTTAGGTCTTCTGCCCATTTTTGGATTGGGTTGTTTGTTTTTTTGTTATTGAGCTGCATGAGCTGCTTGTAAATCTTGGAGATTAATCCTTTGTCAGTTGCTTCATTTGCAAATATTTTCTCTCATTCTGAGGGTTGTCTTTTGGTCTTGTTTATGGTTTCCTTTGCTGTGCAAAAGCTTTTAAGTTTCATTAGGTCCCATTTGTTTATTTGTGTTTTTATTTCCATTTCTCTAGGAGCTGGGTCAAAAAGGATCTTGCTGTGATGTATGTCATAGAGTGTTCTGCCTATGTTTTCCTCTAAGAGTTTGATAGTGTCTGGCCTTACATTTAGGTCTTTAATCCATTTTGAGTTTATTTTTGTGTATGGTGTTAGGGAATGTTCTAATTTCATACTTTTACATGTAGCTGTCCAGTTTTCCCATCACCACTTATTGAAGAGGCTGTCTTTTCTCCACTGTATATGCTTGCCTCCTTTATCAAAGATAAGGTGACCATAGGTGTGTGGGTTTATCTCTGGGCTTTCTTTCCTGTTCCATTGATCTATATTTCTGTTTCTGTGCCAGTACCATACTGTCTTGATTACTGTAGCTTTGTAGTATAGTCAGGAACAAGACAAGGTTGCCCACTCTCACCACTATTATTCAACATAGTTTTGGAAGTTTTAGACACAGCAATCAGAGAAGAAAAAGAAATAAAAGGGATCCAAATCAGAAAAGAAGAAGTAAAGCTGTCACTGTTTGCAGATGACATGATACTATACATAGAGAATCCTAAAGATGCTACCAGAAAACTACTAGAGCTAATCAATGAATTTGTTAAAGTAGCAGGATACAAAATTAATGCACAGAAATCTCTTGCATTCCTATACACTAATGATGAAAAATATGAAAGTGAAATTAAGAAAACACTCCCATTTACCATTGCAACAAAAAGAATAAAATATCTAGGAATAAACCTACCTAAGGAGACAAAAGACCTGTATGCAGAAAATTATAAAACGCTGCTGAAAGAAATTAAAGATGATACAAATAGATGGAGAGATATACCATGTTCTTGGATTGGAAGAATCAACGTTGTGAAAATGACTCTACTACCCAAAGCAATCTACTGATTCAATGCAATCCCTATCAAACTACCACTGGCATTTTTCACAGAACTAGAACAAAATATTTCACAATTTGTATGGAAACACAAAAGACCCCGAATAGCCAAAGCAATCTTGAGAACGTAAAATGGAGCTGGAGGAATCAGGTTCCATTTTGATTTTTAAATGCATTCTTTTTTTTTTTAATGGTTGAAGCAGATGTACAATGCACATTTGACAGGCCATAAAACAAGCTGTTCTAGCTAGCATAAAGTTCAAGCCAAATCATGTATAAGGCAGAATAACTTTGCCATACCTCAATATGTGAAAATTTCTTCCATCAACACTATCCTGTCGTCTAGTAAGTGTGCAATAGAATTATGTCTAAAAAACAATGTACATATCTTAATTTAAAGATACTTTCTTGATAAAAAATGCTAAGCGTCATCTGAACCTTCAATGAGCCATAATATTTTTTGCTGGTGGTGTGTCTTACCCACTGATCACCACTTGATCAGTAGTTGATGGCTACTGGCTGATCAAGGTGGTGGTTGCTGAAGGTTGGGTGACTGTAGCAATTTCTTAAGATAAGACAAAAATGTGCCCTCAGCCTGGGGGGAAATGGAAAGCATTCTCCACCTGTGGCTCTCACCTTTGTGTAATCTGTCTCTTCTATGGGACTGTCATTGGAGTCTACTTCAACCCCACATCCACACACACCCAGAGGGACATGGCAGCCACAGTGATATACACCATGGTCACCCCCATGCTGAACCCCTTCATCTACAGCCTGTGGAACTGAGATCTGAAGGGTGCCCTCAGGAAACTTTTATCAGGAACCACTTTGCTAAGACTCTTTGAACACTCTCTTTAGACCCAATTGATTTTGAAATAAACTGATGTTTCCCAATGTGAAAAAAAAAAAAAAAAGACAACAATGAAGTTTGTCCCATCAGTTGACTCTTCCTTTCACTTGAACACTTAGAAGCCATTGTAGGGTTATTAACTGGCCTAATTTTACTATTGTTGTGTCTCAGAGAATAGGCCCTTAGAGAGGAAGAGAGGGGAATAGCTAGTCAGTAAAGCAGTCGGAACACGCACATTTATTAAGTTCACCATCTTATATGGGTGCAGTTTGTGGTGCCCCAAAACAATTACAATAGTAACATCAAAGATCACTGATCTCAGATCACATAACAAATACAATAATAATGAAAAATATTGAAATATTGTGATAATTACCAAAATGTGACACAGAGACACTAAGTAAGCAAATGCTGTTGGAAAAATGGCATCAAATAGACTTGCTTGAAGGTTACCACCAACCTTCAATTTGCAAAAAACACAGTATCTGCAAAGCTCAGTAAAGCAAAGCACAATAAAAATGAGGTATGCCTGTATTTCTTTGGCCTGGTTTTGTTACTTTTTAAAATGTGCTATTATACATAGATAAGTAAAAATACCAAAAGTTCTAACAATATATATTTGCATAATTTTATTTCATATAAAAAATAACTTGAATAAAATGAAGTATGGAAAGAAAAGAGCAGTGTAAACTATCTCTAAACTGTTTTATTTTATAATCATTTTAAGTCAGTACCAAAATAACGTTAATAATATTGGTGACACCTTTCAGTGAGCAGGTTTTGCTCAACTGTACCAAGTATGTTGTTTTAAAAAAAAAAAGCAACTTTTTCTTTTCTCAGTAACAACTAATTTCTTAGAAACAAATCAGAATAAATGGATTTATACCTAATACTTGAATCTATTATGGTTTATAATCTTAATCAAGAGGTTCTTATTTTAATCACTTCAAATACAAATGAATATTCTCAATACTACTACAAATTAATTAATTATAGTCAAGTGTTTGGATCTGTTATGAAATTAAAGCTCTATAAATTCTTGTTTTGTAAATAAGTGAGAGAATTAAAGTAATACTATAGTTTCATTTTCTCTTTTAGCAATACCTTCAAAATAAAATTTCATACAAGCCTAGCTTTGCCTTTGCATAGGGAACTCTTGCTTTGCCAAATGATTGGAATCAGGGCTTTGTACAGTGTATTTATTATTAATAGGTCTAGGAAAGCATGTCCCAAAGTGTGGTACATAAAATACTGGCCAGAAGAGAAATTCTAGGACAAAGGTTTTCATTGATTAGTTTAATTAGGATTAAAATATATAAATCCCTTTTTGAAATTATTACCTATTAGCTTATTAAAAGATCTATGAAGTCCTGCAATACTGAAACCTATTTTCCTTTGTTTAATTCATTGTTTCTCTAATTTATTTGACCATTAAACATTACCCTGGAATAATAAACACACCAGATTTTATAGAGTTTCCTAGAATTCATGCTGGGAAATGCAGGCCTCACTCATTCAGTAAGTGCTTAGTTCTTAGGGGTATTGGTAGGTATTACTGAAATATGTTTGGAATTCCCTTTCTCTCCTCTCCACTGTTCCTCTGGTACCGTATAGTGGTCTCTCAGTACCTGACTGGATGACTAGTGAACTTATCTGAAAACCAGTTGTGCTGGTATATTGCTGAACAAATCTTATTGTATAAATGCTTCACAGCTAACATAGCAAGTCAGTGCATTTTTATGCATGGCACAGTATTTGAAAAATGTTTATTTTCTCCTACCCTCACCTCCTCTGTCTCCAATACTTAGACTCAACCAAATTATAATTGTAAGCACCTCAGGAATTCTGACAGCCTTAAAAAGCTGTTTTGGAACCAGCAAACTTTTAAATTCCCATATATTCTACCACTTGAATGACTGGTTGGTCTATGAAAAATGAAGAATGCCTATTTAAACAAATGACATTAATTTCTAGCTGCTTTAGTTAATTTAAAAGTAATGCTAAGTTTAGGTCAACTTGAGAACATCTCAATTTTAAGTTTGTTATTCTTATCAAAGGATATTAGCAATATAGCATCTTACAAACTTTCAAGCTACAACAGGCTTATACAGTGAATTAATGTCATAACTTCAAATTACTGAGAACCGTTGATGTGTTTCTCTAAACTTGTTTACTCAATGTATTATTTTAAATTAAACTACCAAAATGAAGGAATTACTTTTCTACTATTTTATCAGTTTCCTCTAATCATTCTAATTTTTATTGTGCTATTTTGTCAGTCTTCCAAAAATCAAATTCCTGTTAATGGAACATTTGCTGCACTTTGTTTTTCTCTGTTTACATTAATGAAAAGCTGTGAGGACACTGTGAAAAGCAAGTGAATACATCTCTTTTCCAAAAACTATCACACCAAAATCTTCATCTGAAACTGTCCATTTTATTATCTTAGCAATAACCTTTAAATCAGTTGAGTTCTCTTTCAATGAAAATGTGTCAAAAATTTTGATTCAGTTTAAAGCAACCCTTGGTTTACATCTCCTTTTTGGAATAGCTCTGTATTTACATGGTCATTCCTAAATTTCTTATATATAGATGACACCTTCTATGGTTAGTCTTTTATTACTAACTAAATCAACATTTAACATTTTAAAATATAACAAATATTAAAAGCAAAATGAATTTTCCTTTTATGTTTGACCCTTGAATTTTTCCTAAAGTTTATAAAATTTCACCTTCTGCTTACATTTCTCTCAAGAAAGAGTTAATATTTTGAAGCATTGAAGAGACATGTTAATGAAATAGTGAAGTATGAAATACTACCAGTATTATAAGGCAAAATACACTTTACCTAGTTTTATGTTCTTAAGATACATAAAGAAAACTTCTTTAATCATTCTGGCACATTTCTTACTTTATTTTCAGATCACATAAAATGCTTTCCCTATTAGCCAAGGAAGTGTCTATGTTCGCATCTCCAAAAATACCTAGGCCTCTTAGTATATACAGACCTAAAGCAGATCATTCCAATAAATATTCAAGAGCAAGCCTGGTAGGATTTTCAAGAACACAGGTGTTGAAACTAACTAATTAGAACGGAGATTTTGTAAGAATTTGCTCGGGAAGTTAAGAGTTATGAAATAAAAGATGATTAGGACTATAGGGAAACTTGTAGGTAATTCTGTAATTCTGTCATTCAACAAAAAGGGCTGTGATCTCTCTCTAGTTATTGTTCATTCTTCCTAACAAATGAAATTAACTCTTAACTAAACCTAGTTCATGGCAAAATTATCTAGACATGTTAGCCTAGTATTCAGCCACCTCATTTGGAATCACACAATTCAGATGCTCATGATATGCTCTGGAACTCTTGGGATCTTCAAGTTGAAAACACGTGAACAACAGATTTGGGCAGTTGAAACTATAGGATGCAGAAGCTCTGGGTATGATTCCTTGGCAAATATGAAGATGTATCGTTACAACCACATGCAATACCTCAAATTTAATACCTAGGGTTGTTTGATTCTCTCGTTTGCAATCAACAAAAACTTGTTGAATTATCCTAAGTAATCAGAAGTTGTTGTAAGAATAAATATTGTGGTGCATTCGTATTAGGTAATCTTTTCAGTTCCTTTTCTCTGAAAATTACCAACCTTTAACACTGGAGTCACTTCCACAGTCCTTGTTCTGTTATGTAATTCTGCTTCCCTAGGCATTATAATAGAATATCTGAAAAAAAAAAAAAAAAGCTGGGCTAATCAAATATTTTTTTCTTACAAATTAGTAATTTTAAACTAAATGATAGAGTTTGAGTTCATGGGAGCTGAGTTACATTGATGGCAACACGTTAAGAGAATTTTCATAAAATCTTGATTTTTCATGTCTGGTGACCAAACTATTATTTGGATTGGAATCAATGATAGGCCCAAGTATTTCACAATAAATTCATATTCTTACATAAGTTATTTGTAACCAAAAGAATCTTAACTTACATATATGAACATTCAAATCCATAAAACACTGAACAGTTAGAGTTGAACAGCATGGACTGAGAAAAGTCAGATACATGGATAAATCTGGAATTTATGGTAACGCTTACCCTAAAATTTTCACTCCATGGGCCATCGCTGAAGATGCTCAGCTAAACTTTTTAGTCCTTCTTTGTATCATTCTATGTCAACCTTTCTCAATCTCTACTGTATATTTTTTTTCCTCTGTCTAATAGTATCTGCTGAAACAGGATTTCAGCCTGCTTGGAACATTGACTTGTTACAACTCTTCATAGTCCTGACTCTCTACCTTATGACTTCTTAGCTTCCAATCTCATTGTTAAAAATGTTTTTATTTTAATAATTTTAGTTTAATTTCTAAGAAGGAAAATTACCTTCTCTTGTCTAGGTTGCCACAGATTGATGGACAGCAATATGTGGAATGAATATCCTTAAGTTAGTTGATGATCATTTGTTTATTCAACTAAAAGATCTCAGAGTTTATATGGTTCACACATTTCACCATTCCAGGTCCGTCTAGTGCAATGACAAAGAATTACTAACTTTAGAAGCTTTAGAATTAGGAGTTTAACTTAAAGGAAAATCATTCAAAAGCTAAAAATAATTTTGTTTTAAAATAGAATAGCAGCATAGCTCTGTCCTTGACATTAGAGTTATAATAATATCTGGAATTGTCAGATGCCACAATTTTAATTTAACCATTAAATATTACACATCATCATGGGGACCTAAGAGTGGGCAATTTTATAGACAAATGATCCTTGTAGATGGTTTACAATGGCTTTTTATCCTGCATTTCTAAGCCTGTTGTCATCAAAAAATTAAAGTCACCAGATGGCTTCTACTTGTCTAGATATAATGTCTACATTATAGACAAAAACGGGGAAGGGAAGTATAGGAGGACTTACCTTCGTGAGACTTTGTCTTTTTATTTGGGAAGAGAAGCCTTTCCCATCCAAATTTCAGATTTGCTAAATACACTCATAAAACATATCTGAGTGTCACTGCAGGTGACATTATTGAAGAAATAATTTGAGTCCACTTAAAAATATTTAAGGTATAAATTATTCAGATTCCTCATTTCTTTTTTTTCTGAGATAATCACTTTTAACACGCTTCACAATTGATTGGACTAAAACCAACACCTAACACAAGGATGAATTATTATTATTATTATTATTTTTTAAGGATGAATTATTTTAAGTGAATAATTTGTGATGATATGACACTGTATGAAGTATTACACTATGAAAGAGAAGTGAGTCCAAATGAAACATACTTTTTGTACAACATGTATTAATTGTACAGCTAGATGAAAAACTACATTGATACCAACTCATATTCATTTTATCACTGTTAATTTTAATTCTAATGACTCAAATTCTTATTTAATACCCTCCCCAGAATTATTTCTATCATTCTCCTTATAAATTTCAAATTCTTATCAACAATGGGACACTGATATTTGAATATTACCTTCTTACTCCCAAACTCATTCTACGAGGCCACCATCACCCTGATACCAAAACCAGACAAAGATGTTACAAAAAAAGAAAACTACAGGCCAATATCACGGATGAACATAGATGCAAAAATCCTCAACAAAATACTAGCAAACAGAATCCAGCAGCACATTAAAAGGATCATACACCATGATCAAGTGGGGTTTATCCCAGGAATGCAAGGATTCTTCAATATACACAAATCAATGTGATACACCGTATTAACAAATTGAAGGATAAAAACCATATGATAATCTCAATAGATGCAGAAAAAGCTTTCAACAAAATTCAACACCCGTTTATGATAAAAACTCTCCAGAAAGTAGGCATAGAGTGAACTTACCTCAACATAATAAAGGCCATATATGACAAACCCACTGCCAACATCGTTCTTAATGGTGAAAAACTGAAACCATTTCCACTAAGATCAGGAAAAAAACAAGGTTGCCCATTCTCACCACTATTATTCAACATAGTTTTGGAAGTTTTAGCCACAGCAATCAGAGAAGAAAAAGAGGTAAAAGGAATCCAAACTGGAAAAGAAGTAAAATTGTCACTGTCTGCAGATGACATGATACTATACATAGAGAATCCTAAGGATGCTACCAGAAAACTACTAGATCTAATCAATGCATGTGGTAAAGTAGCTGGATACAAAATTAATGCACAGAAATCTCTTGCATTCCTATACACTAATGATGAAAAATCTGAAAGAGAAATTAAGGAAACATTCCCATTTACCATTGCAACAAAAAGAATAAATTACCTACAAATAAACCTATCTAAAGAGACAAAAGACCTGTATGCAGAAAATGATAAGACACTGATGAAAAAAATTAAAGATGATACAAACAGTTGGAGAGATATACCATGTTCTCGGGTTGGAAGAATCAACATTGGGAAAATGACTATACTACCCAAAGCACAATGCAATCCCTATCAAACTACCAATGGCATTTTTCACAGAACTAGAACAAAAAATGTCACAATTTGTATGGAAACACAAAAGACCCTGAATAGCCAAAACAATCTTGAGAATGAAAAATGGAGCTGGAGGAATCAGGCTCCCTGATTTCAGACTCTACTACAAAGCTACAGTAATCAAGACAGTATTGTACTGGCACAAAAACAGAAGTATCGATCAATGGAACAGGATAGAAAGCCCAGAGATAAACCTACGCACATATGGTCACCTTATCTTTGATAAAGGAGGCAAGAATATACAATGGAGAAAAGACAGCCTCTTCAATAAGTGGTGCTGGGAAAACTGTACAGCTACATGTAAAAGAATGAAATTAGAACACTCCCTAACTCCATACACAAAAATAAACTCCAAATGGATTATAGACTTAAATGTAAGGCCAGACACTATAAAACTCTTAGAGGAAAACATAGGCAGAAAACTCTATGACATACATCACAGCAAGATCCTTTTTGACCCACGTCCTAGAGAAATGGAAATAAAAACAAAAATAAACAAATGGGACCTAATGAATCTTAAAAGCTTTTGCACAGCAAAGGAAACTATAAACAAGACGAAAAGACAACCTTCAGAATGGGAGAAAATATTTGCAAATGAAGAAACTGACAAAGGATTAATCTCCAAAATATACAAGCAGCTCAAGCAGCTCAATATCAAAAAAACAAAAACCCAACCCAAAAATGGGCAGAAGACCTAAATAGACATTTCTCCAAAGAAGATATACAGATTGCTAACAAACACATGAAAGAATGCTCAACATCACTAATCATTAAAGAAATGCAACTCCAAACTACAATGAGGTATCACCTCACACCAGTCAGAATGGCCATCATCAAAAAATCTACAAACAATAAATGCTGGAGGGCTTCCCTGGTGGCGCAGTGGTTGAGAATCCGCCTGCTAATGCAGAGGACACAGGTTCGAGCCCTTGTCTGGGAGGATCCCACATGCCGCGGAGCGGCTGGGCCCGTGAGCCACAACTACTGAGTCTGCGCGTCTGGAGCCTGTGCTCCGCAACAAGAGAGGCCACGATAGTGAGAGGCCCACGCACCGTGGTGAAGAGTGGCCCCTGCTTGCTGCAACTAGAGAAAGCCCTAGCACAGAAACGAAGACCCAACATAGCAATCAATCAATCAATCAATAAATAAAAAAAAAAAATGCTGGAGAAGGTGTGGAGAAAAGGGAACCCTCTTGCACTGTTGGTGGGAATGTAAATTGATACAGCCACTATGAAGAACAGTATGGAAGTTCCCTAAAAAACTAAAAGTAGAACTACCATATGACCCAGCAATCCCAGTACTGAGCATATACCCTGAGAAAACCATAATTCAAAAAGCATCATGTACCAGAATGTTCATTGCAGCACTATTTACAATAACCAGGACATGGAAGCAACCTAAGTGTCCATTGACAGATGAATGGATAAAGAAGATGTGACACATATATACAATGGTATATTACTCAGCCATAAAAAGAAACGAAATTGAGTTATTTGTAGTGAGGTTGATAGGCCTAGAGTCTGTCCTACAGAGTGAAGTAAGTCAGAAAGAGAAAAACAAATACCATATGCTGAAACATATATATGGAATCTAAAAAAAAAAAAAAAAAAAAAAGGTTTTGAAGAACTTAGGGGCAGGACAGGAATAAAGACACAGACATAGAGAATGGACTTGAGGACACGGGGAGGGGGAAGGGTAAGCTGGGGTCAAGTGAGAGGGTGGCATGGACACATATACACTACCAAATGTAAAATAGATAGCTAGTGGGAAGCAGCTGCATAGCACAGGGAGAGCAGTTCGTGCTTTGTGACCACCTAGAGGGGTGGGATAGGGAGGGTGGGAGGGAGACGCAAGAGGGAGGGTATATGGTGATATATATATATACTAATAGCTGATTCACTTTGTTATAAAGCAGAAACTAACACACCATTGTAAAGCAATAAAGATTTAAAAAAAAAAAAAAAGGGAAGGGAACAAGTCTTCATGAAGTGCTAGAATTAGGGTGTTACTCCAAAGCTGTTCACTTGCTGAACTTCCTAGATTTTGATACCCTGGAAATGGATGCCTGTGCATTTTTTTTCTTCATTCCTTTTTTTTTCAATTGAAGTATAGTTGATTTACAGGTGTACAACATAATGATTTGATAGCTTCATAGATTATACTCCCTTTAAAGTTATTATAAAATATTTGTTATATTCCCTGTGCAGTACATTCCATCCTTGTGTAATATGCTATACCTAGTAGTTTGTAGATCTTAATCCCCTTCCTTTACCTTGCCCCTCCCCCACCCACCTGTGCATTATTTTTAACCAATCACATATCTTGTTCAACATTCGTTTTGCAAGTCAAAATTTATTTTTACCATTTCTTATGTTAAGTAACAAATTCTCTAGTGCAGATTTAGACAACAAATTGAATGGCTTGCTGGAGCGATGGCTGAAGTGTGGGCCTTTGATTAAAGTCTTTCAAATGCTAATTAACTACCCTTGAATTGTAAACAACTGATTCTGGTACTTCAAATTTAAACACTTCCTAAAGTGTTGATTGAAGTTAATATCAGCAAAACATTAACATCCTGTCTCTATAATTTATAATTATAATTTATAATTTTTATCTATTTTTATTTTGATTATTTTTCCTTTCTTTTAGGTTCCTCTTTAGATTTGCAGTTCACATAAGAAAAAAAGTAGAGTGCATAAAACTTTCTGGTCAGAAATGTATCCTCCTATGGGTCACCTTTAAACATATATTTAGTAGCAATCACATGGTTCTGATGTCTCCCTTGATCCAAATCTATCTTCTCCATGAAAGCATCCAAAGAGTCTACCTGTAGGATAATAGATGGCTTTTTCCTTCCCTGTATTTTCCAAATTTTCAATAGTTATTTTATCTAGTCAGCTGCTTCATTGTATTTAAATGACACTAACCTGGGGGTAGTAATAGAATCATATTAACATTTTTAAAAATTTCCCTTTGGATTCTCCCCTCTTTGCAAGAATTTCAACTCCCCTAAGTTTCTCCCTGATAGTTTTTATTCTCTTTAGGATAGTGTCTCTTGTTTGCTCACCAAATTTTGATCTTGGTTATCCCCTTCTGTGTCTGTGGTTTTTCACACTCCTGCTCTATTTTCATGTGGTGTCTACTGCCAAAGCTATCAAGACTGGCACCAAAGGCATCACCATTCATGTTGAAGACACCAATATCTGATGTCTATTTTCTATCCTAAATGGAGGTTGGTCTGAATGGACATTATGCACTGCACCTGCAGCTCAAACATTGCTCTTCTGTTTCAAAAGACATAAGTAGTGCTTTCAATGTCTTATGTAAAATATAAAGCAACTGACTCTAGAGTTTTTTTCTTTCATTGCAGCTTTTTCTCCCTGGAGCTAAGACATAAGTTCATGGATGTGAGGCACAGAATAATCTAATGAGAGCCTACAGCTTTACCTCAGATCAGTTTTCTTCTGATACTGATGCAATGTCTTTAAACCAAACTTATACTTCTTTACTCTTTTATTTTAGGCTGATTTTTTTCTCCAAAGGGATTTCTTTGTTCTTGAATAGACAGACGTCCTGGGAGATTAATTTTCCTAGTGCCGCTTACCCCTGCACAACCCCTTTCACAATAGGTTAGAAAAAGGGACAAGTCCAAGTTTTATTCTGAGCTGTTTGGGGATATGTATAGCACCCGTCAGTAAAAGGACTTCTTAAGCTCCATAGAGTACAATTATTTATTATTGGTTGGCTGGTTTGGTTTGGTTTGGTTTTCCCCCCAGGCAGATATAACAACAGTTAGAAAAAAAAAAAAAAAAAAGTACCTATTTCTCCATCACTGGGAGTTCTTGATCCGAGGTAGACTAAAGGGAACACCAGACCTCCTATGGTGCACTACAAACAGAAAGGACTAAAGAACTTCACGCTCAAGGAAGCAAAAGACACCTTTCTGAAGGTGCCACTAGCAAATAAACAAGTTAATCTCAAAACTGCAAAGACAATTTGAGTTTACATGTATACTTTATTTTGTATTTTAATTATATATAGCTATGATAAATTTTATACTTTATCTTCAACACTTTCATATTTTTAGATATGAACACATAGTACAAAGTTAGCATAAATAATGAAATTTGATAGGTTTAATGAGTTAGTAAAACTATTTTAGTTTAGCAATCTGCAAAAACTTAGCTTCATGGTAAAGATACCATGGGTCCAACCAAAGTACTTGTATGGAATTGATAGCCTGTTACCCTACTATATAGCAGATAAAGGCTATTCTGTGCCCCTAAATTATCTAAACTATTCTACTAATGTTGAAAGAAAAAATTAACCTAATCAGTGATTTTGTGGATGATTTACTTTTGGGTGATCATATTCTACTTTGGCATTCTCCAGTTACTCCATTTTACCTTTTAAAGTAGTCATTCATGAAAGGAAAAAAATACATATTTTATTTTTTTATAAACATTTTTTTAATCTTTTTTTCTAAATTTTTTAAATTTTTGGCTGCATTGGGCCTTCGTTGCTACACGCAGGCTTTCTCTAGTTGCAGCAAGCAGGAGCTACTCTTCGTTGTGGTGTGCAGGCTTCTCGCTGTGGTGGCTTCTCTTGTTGCGGAGCATGGGCTCTAGGCGCGCAGGCTTCAGTAGTTGTGGCACGAGGGTTCAGTAGTTGTGGCACGTGGGCTCTAGGGCACACGGGCTTCAGTAGTTGTGGTGTGTGGGCTCAATAGTTGTGGCTCATGGGCTCTAGAGCACAGGCTTAGTAGTTGCGGTGCACGGGCTTAGTTGCTCCACGGCATGTGGCATCTTCCCAGACCAGGGATCAAACCCATGTCCCCTACATTGGCAGGCGGATTCTTAACCACTGCACCACCAGGGAAGTCCCCATATTTTAAAATATATATTATATATAAGTATATATATAATATTTTTAAAACTAAAAATATACCCCTAGAAACCAGTTCTGTTGGTTTTCCTTCCCCATCTTTGAACAATGTCCTAGACAAAATCTATAGCTATCCATTCACTTGTGGGTATTAGAACTTTTTGTCAGATATTAAAAATCTTTGTCCAGTTTAATACAGGCCTTCCTTGGAGATATTGTGGGCTTGGTTCCAGACCAGTGCATTAAAGTTTGAGAATATTGCAATAAAGTGAGTCACATGAATTTTTTGGTTTCCCAGTGCATATAAACATTATGTTTACACTATACTGTAGTCTATTAAGTGTACAATAGCATTATGTTTTAAAAAGCAATGTATATACCTTAATTTATAAATACCTTATTGCTAAAAAGTGCTAACCATCATCTGAGCCTTCAGTGAGACATAATCTTTTTGCTGGTGGAGAGTCTTGCCTCTGTGTCGATGGCTGCTGACTGATCAGGTGGTGGTTGCTGAAGGTTGAGGTGGCTGTGGCCATTTCTTAAAATGGGACAACAATGAAGTTTGCCACATTGACTGACTCTTCCTTTCATGAATGCGAATGATTTCTCAGTAGCATGCGATGATTTTGATGGCACTTTACTTTCACAACTTCTTTCAAAATTGGAGTCAGTCCTCTCAAAACTTGCTGCTGCTTCAGTCAAAATCCTTTGATGTCATTTCAACAATCTTCACAGCATCTTCACCAGGAGTAGATTTCATCTCAAAAAACCACTTTCTTTGCTCATCCATAAGAAGCAACTCCTCATTAGTTAATATTTTATCATGAGATCATAGCAATTCAGTCCCATCTGCAGGTTCCACTTCCAGTTCTAGTTCTCTTGCTATTTCCACCATATCTACAGTTACTTCTTCCACTGAAGTCTGGAACCCCTCAAAGTCAACCATGAAGTCTGGAATCAACTTCTTCCAAACTCCTGTTAATGTTGATATTTTGACCTCTTCCCTTAAATCACAAATGTTCTTAATGGCATCTAGAATGGTGAATCCTTTCCAAAAGGTTTTCAATTTACCTTGCCCAGATCCATCAGACGAATCACTATCTGTGGCAGCTATAGTCTTACAAAATGAATTTCTTAAAGAATAAGATTCGAAAGTCTAAATTATTCCTTGATCCATGAGCTGGAGAATGAACGTTATGTTAGCAGGCATGAAATATAGAATTGAAGAGAGTTAGGGCCTTGCTCTAGAATAGGTGTTGGCTTAAGCAAATGTGGCTGGTTTGATCTTCTATCCAGACCAATAAAACTCTGTCCATATCAGAAATGAGGCTGTTTTGCTTTCTTATTCATGCGTTCTCCAGAATAGGACTTTTAATTTCCTTCAAGAACCTTTTCTTCACAGTCACAAGTTGGCTAATTGGTGATAGAGGCCTAGCTTTCAGCCGGTCTCAGCTTTTGACACACCTTCCTCACTAAGTTAAATAATTTTTAGCTTTTGATTTAAAGTGAGAGAAGTGCGACAAGAGAAGGAGCCAGATTTGATGTTAACTAATACAGGCAGGCCTCATTTTATTGCCCTTTGCTTTATTGCACTTTGTAGATACTGTGTTTTTTACAAACTGAAGGTCTGTGGCAACTCTGCCTCAAGCCAAGTCTATCGGTGCCATTTTTCCAACAGCATTGCTCATTTCATGTCTGTCACATTTTGGTAATTCTTGCAGTATTTCAAACTTCTTCCTTATTATTATATTTGTAACAGTAATCTGTGATTAGTGATCTTTTATGTTACTATTGTAATTGTTTTGGGGTGCCACGAACCACGTCCAAAGTGGTGAATTTAATTGATTAATGTTATGTGGGTTCTGACTGCTCCACCGACCAGCCACTCCCAATCTCTCTTCTCCTCAGGCCTTCTCATCCCTTGAGACACAACAACATTGAAATTGGGCCAATTAAGAACCCTACAATGGCCTCTAAGTGTTCAAGTGAAAGGAAGAGTCGCACATCTATATAATAATATTATTTTTATATTATAATATTGAATTGGCTAATTCCTGGTTAAAGACAACCAATATTTTATATATACTCATATGTATTCATTACCACATATATTTTAATCGATATTGACAATTAACACTTTTATGAGGGTCACATGTGAAAAGAATAATTAGAATGTCAAATTTGACCTGAAGAGTAAGTTTCTTTTTACTTCCTTCAGTATCAGCTCTGAGACTATCAACACAACACAAAACTGTTGGTCACTATGTTTGGCCAAATTATTCAATTTATTAAACAATATAAATTAGTACATTTATGGAAAACCTAAATAGAGCTTATTTGTAATTAATTTGGCATATACACATTATATAATAAATTTTATCAGGTACTACTTTTGTTTCCTAGAGCCGATTTAATAAAATACCAAACACTGGGTGGCTTAAAACAACAGAAATGTATTGTCATAGTTCTGGAGACTAGAAGTCTGAAATCAAGGTGTCGGCAGGCAGGGCCATGTTCCCTCTGAAACCTGTAGGGAATCCTTTCTTGCCTCTTTCTAGCTTCTAGTGGTTTGCCAGCAATGATTGGCATCCTTTGGCTTGTAGATGCATCACTCCAATCCTCCACCTTCACATCCAGGTTGTCACTGTGTCTTCCCATTGTCTTCCCCTGTGCGTTTCTGTCTCTGTGTTTAAATTTTTCCTTTTTATAAGGACATCAGTCATATTGAATTGGAGCCCACCCTAATGACCTCATTTTAACTTGATTACCACTGTAAAAACATCGAACTTACAGAAGCAGAGTAAAAAGGTGATTCACCTTAAATGTACACAATGTTATATGTCAATTATATCTCAGTAAAACTGGAAAAAATCTATTTCCATATAAGGTAACATTCTGAACTACTAGGAATTAGGACTCCAACATATCTTTTTAGGGGGGGACACAACTCAACTCATAATGTGTACATTAGTTTTATTAAAATTATTTGGCAAGATAATGGTAACAAAGGTGATAAATCTAAGTCTGTGGATTTGCAATAAAAAATTAAATGCTAATGAATATATTTATAACCCAAAATTTCTCATAAAGAACTTACTCTGTCATTGCATAAACTGGAACTTCTAGTGCAATTTTTATTGGAATTGTATCATCTTCTGGACTTAATTTGAAAAAATTGATAACTTTTTTATGTTAAAAATCCCATGCATGAACACAGTATTGTTCTGCATATACCCAAGTACTATTTTTGTATTAAAATTATCTTTCAAAATGGTCTTGGCCATTTCTTGTTTAATTAATTTCTAGAAAACTTGTACTTCTGCTATAATTGGTTATGAGGCTTATAAATTTATATAGATTATTAACACATGTCCATAAACATCTTCCTCTCCCTCCATCCCCTTTCTGTTTCTCTCCACATGTGTTCACATGCACACACACATATACATCTACATATTTTGAAGAAATTATAGAGGACATTATGACTGCACTGGGAATTGAAGTAAGGACGGGCATTAAGGAACAAATAACAAAACAAGAAAATGACTTTGCATGGCCTTTGATGTTGGTTTGCCAGTAAATGAAGGGTGTGATTAATTGAACCTTATTCAGTAAAGGGCAAATAATTCAATTGTTAAATCAATGTCTCTTTATAATTTTGACAACTTTTAGATGCTAAGAACAATTTTTATATCCAATGTGGTAACAAATGCAGTGAAAAAATAAGTTTCCTCTGACTAATTATAGTTAGTCATTATCTCTGACTAACACGTTGAGATAGTCCTTTAAGGTGATACCACCAATAAATAATAGCAGTAAAACTGAAAAGAAAAGTGTTCTTCACTGAAGGAGCAGGAGGGGGGTAAAATGGAAGAAAAAATTTCCCTACTTTGATTCCTCAGTGCTCACTAGGAGGACTTCTTTGTTTCAACTGGTCACTCTTGCAGCTGTCAGAGAGCTTAGGGCAAGAACCACACCTCCCAGATAACCCCATCAGCCATTTCCTTTGCACAGGAGTTGTCTTCCCAGCAGTCCTCAGCAGTTCATTCACAAGCTATTCCTTTTTGTCCCCAGGTGATAGCTCAGGTGGAAGGGAATGTGACTCACTTGAGGTAGATGTGCTATTTACTCTGCCTTAAAATTCTAACGAGACAGTATCTCCTGTAATATCCCCAATGGTGTAGCTTCCAGATTGCCCACAGTGATGTGCCCAGTTTCAGAAATCATTATAACTGAAAACTGTCAAAAAGCATAATTTCTCAACAGATTACCAAGGGAACAAAAATAGAAAATAAATTCTGTCACATGGAAAAGGGGAAAATATTTGGTAACCCTTCAACAGACAGTACAAAGAAAAAATAAGCAGCAAATGTTGCATTCAGGCTGAGGATAATATTTCTAATTCCCTCTGATCTACTTCTTGCCTTCTTATTACTTTATTTTTTTTTTTGAGCCTTCATTTTTAATTCTTAGGTCGTATTTACCCAAATCAGACCAAGATAGTCATGCATAGTTCACCCAGTTTGGCCACTATCACCTCAGTGCTGACTGTGAGAACTGACACAACTAAATCTAACTACATAAAACAATCTAATAATTAGCTAAAGACATAAAAGAGATCTACCCCTGCAAATTTGTTTGAATAACTCTTTATTCTGAAAAAGAAATATCAGGCAGTTTAGCTCAGCACTGCTTTGTTCTTCCTTAAATTGGAGCATTGCTCTTTCAATATTTTCATATTCCTGTAAAGCCAGCTTTCTCCTCAATTTCCACTTCACTGTCACCCACACCTTCTAAGTCCCTTAGATCCAGCATCACTGTTACTTTCTCTTGTTCCTGGATTCTCTGCTTTTAATTACTCACTACATTTTGCCAATTGGTACTTCACATTTTCTTCCACAATCTTTCTTTATCTTCTATTCCCTCATTTCTCACTAGCAAAGGCTAATATGCATATTATTTTTTCAGTTCCAGGAAGCTGTGTGATGTGAAGAATGGCTTCTAGATAGTGGTATGGAAATTCTAAAAGAGGAAGGGAGGAATCACTCCAGTTTTATCCTGTGGAAAAACCCAACTGCCAAACGTGACTCTTTTCAATGAGATGCTGAAGTTTTAGTCAGTATGTTCACTCTTCCAGATGCTCCCTCTATGCTGTCCTTCACCCTCAGGGTCAGCAAAGCAGGTACTCTGGAATTCTTTGCCATCAAAAGGGTGAATTACAATAAGTCATTGATATTCTGCTTCCTGTCGTGCATTGTGACCTCCTAAAAGAATGTTAGTGTAGCTCAGGGACATGACTGGTTGAAACTCTGGCACCCAAACTCTTGACCACAATGGTATCAATAAGGCCTTAAGAATAATGTAGACTTCATAGGTCAGGGAAGATAATCAGACAAAGTTAGAGCAGTATCTTCTATCTTACGAGTCATCTATATTTTTTTACCTGGGGGCTTGGATTATTTAATGATAAATTATGTGTAAAACTATGGTTGATAACAAGAAAACTAAGAAAGAAATAAGTTCTCCTTGAACTTAACACTGAAAACTCAGCCCAAATTACACATTAACTCATGTGTGAACATGATTTTTAAACTTCTGAACTATATATCATAGAATATTTTTAATATGCTTACTCTCAGAAGAGAAGTAGATAAGATGATAAAAATCAAGTAACTATGAGTTTTTCTAGGAAGAGTGTAAGGTTTTGCCCCAGAAATTATGTGCTTATATTTTTAACTTTTTAGTGAGCTCTTCAAGTTATTTTGCTTGATTGGTTTTATTGGAGTTAAGAACTTATTTCATTTTATTTACATTTTCTGTTAAGATATTCAGTTGATACCTTTAAACTATAGAAATACAGTTCAATTTATTTCAGTTGTTTTCCTAACTTGCCATCTCCATTTGTCTATGTTATTTGCTTCAGAAATTGATAATTTTTCTTTTCTTATAAAAGCCATTTCTATTTGGTGAGTCTTCTGCTTCTAGAGCAATTTTCTGTTCCTAAAGTCTCTCATTATGTTTCCCAGTAAATATCTATTTTTCCATAAATCCTGCTATCTGTTGCTTTGGTTTTGTTTAATCTTCTAAAAAAATATTATCATGAAAATTGCTAATCTCTATCTGCAAAAACTAAAAAATAATGAGTTAACAGATTTTACTTTATTAGGAACTCAGAGCATGAGTCCTCCATTTCTGGATTGAAGAGTGGCATACAATAAATTCATGTTATAAAATCATGACTTTAAAGAAAATGCAATGCAGTGTTCCATATTTCCAGGTAATTATGGAAGCCTTTGGCCTAGCAGAGGTGTTAACAGCTTCCACTGGGACTCATTCTGGGGAAAAAAGAAACAAAACGAGGCAGGGACTACACAATTCCTCCAAAGCCAACTTCTCTCTGCATTTTTGACTGAGACCAACTCATGCTGGTGCTACAGATGTCAATGAACAGAGGATGAGCTTTTATGTGCAGAGATCCCAGAAAATGCCTCCAGACTCACCATGCTCTGTTTTCAGCCCTGTGTAGTTCAGAACACAGGCTAGCAAACCAACCAGAGGGAAGACCCAACCCCCCCTCAGCAACCAGGAAATAAATGGAAAGAACTGTTATTTTATGAAAATTGTCATGAAGTAAAAAAAAATTTTAGAAAGCGGAGGAGTGGAAAAAAAAAAAAAGAATAAATGCAAACACAAACCTGTATCCTGGGCTCTCTGAAAACAATAAAGCTCTATTTGCAGCACCAGGCTGAATTCACTTGCCATTTGTCTTTGAATTAGATTTTTAAAGCTTAGATATCATCTAGAGAATGTTCCTTCATTACAAAGGAAAAACAAAAGAGAAACCTAGAGTAATTTATCAGCACAAATTTCCCAGCCGGTTGGAGTCAGAATAGACACAAGAAATCAGACTTTCTAACTCCAAATCTAGGCCCTTTCTGCTCCATTATACTCTTTAAAATGGGAAAGTTGAGGATAATTTTTCTCTAGACAATTCCTATCTTTGCAAAAACTTAATCCTTCCCCTGCTACCTAAACTTGAATTTCGATCCTTATTATGTTGATCAAGAGCTATTGACTGACATTATACTGACCTCTTTCCTCTCTTTTCGAACAGCCCATGCTTTTCATTCCACCTTTTGATTTAATCACCCATCATGGGGACTCCATTCTAAATCTAGTCCTTATGTTCCAAGGACATCTTCCAGTTGGAATTGGGATGAGACGCTTTCTTTCTGACATCCAGAATTGGATTGTCATCACCCTCCAGAACAGCTATCAACTTCCCTTTCCAGAAACCCTCATAAAGCCCTCTTTTCATCTCATTCCATAGAAAGGAAGTCATATGCCCATCACTAAGTCAACAACAGGGGCAAGGCAGATGGGATTACTTTTGTCAGCAGTAATTAAGACCCAACCCTGAAGCCAAGAATGAGCATTTGGGAAGGTGGATAGATACATGGATAGATAGATAGATAGATATGGAGATATGTATAGATATAGATAGATCTATCTATGCTAAAAGAATGTCCCTATGTTGATATTTATCCAACGTGATTCAGGAATAGAGTTTAAAGAATCTGTAGGAAAGGATGGTCCCATAATCCTTAGAACAGTGATTTGCAAAGCTCTTTTTTGTTTGAGAAATATGTTCTCCAAATGAATGCTTGTGCAGGGGTTCTTACTTCAAAGATATCAAAGCAGACCTCCTTTTCTTGCAGAGGATGGAGGTTAACAATGGTTCCTCATCCACCCAGGAAGCTTCTTAAGGTTAACTTGAAAACTCTGGAGAAACCCTCTTGCTCCATAGGGTGCAGTTTGGAAACCAATGTCTTAGATTTTTGGTTGGGTGGGTGCTGTGCAATTATTTCAGCCAGATTACTAAGAGTAGCTAATTATTAACTGATATGAGAATGATGTCTGAAGTTGATTTATTCTTTATTATTTATTGAATGACCAAAAGTCTATATATTCTAAATACCAGCCATGCTGTTATCATAGTTGATATTTAATTATGAAAATTAAGAAAGTCATTGTGATTTTACTTCAAATGTGGAACTTTTTTATCACTGCATATAGATGGATATCAGGACTGCCTATAGACAGATCCAGGACTTTCTCATGAATCGTAAGATTTACTCCATCTACATCAAAATCTAAGCTGGAGTTAATCTGTTTATCCTAGGAAATGGTTTGACCAAAAGAAATTCTTTGTAGTACCATATTTAGAACCACTGTCTAAGCCTCATTAGACCATGTTTAGGACCAGCCTTTTTTTACATAACTAAATACATGACAACATAGAGCCTGAAAGACTCCTTTACATTTTGCGTTATTTACATTGTGAGTCCTTGACATTTTGATTCAAAGTTTAAAGATCAAACCTGTAGCCACCTACATTTTTCTGCCCCATGCATTTCTACCATTCCCTTTTATTGTTGAGATATGGGAAAAGGAGATAATAAAATGTCACATATTTTTAGTAATCAGTCCAGACTTCCTACAAGGACATTGCCTTTCTAGAAGAATAGTCAGAGATCAGTCACGGAGAGTTCATACAATGTATTAAACTCAGATATCTGAATTGATTTTTTGAGAGCTAGCAAGTCTTGATACTGCCTGTCAAGCTCTTATGAGGGACAACCACTGTGATGCAAGAATAAAGTGAGCAATAGAGTTGAAAATTCCTGGTTTCCGTTTCTTAGACTTCAAACGCTATACAGAACTTCTGTTCTGCTCAAGTCACCTCAGTGTCTCTAGATAGAAAGGAAACCAGGATTACATTCCAAAGGACCAAACCCTCAGGTTAGTTGTTGTTGTATGTATTCATTTGTTTGTTCATAATAAACAATGTTAGGAAGAAGGATAATGAGATACAGGTCACATGTGCCACATTTGTCAACTTTTCGTTCATAGCAGGCATCATTAATCAGAACTGGCCCCTCCTGATACAACCTATTTGCCATTTCCAATTTATTACAATAAAAATTTTTAAGTGAGATGATTTTGGAAGATTTAATACCTAAGACGAACAAAAAATAACTCTACACACCAAATAAAATGAAGGAAAATGGGCAGCTATGAAGAAATCAGCACTTAAAACTGAAGAAATCCGACATAAGGAAAGAGCATGAGAAAAGTACAAAAGTTCTTAAGTATATGAAAACATTACTTCCTTTTAAAAGCTAAAGTTTAAACTGTAAATGTATAAAATAAAAAAAGTAAATGTGGAGAAAAATGGGAAAAACTTAAGAATGAGTATCAAAGAAAAAGTAGAATCTTCTTGAACAACTTTTCAAATGAGACAGAATAAGAAAAGATTGAAAATAAATAAGGTAACTGATGAAAAGACAAAGTTTTAGAAGTCTAACAAATTGTAGAGTGTCGGGAATAGGAACACAGTTTTATTGCTAATGAATGATGGAAAACTGATGCACCATAAATTCAGGCTGACAACCACTAATGGCCTGTACATTGCACAGTAACATAGGTCTCTAGTCAGTTTTCCAACGACACACTCTACGAATGTGGAAGCCTGCACTGAGTCTTGTGTTTATGCACTTTATAACTCTAGGGAGCACTGTTCTCCTGGTAAATTGTGTGCATGGTAATCCCTGAAGAGGAGTGAGGCCCAACCTGCTCGTCTGCACATGACTGCCCTGCCCTCCGTGATGTTTTCAAATCCCCTCCTCTCTCCTTAACATCTTGACTCCTGGTGCTATCTCCTCAGTCACTCTCAGCAGATGAGTTTACCATCTATTACAGATTTAAAACAGCAAATGAAACTACGTCAAAATTCTGCCTTCAAGCCTCCAGTTATTTCTGCAACTGTATTCATCCTTTTCTACTGTTCTGCAGATGGAATTGCTGTCTTATTTCTTATCTAGAGACTATTACTCCACCACCAATTATGCCTTTTTCTCAGTGTCTTCAAATTATATGCATTAATGATTTATTCTATAAAAATTTAATTATTTCAAAATGTTCCTATCTTAAAAGAGCCCCCCTTATCCCTCCAGCTTCTGTCCCACTCTCTGTTTTCTCATGACAGATTTTCTCAAAAAAGTTTGCCCTTTCTGCTCCCAGTAAGTACCCTTCAATCTGCTGTAACTAGGTCGCTAGACAATGCCATGTTACTAAATACAGAGTGCACTTTTCTTGCCTAAGTCAGGAGATTGTAAGAGACTTTGTCTAACTTGCAGATCCTTAAGAGGAAGAAGTGACCTGCTCTCTCCCTTTCCTTCGGGCTGGAATGCATTCGGGATGGCAGAGGCTGGAGCAGCCAGCCACCGTGGGTCCAGACATAAAACTATGTCCTGACATCAATAGAGTTAACTGGCCAGCCCTGTATTACCTTCCTCTGCACTGCTGAAAAAAGAACATATGGATTTCTATCTTGTTTAATCCATTGTATATGGGATTATTTTCATCAGAACAATTTAGACTAAACCCTCGCCAATATTTTATACTGATGTTGATGACTCTCAAATCTATTTCTCCAGGAGGGTCAAGCTCCAAATTCCTATACACAATAACTTACTTGACATGCCTCATAGACATCATAAACTAATAACTCCAAAAATTAATATTTGATCTTCATCTGCAAACGTGATTTTTCTCTTGCTTCCCAGTCTTTGATACTCACACCGTCATCCACTGACCTTTGGAGTCACGTGGGTCCCCTCTGGATTCCTCACATTCTCACTCTCACCCATGCCCAGTCCCTTCCTGTTGATCAGCAAGCTATTTCTCTCTTTTTTTCACTGCCATGAGCATAGTTCATCTTCTCTCACCTGGACTCTTCCAATAACCTGAGCATGATCTACAAAGGCCTGCATAATACAGTGGTTTGTGCTTCTCAGTCACTTGTCAGGACACGCTGTCCCTGTCTCTCCATGCCAGCTCTCTGAGCTTCTCTCATTTCTTCATACCTATTGCACTGTTCATCCTCTCAAATCTTTACCTGCACTTTCTTCTGCATGGAACTCTCTTCTCTTTGCCTTTGCCCACGTAAGCGCTACTCTCCTGCATGACTTAGTATTACTTCCAAAGTGAAGCTTTTCCTGAACCCTCAGGCTAGGGTAGGTTACCCTGTTATATACTCCTATGGCCAACTGAACATCTTGTGTTAAACAATACACTTATCATCATGTAATTCTTTATTTACTTGAAGTAATCACTTATTCGTTTTCCTACCTACAGAGGCAGAAACACGTCTGTTCCGTTTTCTCTAAGCCAGCACTTGGGATCAGGCACAATTCCCTGTACAAACTAAGGTATTCAGTGAAAACTTTTGACTTCTGCTTTTGAAAACAATGAACAATAGATGGCAAAGCTGAAAAAAAATTTTAATTTAGCTCTTTTTCAAGTATGTTTAACTAGGACTTAATTTAAGATACTTTATTAAACTGATACTCTGAGTTGCATTCACTCACCAGCTTATTTAGTAAATTGAAATGTCCTGGTTTATGCATTTGAGAAAATAATCCAACAAATTATTTTTTAATTTCTCTGTTACTAGTCAAAAAGTTTATGAGGACTTTGTAATCAAATAGGCGGCAAATAAGTAATGAATAAATAGGAATGAAAAATACCAGAGGAGAAATAACACAGTAAAGAGAAATCTGAGTAAGACCAGTGCTTGCTCTTTCAGTGACCGACCTAATAGTTTTCTTGCCATCACTCATTTAGGCAAGGCAAGCAAGCACAGTGTGACTTTTCTTCCATAGATTTTTCCAGTTTAGCTTTTGCAAATGAGATAATAGATGTTACTTTGTTGTTGTTATTGTTGTTTATCTCATCCATTTAAAAAAACTGGATATCTGGGCTTGATACCAAACTTAGAAATATAAAATGCCTATTAGGTGACTCTAATATTTGGCATCCTCTACCCTACAATTTTTAGTACATTTATGTCACCCTAACCGTCTAGTCAATACAAAAAAAATATCCCATTATTCTCTTGTTGGGGCCCTGCTCTTCCTTATCTAATTGCTTTGTGCCGAATCGTTGACACATTCTTATTTGAGAATAATCCTTTTCACCTTTTTGTATTATGGAAGTATCTGCCTAATATGTTATAGGAATACTTCAAATAGATGCTGCACCACTATGACCTCCAACAGTTAAGTTTATGTGTATGTATTAGAATATACTTAACTTGATTAATTCATTTAACTTAAGAGGCATTTTCAAAAGTTAATAAAAATCACATTAAGATCTAAAATCTCATAGGTAAATTTCCTTTTCAAAGAAGAAAGATGACTCTCAAACAATAGTCAAGGTGATTTAAATTATTTATCTTCCAACAAGAGGACTTTTAAGGATCCCACAGTAAGAGTTATAATTGTTCCATTTGATCAACATCTAAATGTCCTCGACAGTTTATTCTGTACTGAAAAGAAAGCCCATTTCTTCAGGGACAGCAGTACAAAACAGCTGGATAGAACAAATCATGACTTCTCATCACTTTGGGATTCAGATAACTGATAGAGAATAGACACCAGGGCTTGTTGAGAAACTACACACACACACACACATAGAGACAAGCTCATCAGTAAAAAGATGGGATTATTCACATTTGTCTGACTATGCTGTTAAGTAGATTGAATATTGAAGTGGGGGTAGTGCAGCAAAGAATTCTTTAAAAAGTAACAGTTAATTGAGTTTGAAGAATAAGTTCTCTTTCTTATTTTCTAACTAATCCTGGTTTCATCCTGAGAGATGTAGAGAAAAGGAAACAAAGAAAATCTAGTCATTTGACCTTCGGGACATTGTCTTCACTTCAGGAACTTACTACCTCTATGACCTGGCTTTTCAATTTCAAACTATTTAGATTCGTTCCGGTATTCTAAACATTAAATAGTGTATTAGACAAACTCACAGGGAAGCAAAGTTTTCTAAAAATGTCTATTAGCAAACCCCCTCCCCCCCAAAAAAAACAAAACAACAACAAAAACAAGCCATGCTTCAGAGTCAAAGTGACTGCAGGGAAGATAACTGAGTGAAAGAAAGGTAATCAAATTTGCATTACTCTTCCTTGAGGATCACTCAGGAACCTACTAGACCTGAGAAGACAGCACTCTCCCTCCAATCCAACCCTACCAATTAAAAAAATAAGTGTCGTACATACAGCTAATGATCCAAGATAATGTTAAATGTCAGGAGCAGATTGTGTACGAAACCCAAACTCATTTAAGAAAATGGTTTTGGTTTTCTTCCCATCTATATATCTTCTTAACTGACATGTCAACAAACGTAAATTACGTAAGATTCATACCCTACAGTTTTCTCTAAGCACTCTGGATGGAGTGATGTTAAGAACATTTTTCAGATTTTCAAAGGGTAAAGGTGGCAAAAGGAAAGTGAATTTACTCTAAGAAAGCCAGAAGAAGAATCTGTTGGGCTTCCTCTCTCCAGCTAAGAAATGGAAATGTTCACAACTGTTCTCTGTGCTATATAGTGCAACTCAACAGATCAGAAGAAAGATTGAATCAAATTGCATGCAAAAATCTTCACAAGCATAAAGGACTATACAAACTCTAAATAATAGTATTGCTCTTCTGTTTGTAGACATCATCCAACCCCAAGCAACATGCAAAATAATTAGAGAATAGAAAATTTGCTATTATTTTTATCTATATGAATATTTCACCCAATGCAACCTCCTTTATCAAAACTTCTCAGAAATGATGGTTTTAATCCTTTCAATAAGATTTCAGATTAAAACCTACAGAATTCATGATCGTACCATTCCTAATGCATAATCATTATTTCTTTGTGACTAATTTGATAACTGGGTTCTTATTCTGAATAATTTATCCTAAAGAAAAAAGTCGTAGAGATGCATAATTCAGTATGAAATATTCTTCTATCCATTGTAGTTGTCAATTTTTTAATCTTCGTGTACATTAAAACTTTTTTAAGGTTCATTTTATTTTTTGTTTTATTTTGTTTTATTGGCAGCACGTGGCTTGCTGGATCTCAGTTTCCTGACCAGGGATTGTACCCAGACCACGGTAGTGAAAGTCTGGAATCCTAACCACTAGACCACCAGGGAACTTCCTTAAGCTTCATTTTAAAATTTACTGTTTGTATTGAGCACTAGTCAATTTTGGTGGCCCAGCATGTAAATTCTTCTTGCTATGTTTAGAAAATGTCCCATCTTACAGGTCTTGATGGAAAGTAGAGCCTACTATACAACCTAAAATACTAGAAACTTGCTTTTGTGGCCTCTCAAACAACTCAGTCAATCAGATGCATAGGAAACAAGAGCTAGAGATTCAAACATAATGTGAAGAGAGTTCTTTCAAGAGGACTACCACAAACATATAATCCCCTTGGGCATCTGTGGCAACAATGGCAAATGTGGTGTCACACTATTCTATGCCAGCAACACCAGAGGTAAAAGCTATGACAGGTGTTCAATGGTGATTTCATCAGACTCCTCCCTGCCCTGTTCTGTCTTGATTTTAACTGTGACCCTGGTTGTATGGTTCCCATAATCACTCTTCCTTTTCTTCCAGGAAGTTCTATTTATGGTCATTCTTCATTCTGCTAGCAACCCAATATCATTTTAATAAATTCCTGAGTAAATCAAAGTTGATTACTATTGCTTATACACTATTGCTACATGGACAAAGATAGATAAATATAAAACTATATATATATAATACTATATATAATGTACTATATATAATACTATAAAACTATAAATATATATAATATAAACATATGCAACTAAACTATATTTATATAACTAAACATATTTTTTTCTAAATTTCGGAAAAATAAGATAAGGACCTATTTAGGAGTAGAGCATATGGAAAAGAAAAATAATTTAAAGAAAATGTGTAATGGCATAAAAATAACAAATCAGCAGTAATTCATTTGCTAATTAGTAATTAGTTAGCTAGAGGATAACATTGAGAGATTATAATCACTTTTATTTATGGAGAATTGTGTGCCAAATGCTGTACCAAGCACTGTACTAACTTTTTACCTAATCCCCAAAAGAAACTATGAAGTAGGTATTACTATTGTGGATGTGGATGAGAAACCAGAGGCTGGTGAAGATCAGATAATTGCTTTATTGACACAATGAATATAAAGAACATATACGAACCTGGGTCTATCTGGTTCCAAAAATAAGCTCTTAACCATCATAACACTACCATTATGTTGTACTTATAGTCAATTTGTTAGACCAGTATTGAATATAGAAGGATCATTTTCACACTTATAAACGATAATTATAAAGATAAATCCAATATTGGAAATGACAGATTTAATGCAAATTTTGCTTGAGGGTTCTGAATTTAAATTACGCCCTTGCAAAAATCCTTTCCAGTTCTCCAGCCAATCGTTTTGATATGCTCATTACAGACTCTTTATAAATAGTATTAAAAAACAATAAGTTGTAAGTTTTCATTGAATAGATTTACAATGCAATAAAAAAGCAATCAAGTAAATTATTTCTATGCTCTAGCTTAATGCATATGCTTGTTTTATGGAAATGTATAAATTCACAGTCAGTCAAAAGTTAGAACATTTAAATGTGGTCCATTTTTCTCCCGTCCATATAGAATTTCTTTTATCTTGATGTATCTCCATGTCCTGGCTCAGTCAAGTGAAATAATAGAGTATTATCACCTGTGGTTTCTGGCACCACTCAACCTGACCCCAGGAAGTAATCAGAAATGTCATACCTAAGACAAGGTCAGAGGTAGAACTGTAGATTTTGGCTCTTTTCTCCTAGCCTCCATAACCATTTCTCAACTCTTTCATATCTGTAAAATCAACCAACTGAAATAGAATTATTCTTGTTAATACTGTTAATAATTTTTGGTAATAGCGTCCAGAGAACAGAGCTGGGCCTCCTTAGAAAATCACGGCAGCAACTGCATGAGGAAAGACCTTCACTCATAGGAGAACACACACAGATATTCAAAGAATTCATTCCAATTAATCTTTATTTCTGTAAGAATTTTAAACTCATTCTGTTGGAGAGAGGGTGTAGGAATGCAGTAGGACATGGGCCTCAGAAGGCTGAAACAATGACTGAGGGTAAAAGATCAGGCCCCTTGGAGAGACCACTTTGGAAGGGTTCAGAACCAGCTGACCCCAGGGGGCAAGTGGACAGCAATCACTGACCCCTGACATTTATATTTGGCATTCCTAGTGCATACAAATGCGATCAATAGACATAGAAGTGAAAAAAAAAGTTCTAGAAGAGAAAGAGGAATGTTATCCTATACAATTATGGTAGGTTTCTTAAACTTTAATTATTTTAAAATTTTTTTCTGAAGAAAGTTTGTCACAATTTCTCAGAATCTTAGTTTTCTTTATTATATGCTTAAAAAAACTTAATATTTGGATGTGGAAAGTAATTACTTTAATGCTGACTCTTGTCTTGAATGGTCAGGCTTCAGGCTCAGCCACAAGAGTAACAAAAAAAGGAGTGTTTTTTTTTTCTTCTTTATAATCAAATCATTTAATTTTGCAATTTAACCATTAACCTTATTCAACAGACATGGGTCTTAATGACATAGGTTGTTTAAAAAATCAAATTTATCTTTAAAGGACAATGTTTTGCCACCACTAAGATTATTTGATAAAAAGTAGCCTAGATCGCAAAGATAAATCCACAACACCAAAAAACAATCTTTGGGTCCACAGTTTTGCTCAGCTACATTTGAAGACCATTTCCTATGCTGAAATGGTTGGAGCTGAAAACACATGGATCTAGAAATTATGCTAAATGGTATTCGTAAGAAATGTACCTACCATGAAGATGAAAATAAACAGAATGACCATTAATATTCCTAACTTCAAGTAAAATCAGTGTCATCTATCACATTATAATGATGTTTACATCACCCGGAAGTTTTTCAAATAAGCCTTGTAATGAGAGGAGTCCTCTAGGAGAGAATTTTGTTTTCAGTGTTCTCAGAAATCTGTCATCTCCACTTGGTAAACATCACACTCATTGTTTGGTTGTTACAAATTAATTTGGCTAATTGCCATTTCATTTTTTTTTTTTTCTTACCCACATTTGAAGCATCCAGTGTTGAATTTTCTGGTCAAGTGATCACTCATATGAAACTTGTATTCTAAGTCTCAAGCCTTTGTGTTCTATATTTAATGTATAAGTGCTGTGTGTGTGTGTGTGTGTGTGTGTGAGACAGAGAGACAGAGAGGTGATGCATATTTGATGTGATAAATATAAGCCTCTAAAGGAAAAATATTCTAATGCATAAAATTTATCAGTATCCAAATTTTATTTTTATTATGCCTTTCTGAATCTATAAAAATTTTCTTAAAATCTACTAAATACTTTTTTAAGAGAATGTTACTTTTCGGACTTCCCTGGTGGCACAGTGCTTAAGAATCCGCCTGCCAATGCAGGGGACACAGGTTCGAGCGCTGGTCCAGGAAGATCCCACATGCTGCAGAGCAACTAAGCCGGTGAGCCACAACTACTGAGCCTGCGCTCTAGAGCCCGTGCTCCGCAACAAAAAGTAACTCCCGCTCTCTGCAAATAGAGAAAGCCCGTGCGCTGCAATGAAGACCCAACGCGGCCATAAATAAATAAATTTATTTTTTTAAAAAGAGAGAGAGAATGTTACTTTTCTTTCCTGCGGAAATAACTTACCATTCTAAGCAAGGTTTTCCTGTGCTTCTGTTTGTTTAGGCTTGAGGCTTGGGCGGGGGTTCCTTGTATTGTGTGTGATTTTCTAAGAGCAGAGGATAACATTTTTTTTGTATAGTTCTGTTAAACTGAAATCAAAGAATCTAAGGTGTGACTAGACTTTGAAGGTGATTCTAATACAATTCTTTATATGTTCAAATTCCAGGATCAGGTGTCACAGTGCATTTGAGTAATCCAGTTTATTGGGATTTTTTTCATATTGAGTTGAGTTAATCTTGAATTGGGGATACATAATTTCGATTTTTTTTCTCCAGGATAAAAAATCCTCAATTTTTCTGTCATTTTTCATGTGAAATGACTGCACTTCCTCTTCATTCTGATGATTTCTCCAGACACACTCCATTTTAGGCCTCACTTAAGGGGTTGTACCCATAAATAAATCTAGTTGTCTAAGTAGAGTGGGATAATAGCACTCTTTATCTGGAAGAACAAAACAAAACAAAACACCTGAAATACCACGTCCTTTTCACACATAACCAGGAAAGGATAGAAGATGAGACAACTGCTGTCTCATCACTGTATCCATACAGTTGGTCAGTAATGGCCAACTGGTTTTAATGAAGGAACATTTCCTACTCATTTCCTCATTTTTCTCCCCACTTGTGCCACTGCTATAGCTCATGCCTCCAATACCTCTCACCTGGGCTGATTCAACAGCTGCCTCAGGGTGTCTCAACCGCACCCCTCCCCACCCAGCTTCCATCATCACCATGGCTGTCAGAAAACCTCCCTAACACACAAATCTGATAACGCTGCTGACTACCATGTACCAAACATTCGCCATGTGCTTTATCCTCATTTCCCAAATTCTCCAAATCACTCTTCATGGTAGAGATCATTATCCCATTCTACAGCTGATGAGAACAAGGTTTGAAAAGGATGGCTAAATTTCCCAAGATTGCACAGCCACTGTTGAGGAGCTGGAATTGAACAGGTCTGCCAGCACCCAAATACCATACTCATTACCCTACCTCAGGATCCAAGTATCCATAGAAGGTGTACCACTTTCCAGCCTCAAACTGCCACTTACCTCCCTACAGAGTAAAATTCAGCAATTATGGTTTCCTGAACTTGTTATTCTCTCTCCCACTTCTTTCTGACTGCAGTATCCTATCCTCATTCTTGTCTAAATAGAACGATGTTGAAGACAATAATGATTAAAATGAGATAGGAGTTTCCTAGAGCTACTATAACAAAGTGCCACAAACTGGGTTACATAAAAGAAATTTATTTTCCTTCAGTTCTAGAAACAAGTCAAGAATCAAGGTGGCAGAGGGCCATGCTTTCACTCTGCCAGCCTTTGCTGGTTGCAAGCAATACTCGACATCCTTAAGTTTGCATCTGTATAACTCTATTCTTTGCCTCTGTCATCACATGGATGTCTTCCTTCTGTGTGTCTGTGTCTTTACATGTTCTCCTCTGTGTGTGTGTGTGTGTGTGTGTCTATCTCTATGTCTCTCCTCTTCTCATACGGACACTAGTTATATTGGAGCAAGGGTCCATCCTACTCCAGTATAATCTTACCTTAAGTTACATCTTAATTACATCTGCAAGGACCCTAATTTCTAAATAAGTTCACATTCACAGATAAAAGGGTTAGGACTTCAGCATATGCTTTTAGGGGAAACAACTTACAACAAATTGTAACAGTAAATAATAGTAAAATAATAACAAATTATTGTTACCATTGTGACTGACAAATCCACATTCACTGTCAGCTATTAAAATTCAGTTGAAGTCTTACTTACCCTGAGCAGCTTTCCTGATACCTCCTCTTTTTTTTTTTTTTTTTTTTTTTAATTAATTAATTTATTTATTTATGGCTGTGTTGGGTCTTCGTTTCTGTGCGAGGGCTTTCTTCAGTTGCGGCGAGTGGGGGCCACTCTTCATCGCGGTGCGCGGGCCTCTCACTATCGCGGCCTCTCTTGTTGCGGAGCACAGGCTCCAGACGCGCAGGCTCAGTAATTGTGGCTCACGGGCCTAGTTGCTCCGCGGCTTGTGGGATCTTCCCAGACCAGGGCTCGAACCCGTGTCCCCTGCATTGGCAGGCAGATTCTCAACCACTGCGCCACCAGGGAAGCCCCTGATACCTCCTCTTTATCTCACATTTTAGGCAGTGATAAATGTTCCCTCCTCTGTGTAGCTCTAGATCCCTATTCACATTTCTATTACAGTATTTAGACATGTTATAATTATCTATGTGCAAATGTCTTCCCCTCCAGAATGTGAAATCAGAGTTCTGTCTCGTTCAGTTTCTTAACCTTAGCACCTTGCGTCACAACTAACATGTAACAGATACGCATTAAATAGTTCCTTAACTAAATTGATTATCCACCACATTGCCACATTAATAAATACCATAGTGCTAACAGGGTAGAATTAATTGAGTACTCAGTTGGTGGCTCGCCATGGTCTAAGTGTCGAGAACTGTGAATAGTCTGAGATTTCTTTTTCCTGCTTGCAAACTAACAAGTTAGCCTACCACAGTTTCATAGATGTTGGCATTAAAGAATAGACTTCAGGGACACAGACAAAGGACTTTTTTACTCATGGAACAGCAGGCAACATGAGCTTCAAGTCTGCATCTGTTCTTCTTACCTCCCGGCACCCACAGCAGCAATATGTAGGCTGCCTCCTGGGCATGCTGCCCGCACAATGGATTTGTGTCACAGCTGAGGAGCCCAAAGTTTAAGAAACCTTAATCATCTTTTAAAGAGAATTGCTAGCAAACCTGCCAAACCTTTGTCCTAGAGGAAGATAATATCTTTTTTTTTTTTTAATTTTTATTTATTTATTTATTTATTTATGGCTGTGTTGGGTCTTCGTTTCTGTGCGAGGGCTTTCTCTAGTTGCGGCAAGTGGGGGCCACTCTTCATCGCGGTGCGCGGGCCTCTCATTATCGCGGCCTTTCTTGTTGCGCAGCACAGGCTCCAGACGCGCAGGCTCAGTAATTGTGGCTCACGGGCCCAGTTGCTCCGCGGCATGTGGGATCTTCCCAGACCAGGGCTCGAACCCGTGTCCCCTGCATTGGCAGGCAGATTCTCAACCACTGCGCCACCAGGGAAGCCCGGAAGATAATATCTTTAAAAGATAATAATTCTGGTCTCTGCCCTGATGGGAGACATTATTTCTAGCTCCCAAGGCTGTTTCTTCTACAAATATCCTTGAAAAGATAGTCCAGAGCAAAACTTAATATAAGGCATGCAGAAGGGCCATGGAGAATTATCTCCCAATAATAAGTGTTTTATATCCATTAGCTCACCTACTCTTCAACTTGATTGTATCTCCTTTTATAGATAAGCAAACTAATGCAATTGCTTTGTCATAGTTAGGAAGTAGAATGACACTTAGTGATTGGATGGGTTTCCTTTGCCTGCTGCTTGTTTTTAGGGTTTGAGAAAACTTTTATAGGGCTTCCCTGGTGGTGCAGTGGTTAAGAATCCGCCTGCCAATGCGGATTGAGCCCGCCTGAGCCCGCGTGCCACAAATACTGAAGCCTGCGTGCCTAGAGCCCGTGCTCTGCAACAAGAGAAGCCACCACAGTAAGAAGCCCGTGTACCGCAACGAAGAGTAGCCCCCGCTCGCCGCAACTAGAGAAAGCCCGCGCCCAGCAACAAAGACCCAATGCAGCCAAAAATAAATAAATAAATTTATTAAAAAAAAAAAAACAACTTTTATATCTCACTGTTTTGATTTAATGAATGTTTATTATGTGCTGGGAACTATTTCATGTGATTTTATCCTCTTCCTTGGTGGTCCAGTGGTTAAGACTCCCTGCTTCTATAGCAGGGGCATGGGTTCAAGCCCTGGTCGGGGAACTAAGATCCCGCATGCCACACAGCGCGGCCAAAAATGTGTGTATGTATGTGTGTGTGTATATATATATATAAATAATAAAAATAAATAAAACAACTCTAACATATGGGTATTATAGGAATAAAATCTCTGCCTACCTCACTGAGATGGTGTTAAGTAGTAGTTAATATCTGAAAGCACTTTTCATAGTACCTGGCATTTAAGTGCTCAATAAATCATACATACTATTTTATGCATTGTAAGATGAGGCATAGAAAGATTAAATGCTCATGCAAAGTTATAAAATTATAAGTAGCAAAGCTGAGATTGGAGTACAACATGTCTGAACAGCAGAATATAATGCTGTTACTCATTATACTTGCTTATCCACCTTTATGATGTCTCACACCATCTCTTCTGAACGGCACATCTCTTGTGATATCCCTCCGATTCTAGTTCTGATTCCCTTGCATTCTTGGCTCTTCACACTGCCCTGTAGATCCCAGCATAATGATGCTTCTCCTGAAGTCAGATTCTCAGCTCCCACTAACCCTCTCATGTCCTTTGGGCATCTCCAGGAAGGCAGATATAGCACACCATAGGCTGGATATTGAAACACCTTCCCCAGCCCCCATGCCCCTTAGAAAATGCTCTCTGGTGCAGTGATTCTCAAACTGTTGGGTGCAGTCTCAGCATAGTTTAAGATAATTCCGTTGTGCCAGAAACAGCATCATAATGAAATAGACTGAAACAAAATAGAACAAAATAAAATAGAAAATGTTAGATTACATCTCACCTGAGAAAGGTAAATAATTGTGTGTGTGTGTGTGTGTGTGTGTGTGTGTACATGCACACACTGGGTCCCATTGTAAACAGTCAAAAGTTTGAAAGCCTCTTCTTCAGTAAAATTCCATATGTAGAAATCCACATACTGGTAAAACCTTTTCACTCTGGAATCTAAATGTCTGGACTAAATTTTTTTTTTTTTTTTAATCTATTCCCTTTTCAAACTCTTTTTAGGCAAAGGTAGGCAACTTGCCATCAAGGTAAGCAACTTACCATCAAATTATCACCAACTACATTACCATAACCTATGGGGTTTTTTTCCAGTATTGTTGCCAAGTGGAGAATTTTCCAGTAGATAGAAAGTCTACCTCATAGCTTTTGAAATCAAGCAGCTACAACATCAAGAATATTCTTTTCAGGTTTAACACAACTAGTCTGGCTCAGGCATTATGGCACAGTTTTATTTAATCTGAGAAAGACTTTATATGAATATTAATAAACCTACTCTCTTCTTTTTACTAGATATAAACACATAAAAACTTCATGCTAATAAAAATTCTTTTCCTTCGATGACCATTTCTCTTTATATTGCTCACACACAGTCTGCTTCTTAACTAATTCCCTTGTAATTTCCTCACATGTTGGGACCCATCCTTCAAGGAAATTTCCTTACTTGTCATCAGCAGTCAATTAGGAATCATTAATTAGTCTATCATTTATCTGATTTTTTTAATGCCAATGTTCTCTTTGAAGGACTATTCTTATCCTCTAAATGTACAGGAAAGTTAGATTTTATTAATTGAAACAGGAAGAAAGAGAAACTTCGGGACTTGAAATGACTTTCAAAGCTTTCTCAATTAAATAAGTGTTTGTTGTCTTCTCTACTGCTTTGAATTCCCACATGTATTAGTTTCCTATGGCTGCGGTAACAATTATCACAAATGTAGTGGTTTAAAACAACAGAAATTTGTTATCTTATAGTCCTGGAACTCAGAAGTCTGAAATGGAGCTCACTGGGCTAGTGAAATATTAGCAGGACTGCATCTCTTCTGAAGGCCTACCTTAGAATCTGTTTCCTTGCCTTTCTAGCTTCTAGAGGCCACTCACGTTTCTTGACTCATGGCACCATTACTCTGTTTTCAGAGCCAGCAACTTCAGGCCAAATCTTTCTCTTGCTGCCATCTATCTGTTTCTCTTCTGCACCCCCTCTTCCATTTATAAATACTCTTGTGATTACATAAGGCCCATCCAGATAATACAGGATAATCACTCCATGTCAAAGACAGTTGATTAGCAAACATAATTCCATTTGCAACCTTAATTCCCTTTTGCCATGTAAGCTAATTTATCACAGGTACTGGGGATTACAACATGCACATTTTGGGTGGCCAGTATTCTGTCTATCACACCAGGCATAATAGATAAACTATTGTGTAGGACACTGGAGAAATGTAGATAGGTAAAAAGAGCCATAGAGAGAGAATGAAAAGGATGATGAATAATGATAGAGATAAGGATAGGTATAGATGTAACTGGTATGACCCCATTCACTAGCTTCAGGTACAAGTAAAATCATATTCTCACTAAAAATTTCAATCTCTCAGTGCCAAAATTAACAAGATGTTCCAAAACTCTCTTTAATTTTACCTAAGAATTATTCAACAACTTTAAGGATTAACTCAGTTTGAAAGGTATACTCTTTCTTTCAAAATCCTGCTGGTAAAAGATTAGAAAATTAAATCAGGGCAGGAGAAACCCTAGTTTTTGTTGTCTCTGTTTCAATTACTGCCAGCACAGTGGAAAAGAGGTTCAGACTAAATAGAAATATGATACCTAAATAGAACTTTATCCATTAATGAAATTTAAGGAGAAATTAAAACTCTACCTAGTACCAAAACAAACAAAAATATCAGGTCTAGTGACTGTCCCAGGCAAATCATATCCCAATCTGCAAGTAAATATTTAAGAGTACAGAAAAAAAGAATATTCCCTCAACTCATTGTATGAGATAACAATAACCTTTTTTTTAATTTAATTTTTTAAATTTATTTATTTTATAAAGCAGGTTCTTATTAGTTATCTATTTTATACATATTGGTGTATATATGTCAATCTCAATCTCCCAATTCATCACACCACCACCACACACACCCCCGCTGCTTTCCACCACTGGTGTCCATACATTTGTTCTCTACATCTGTGTCTCTATTTCTGCCTTACAAACCGGTTCATCTGTACCATTTTTCTAGATTCTACATATATGCATTATTATACGATATTTGTTTTTCTCTTTCTGACTTACTTCACTCTGTCTGACAGTCTCTAGGTCCATCCACATCTCTACAAATGACCCAATTTCGTTCCTTTTTATGGCTGAGTAATACTCCATTGTATATATATAGCACATCTTCTTTATCCATTTGTCTGGAGATGACAATAACCTTAATACCAAAACTTCACTAGGAAAACATAAAAGGCCAATTCCATTTAAAAGCATAGCTTAAATTTATTTATTTATTTATTTTATTATTAATTTTTATTGGAGTATAATTGCTTTAATCTTGTCTTACTTTCTGTTGTACAGCAAAGTGGATCAGCTACATGTATACATATGTCCCCTCTTTTCTGGATTTCCCTCCCATTAAAAAATTTTAAATAAAATATTATCAATCAAAATCAAGCAATGTGAAAAATAAATGATCAAGTTTTGTTTAATCTCCAGGATGCATGCAGAGATGAGATTCAGATAATACCTCTGAATGAGTCAGAATAAAGTTTTAATAAAATTCAGAAAACATGTTTCTTTTCTAAGAGAAACAGGTAAGAAGTTCCCATGCAAAAAGAGAATAGAACTGGACTTTTTTTAACCCAATAAAGGGACTTTTAAAAAGTACAACAAATGGCATATTTAATGGAGAAATATTTTTTTAATTCCCTTTAAGTGAAGAACAAGAAAGGAATGCCCACTATAACAACCACTTTTTGAAACTGCAAGAGGGACAAGGGGAAAAATGTGTTAGGATTTGGTATGGAGAAAAAAAGATTAATTCTCTACCGACTTTAAAAATTTATTGTTATTAAGGCTTTATTTTTTAAGAATTGTTAAATGTTCACAGCAAAACTCAGGGGAAAGTACAGAGATTTCTTATACATCCCCTCCCCCCTCACACATACATAGACTCCCAGTATCAATGTCCCCCACTGGAGGATACATCTGTTAAAATGGATGAACCTATATTGACACACCATTATTATCCAAAGGCCATACTTTAAATTACAATATACTTACTGTTGTACATTCTAGGGATTTTAACTTTAATGAAATCCAGTTTATCAATTATTTCTTTCTTAAACTATGCCTTTGGTGTTATATCTAAAAAGTCATTGCCATACCCAAGGTCATCTAGGCTTCTTTTGTGTTGTCTTCTAGTTTTATAGATCTTCTAAGGAGTTACATGGCTAGCGCCAGAAGAAGAAAAATTGATCTTCTGGTGCTGGCCATGTAACTCCTTAGAAGATAACGTTCCTTTCTCAATCCTATAAGGGGTCACGGTGACCCACCACTAGCCTTGTATGTGCAGACATCTTTGGTACAATGCCAGTAAATCATTTCCCGTAAAGATAGCTATTGATGCAGAACAGACTGGTCAGATGACTTGGGGAGATACTGGATCGCACCTAATGGAAGTTCTTAGCTTAAATACTTATTATTTATGTTACTAACTATATTACTTGTATTCACCAAAATCACATACATACTGGCCTCCCCCTTTACCTCTTCAGAACAGTTCTCAAAACTCTCTGAGAGACTGTCTTCCTGGTTATAATCCTCAATTTGGCTCAAATAAAATTTTCCATTTCTTTCTTAGATTGACTATTGATTAATTTTTTTCACTGACAATGGTAACCTTCTTAAGGAGGCTTTCCTTGACCAATCCTAGCTACAGACACACACATTTCACATCATATCATTTTTCCCTGCTTTATTTTGTCTCTTTAGTGCTTATCTCTACCTAATGTTTTATGCTTTATTCATTTATTTTGCTATTACAACCACTATTTTACGGGTTTGTATATATAATAGAGGTAATATACACAAGAATAATAAATATCAAATTCTGGATAACTTCATTAATTAAAGAAGGAAACAGGGTCAGGAAGGAATACACAGGAGATTTCAAATATATCTTAAGGTTAAAAAGAAAGAATCTGAAGCAAATCTGGCACATTAACGTTTTTCAAAATTATGAAATGAGTACTCAAATGTTTCTTGTATATTTTGTAAAATTTTCCAGGGAGGAAAACCCATCTACCCCCAACCCTATCATCTCATTCATGGTTAAGGATATTTTACACGTGGACTCCTACGGTTGTGACTCATCACATTATGAACTCCACTCTCCTTGCCACAGTTGCTAGATCAGAAGTGACATCCAGTCTTGGTCACATGCAGTGCTGGACCAGCTCTCCCCACCCTCCATTATTCTTGACACTGATTCCTACTACAGCCATCATGGTGAGTTTCCTTAGGTAACACCTAGTGTTCTTTGCCTTCAAAAGACCTAAGTAAAGACCAGCTTCAGCCATAAGAGTGGATATAATAAAATTCTATCACGGAAGCGAATGATTTCTATACACTGTGTCCTGCAAAGCTCCTCAGGTGTTATGCAAATTTTTCTATATCCTTCTCAGGAGACTTTGAACTCTTCCTACCAAGAATATTAAGGGGACATCTTTATAAGGAAACAACAACAATAGCAACAACAAAGTTTTCATCACTCTAAATTTACATCACTAAGATGAGCCACTTAAATTAGTCTAAACAAATGCAGCCTACTCCAAAATGACCCACTATCTACCCCAAGACCAGGAAGCTGTTGACAACTTAAATAGCGGCATTGATTACTCAGTGTCTGACTAATTGGGTTCCCACCAATATACTTCATCCATATTTAAATGCTCCGTTTAAGAACCTGAGTGTGGATATGATATTCTGTCTCTACTTTTCAAGTCATCTGCAATTTAAAAGAGAAGATTTTTACTGTGGTTAAAAAAAAAAAAAAAGCATTTTAACAAGAATTTAAAACTTTAAGTGAAAGAATTCTGCTTCCACAGCTCAATTTCAGGCATCAGTGCCCCTTACTCTCTTTTTCTTTAAGGCTTTGACTTTGCTTATGCCTAAACCTAAAGACATTCTTCTACTAACATAATTTATTTCACATAACTAATTTAAATTCCTTCACCTCACCATATTTCATTTCTACCTAAACAATGTTTATTTTCGTATGGGAAATAACTATTAACTGTTGTAATAATTTTTAAGAAGCTGTTCATCTCTTTATACAATACTGTTTAAAATGTAAAATAGTAATGGTTTAATATGCACTTACATAATTTTATAGAAAACTACCCCTTTCCTCCCTGCCTTTCTGTATTAAGAAAGGATGTTGAAATGTAAAATAAATTTTTACTATAACATTTACTATTACAATCATGTCATCATGAAGTATAATTTAACCTAATATTTTAGAAACAAATATAAGTTTAGATGTGGCTTACTTCATAAGTCTATATAATTAAATTTATAGTAACTAATCCTACAAGAAAATAATGTGCACATTTATCAATATTTTTGAGAAGACAAAAGGGAGCCTCTTTTTTTGAGGATGAATGCAAATGATGTGCCCTCTACAGTTTAGTGTCTTTCCACAAATACTTCAAATTCCGTTGTGAGGGTGACACACTTTATTTTACTGATGAAAGAAGTGAGGCAGATAAACTCCCTCTATCCAAGTTTTTTTAGATCTTAAGAATCATACACAGAATGTTTTTGTCAGAAGTCAAAACTTTATTATTCTCCTGACAAACTCCTTGAGAGTTTCTCTAATAATTCTGATAGACATCCTGCCATGTGCCCGACGCCATACGATGTTTGGCAGATGATATCAGGATATAATCTGAGTGCATAGCTGTTCACGTTAGAAGTGCTTGTACCTAAGAATCATATGGTTTTATTACAGGACCGTTCAACCCTAGGTGCAACTGTGGTTTAATAATGTTTATCTTTAATTCATTCCATAAACAGTTTTCAAATGCCAACTATATGTGAGGAATTAACTAGATGTTGAGGAAACAAAAGACTAATAAAAGTAGTTTCTTGACGAAAGGAATCTCAGTTTCATGAAGGAGCAAACATCAACAACCATTAAAAGTAAAATATCATGCATAATAGTGGATAAAATTGTATTTTTCCATAATGCCTTGATGGTGGAGTGTATTTTTATGCATAAGTACTCACTGACCTTTCCAGTTAGGGAAGGGAAATCATAACTTCCATAACCAATTGATGTCGTGTGTGGCCTTAAGACTTGACTGGCTAGTGGAATGTGAGGTTAAGTGATATATAATATATCACACAGGGGCAGAAATTTTAAAAGCCAATGTGTGGTTTATCATGTTCTCCTCCTTCCTGCCTCTATGACTGTTACTGTTTTTGCTAGAAGCAGCAACATCATCCTGGATTCTGAAGTAAAAACTGCTTAAGACGGCTTCCCTGGTGGCGCAGTGGTTGAGAGTCTGCCTGCCAGTGCAGGGGACACGGGTTCGAGCCCTGGTCTGGGAAGATCCCACATGCCGCGGAGCAGCTGGGCCCGTGAGCCACAACTACTGAGCCTGTGCGTCTGGAGCCTGTGCTCCGCAACAAGAGAGGCCGCGATAGTGAGAGGCCCGCACACCACGATGAAGAGTGGCCCCCGCTTGCCACAACTAGAGAAAGCCCTCGCACAGAAACGAAGGCCCAACACAGCCAAAAATAAATAATAAATAAAAATTAAAAAAAAAAAACAACAGATAACTGCTTAAGAGTCAAAGCTGACCAAGAAAGAACATGTAATATAGTGAGGAATAAATCTTTGTTAGTAAGCCTTGCAGGGTGTTTCTTACCGCAGCATAACTTATCCTATAGGGATTGACAGAGTCTCTTAGAGGTACACAGTATACATTTCAAGGAAATGCTCTGACAAGCCCAGGTGAAGTAAAATTGGAAATTCTGAAGTCATAGATGGAACCATAGATGGTCCCACAGCTTCACTAAGAGGACTATAGTACTCCACTTGAGGCTCAAGGAATTCATTTACTGTTAGGGAAATGGGCCAATGCTATTGAAATTGGAAGTGGAAAGAAGAGAGCGTAGGAGATAAGAATAAAAACAAGTAAAAACCACAAAAGGCAAAACACTACCTAACTGTGAGACAAGTGTGGGAGCAGGTGCCAGACTGTGAGACTATACTTCCCAGAAATTATCAAAACTCGGGGCAAGAAATTTAAGTTTTACAGACCTTGAAGTTAGTTTAAGTACTTATTAATTTATATAACTATGCCATTGAGGCTAGGCTACTGACATATAGTTGCTCTATTACAGAAATATTTCTGCCATAGAATGAGGCACAAAATTGATGTGGAAGACAGAAAAAATTCAGAGCAAGATGATAAACCTTCAATGTCCCATTGGCTCTACTTGCCCTGTCCATTGACTGATTACTGTGATTTGTGTCAGCGAGCTGCCTGATTTGAAGTTTATGAATTGGTTTGTATCCCATTTAGGGCTCAAGGAAGGTAAAAAATAAATAAATGACACTATGTAAATATTAATTTAGATAGAATGAGTCTGGGGTGAGGCCTGGGCACATTTTCAGGCTCTCCAAATTGTGGCAAACTACAGCCAGGATTTAGAGCCATTGTAAGAGAGGGGTAGAAACCTACTTTCAGAAGATAGGTAGGTAGATGACAGATAGTTAGATAGATATACATTTAAAGATATTTATTTTTATCCTTTTAGTAAGCCTAGTGGTGGAAATTTTAGGATGGAAAGTGAAGGATCAAAGATAATGATCAGTAGTGCAGTCTGCAAATACTACAGAATGGTAAGTAGTAAAATACCCCAGACAGCATTTGCCCAATCTTTCCACAAAATAGATGTGAGCCATTTTAGGGTTCCCAGTCTTGGAGAAGAGGAAAGCACCTAAATTCACAGTGCAGAGGTGACCTCTTTCTTTTCCTAAAGAGCAAACTAGTTCAGAACTGACTTTATATATATATTTTTTAAATTAATTAATTATTTATTTATTTATTTTTGGCTGTGTTGGGTCTTCGTTTCTGTGCGAGGACTTTCTCTAGTTGCGGCAAGCGGGGGCCACTCTTCATCGCGGTGCGCGGGCCTCTCACTGTCGCGGCCTCTCTTGTTGCGGAGCACAGGCTCCAGATGCGCAGGCTCAGTAGTTGTGGCTCACGGGCTTAGTTGCTCCGTGGCATGTGGGATCTTCCCAGACCAGGGCTCGAACCCGTGTCCCCTGCATCGGCAGGCAGATTCTCAACCACTGCGCCACCAGGGAAGCCCCCTGACTTAAGATATTTATGCCAAACTACCTTTCATGCTTTTATATATTTCATCACTTAACGTGAATCTCAGAGAAACTCAATAATATATTTCTCCTATTTATACTTTCTGTGACGAAAATAATAATGTGAATAATTTGATGCTGGAATTTACCTGATTAAACCAAGAAAAGTTTGTTTCAGAATTATCCCTTAACTGCTTACATTGTCTCTCAAGGACACTATTTATTTAATCTTTGATGTATTTCAAAGGAGTTGACTTTAATCATATCTGAAACATTTCTAACTCCATTCCAAGTAAATTCTAATTATGTGAGAACTATGTTTGAGAACTTAATTACAAATAGTAAAATACTTCAATGTCTGTAACTTCTTTGATTATATTAAATTAAGTTTAAATTCTACAGATTTTTAAAGGAACAAATAATCTGCAGAAAAAGGATGAGGAGCAGAAAATCACAAAGATGAACAGTACTACTGATATTTTTCCGTACAGACAACTCTTGACTACTCAAAGGTTTAACTGGTTTCAGGTGTTCTGAGAGAGCTGGGTAGAGAGTGGGAAGGTGTTCGGGAATAAAGTGGGTGATATTTCTCAGTTTGAAGTTAGTAATTTGGAGTTTAAGCTTCAACTTCCCTTCTCCTGCCCCCTTTAAGGCTGCTAATCAAGGATAATTGGTCAGATTATAGCTCCTTACTGGGAAGATAAATGAACAGAAGAAGAAGGAAACAGCTGCAAAACCAGGATAAGCAGTACTTCTCAAATTTTGTGTGCACAAATCACCAGGGGATTTTATTAAAATGCAAATTCTGAGGCAGCAGGTCTGGGGCTAAGCCTAAGATTCTGCATTAATAACAACTTCCCACCTGATACTTCTGCAGCACATCTTGGCATCACAGTTTTGTGTATCAAGATTGGTGCTGATGTAGTTCTCTTCTAAAGATGTTTTATCTGCGACTTACTCATTACCTTAGTAAATTAGCTATTCACTATACTTTTTCTTTCACTAACAAAATAATTTCTTTGTAGGTGATAATGCAATGAAAATAATACAAATCTCTTTATTTATGTTACTTAATCTACCATTTCAGTTAAATGGAGTGAAAGTTGGAAAAATGAAATAGAGAAAGAGATATTTCCTCAAATCACCACTTGAGGAAGATTAGGCAAGCAGAAAACAATAAAATGATCATGACTTTACCTAAATTATATTGTAGTTTGTTCTTTATTAGGCCACATAACATTTTCATTTAAAATACCTAGAATAGGACTTCCTTGGTAGCACAGTGGTTAAGAATCCACCTGCCAATGCAGGGGACACGGGTTCGAGCTCTGGTCCAGGAAGATCCCACATGCCGCGGAGTAACTAAGCCCGTGCGTCACAGCTACTGAGCCTGCGCTCTAGAGCCCGCGAGCCACAACTACTGAAGCCAGGGCGCCTAGAACCTGTGCTCCACAACAAGAGAAGCCACCGCAATGAGAAGCCTGTGCAAGGGAAGGAAGAGTAGCCCCCTCTCGCTGCAACTAGAGAAAGCCGGCGCACAGCAACAAAGACCCAATGCAGCCAAAAACAAATAAATAAAATAAAAAAATAAATAAATAAATAAATAATTAAAATACCTAGCATAATCTATGTAATAATAAAGCAGTTTGGCTCTATCTGGCTAGCTGGCTTGAGACGACATGACTAAATTTTCATGTCTCCATCTCTATGAATAAATTGGATAAAGTTAGTTTTATTACCTCAAAATTCTGAAATTGTATAAGAATTTTTGTACAGTAAGTCCCCTACATACGAACCTTCAAGTTGCGAACTTTCAAAGATGCGAATGTGCATTCACACGTCCAATCATGTAAGTTAGTTCACATGTCAGGTGTACGTTGTCACATGCATGCATCCTCTACAAGTGGTTGTGCTTCTGTGTATGTTACTATACAGTACTGTATAGAGTACTGTAGTATAGTATCTTTATTTCAAACCTAGGATTCCAGAAGCAAGCGTAAAAGTAGCAGTGATGTAGCTGGTACTGCAAAGAAGCGCCAAGCGATAACAATGGAAACAAAAGTGAAAATAATTGAGAGAGTGGAGTGAGGCGAAAAGGTGGAATTGGAGGCCCAGAGAAAGGACGAAGAGAGACAAGAGGAAGAAGAAGTAACTGAAGAACTGAAGAGATTCATGACGCAGGAAATAGCAAGGGAATTTTCTTTATTTAAGGAGGCACTGTTAGTTTTTGAGGCACAGGACCTGAATGTAGAATGGTACACGAAGGTTGTAGCAACAATTCAGAATGCAATCCAGTGCTACCATGTCATCTGTGACAAGAAAAAGAGCTACTACCCAGACATCACTGGGTCGTTTTTTCAAGAGGGTAGATAGAATTGAATCCAGCAAGGAACCAGAACCTGTGCCATCAACGTCAGGCGTGAGTGAAACTGCAGCTTGCCCTCCGTCTCCTATTGCTGACAATCGTTCAGCTCTACCATCTCCCACCTCCTCTACCTCCTCCGGTCAGTAACTCTTCTTGCCTGTTCACTTGATGCCAGCCCCTGTATGCCAGCTGTTGTACTGTACTACGGTACTTTTCAAGGTATTGTACTGTACGATTAAAAATGTTTTCTTTATTTTTTGTGTTTTTTTATGTATTATTTGTGTGACAAGTATTATAAACCTATTATAGTACAGTATTATATACTCTAGCCGATTGTGTTAGCTGGGTACCTAGACTAATTTTGTTGGACTTATGAACACACTCTCGGAACAGAACTCGTTTGTATGTAGGGGACTTACCATACCCTTATTTAGCATTAACACAAAACAAATATTGGTCAATGGATCTAATACAAGTTTAACCTCAAATCCTAAATCATCAAAAGCAAAGGAGTATAAAATTTGATATTTTAATAAGAGAGGGAAATAGGATAAGAGATCTTCTACTTCCAGGCTAAGGAACTCTGTTTTGCTTTAGTTTCTCATTTAAGAAAAAGAGAAATAAAGCAAAAATTTACCTCCTAGAGTTGTTTTAAAGACTGGACATTTTAGGGGCTTCCCTGGTGGCGCAGTGGTTGGGAGTCTGCCTGCCAATGCGGGGAACAGGGGTTCGGGCCCTGGTCCGGGGGGATCCCACATGCCGCGGAGCAGCTGGGCCCGTGCGCCACAACTGCTGAGCCTGCGCTCTGAAGCACGCGAGCCGCAGCTGCTGAGTCTGCGTGCTGCAACTGCTGAGGCCCGAGCGCCTAGAGCCCGTGCTCTGCAACGGGAGGGGCCACCGCAGTGAGAGGCCCACGCACCGCAATGAAGAGTGGCCCCTGCTTGCCGCAGCTACAGAGGGCCTGCGCGCAGCGGCGAAGACCCAATGCAGCCATAAATAAATAAATAAATAAATAAATAAATAAATAAATAAACAAACAATAAATTTATAAAAAAAAAAAAACTAGACATTTTAGTATATGTAAAACATTTAAAACCATGTCTAGAGTTAGCAAGCCATTTATTAAATTTTAAAAATCATCAAAAATAAAAAAGTAAATGAAATTTTAGAGGGGTCTGAACTGTAACACTAACAAAAATAAGCATAGCAATTTCTAACTATAATTATTAAAAAGATTCTGCAAGTTTCAACTCTCACAGAAGCCTCAAAGTAAAAGCAAAAACTCCAAAATTCAATGCCATTTGTAAATTAAGCATGACAACTATAAAGGATAAACAAAACTGTCAACTTTTTTACCACTAGTCAAAGTCAACTACAATGATCTACTAAAAGAAAGGAGATGTTCTTATCAGAAGCATGAATTTTAAACTTTTTAAGGGAATATTTGTGGGGTTTTTTTCTTGAATAATTTAGTAGTGTTAAAAAAATTCAACTGAATAAATCTGAAGATTTAACTGGCTTTATAATGGGGTAGCATCCCATCTAGCAACTCCAAGGAGCTGTAAAAAATGGAAGGCTTTCTATAAACAGAAGGTAGGTGGGACAAGGAAGTTAAAAGAATGAATTATTTCAAGACAAGTCTCCTTCCCTTAGGGGAAGGCAGGGAGTCTTATCAAGCAGATTACCTCAAGAGTGTTGATCAGGAAATTCCAGACTGATTGGTTTAAAATTACTCTCCTGGGAGAGACTGAAACTGCAGTTAGGTTAGGTATTAAGTCCTGATGGGGCTTAGCATAAGTGACTTTATTTGGGGCCAGTTTCTTTTTAACAGTAGAATTGTTTGAAATTTACCCTTGGAATTAAAAGTATTCAATAAAGAACGAAATTGGGTCATTTGTAAAGACGGGGATGGATCTAGAGACTGTCATACAGAGTGAAGTAAGTCAAAAAGAGAAAAACAAATATCGTATAAAAGTATTCAATAAAACTCACATGCAGATACCTCACTTGTGCTTTGGGCCAAAATGAAGTAACATGGACAAGATGTACCCTTCTGACTGAAAAGAAAATTTAAAATTATACAAAAACAATGAGTTTTCAAGACACTGGAAATACAACTAAAGGCAGTGATCCCTGAGAGAAAGGAAACAAATGAGGTGAGACTTATGATTGCCCTACCTTATTATGGGAAAGACTTATTGGGCCTTGATGCCAGGAGAGGAAACACAGGAAGGACTTAATGATCTCCCTGATTTGAGCAGACTGAGCAGGGAATCCAGGGAGGTAAAGATGGCTAGAGATCTTAGGGCTGGATAGGGGAGGAACAAGCTTCATAGAGAGAGAGCTTCAGAGCCTTGCAGAATTACCCAGTTGAGTTTACAGCCAAACACTGATCAACACATGCATATGAGAAAAGTATCTAAAACCAATGAAAGAAACACCCAAAAGAATTAAAAGGAATAGTCACTGGGAGCTCACACAAAGCCAGGAATATTTATCTCCTTTTCCCAACAGCCAGAGCGGAAAAGTCTTGTTTTTCATAGTAAATTGGCTAGAGTACTCAAGAGTTTTATCTCATTGGTAGAGCAAAATTAACCCTAGACTAAATGTTGCTAACAAATTAACAGCAAAACCCAAGTGATCAAATGGTTACAATAATATAATCGTTTCCCAGAACAAGGTCAGGAGTATCAATAAGAACAAATAAATATCCAGTGCCCAAGAAGGTAAAACCCATAACATGTGGCATCCAATCTGAAATGCAAAGGGACATGAAAATACAACCCATAATGAAGAAAATAAATCAATCAGTAGAAATCAATCCAGAAATGACAGATGATGAAATTAGCAGTCTAGAACTTGAAAATAGTTATTAAAACTGTATTTCACGTGCACAAGAAACTAGGGGAAAGAGTGAACACGTTAAGTAGAACTAGGAATATCAAAATGACAAAAATCAGAATATATAAAACATACCAAGTGTTGGCAAGGAGGTGGAACAACCAGAACCCTCATACACTGCTGGCAGGAATGTAAAAAGCTACAACCACCTTAGAAAACATTTGACAGGTTCTTAAAACGTTCACCTACCATATGAAAGTATTCGCCTACCATATGACCCAGCCGTTCCATTCCGAGGTATTTACCCAAAATGAAAGCATGTATCCATACAAAGACTAGTGCGCAGATGTTCATAGAAGCTTTATTTGTAGTACCCAAAAACTGAAAAATAAAAATTCCACCAACAGTTGAATGAATAATCAAATTGTAGTATACCTAAACAATGGGATACTAATTGGCAATTAAAAGGAATGACCCATTGGTGTACATAACAACGTATTTGGATCTCAAGGTAAGTATGATGAGTAAAAGAAATAAGAAGAAAATGACAACATAATATTTGATTTCATTTATATTAAATTCTAGAACGGGATATAAGCACACTGCTGCAGATGATGGATATGTTTATTATCCTGATGATATTGATTTTACAGTTGTATACCTATGTTATAAACTTATCAGTTGGCACACATTAAATGTACACAGCTTATATTATGTCTGTTGTGCCTCAATACAGCTTTTTTAAGAGGTACCTAAACAAAATGACATGTAGTTCCCACAATATAAAAATGTAACATAAATATGTAATAATATATATTATTAATAATATGTATATTATACATAATATACATATTATGTATAATATGTATATTATATTCATAATATAATATGTATGTATATTATATTCACAATAATATATAATAAAATGTAAATTATGGTGAAAAAGTTCTCTCTTGGAAGAATTGAAGACAAGTTTTTTATTTTTATTAAAGACAATCTTTTCAAAGTAGTTGGTAATTTTGTTGTACTTCCAGATTGCTGGTTAAGTCTCTCATGACAGAAATAGTACTATTAGTAATAAATTTTGCAACAGCATCAGGATTCTATTCGATACAGATTCTAGTGACCATGTAAAGAGAATGATGGAGAGTAACTCTCAAAGGGCAAAGGACTCAGAATGTTTCCTCCAAAACCTCTTCTGCACACACACTTTTTTAAAGAGCAAGATAATAAATGTTTCCCAGGTGAGAAGGAGAAACAGGAAATAAGGAACTTAAAATGTTATAAATGGAAGGAAAGTCCCTGTTTTCCTCATCCCAACTGTGGGATTAATCTCCTTCAGTAGGACAGATCTCAAATACTCACAGGAGAAAACAATTGTTCTTGGAATCATCTTGCCCAGGTTCAATATTTCCCAGACAATTATTTTCCTTTTAAAAGGCATGCTGGGTCAAAAAATAAAAATAAACAAATAACACATAAGCTTGGAAGCCAGACAGACTTAGATTTGAATCTTGTATGTTTCACTTAGTAGCTAAGTGTTAGTTTTTCAACCTGTGTAATGGATAAATTAATGCCAGTATTGCAAGATTACTGTGAAGATTAGAGAAAATTTGTACAATGTATAAAAGATAAGGGGCTCTACAAAGATAGCAGCATGAAATTGTCTAAGCTCCTCTATATTCATTTATTGGTTCATTCATTTGTTCATGTGGCCACTCTTTATTTTAGCCTCTACCATATAGCAGATGTCAGACACTCTTCTAGGTACACGAGTGATATTCGTGAAAAAGATAAATATTTCTAACCTTGTTAAATTACAGCATGGGAGGCTCACAATTAAAATAAATATGGTAAATTAGTAAAGTATGTCCTTTGTTAGAAGGTACAAAATTAAAGCAAGTTAAAAGAGATCAGTGGTGCAGGGGTGGGGGCTGGTTATAATTTTAAATAAGGAGGATTCAGAGTAAGCTTCATTGAAGTGGTGACATTTGGCAAACTCCATAGGAAAAGGGAAGAAAAAGCTGAAGCCAAGGCCCAGGACTTAACCACAAATATAGCCAAGCTCCAAAGAAAGTTAAACTCCCAACTAGGGTATATCTACTTTGACAAGGCCAGGAACTTGTTGGGAAAAATGGGACCCTGACATATGGAAAGGAACATGTATGTTGATAAACTCAAAAATCTTGACTCCCCATATTCTTCCAAACGCTCTATCACTGCATTGATGACCCACTCCTCCCTATTAAAGCTCCCTCCACTTCTTGAAGACTATCAAGGTCATCTACACTTTAAGACAATGTACAATCCCCACAGGATCTGCTTCCATCTCCCTTGTTGCTTACTAAGCCATTAACCAGGTTAAATTCATATAATCCTGTTAAAGATATGCTAGGCCTGCTAAAGGAGGAAAGAGACTATAGTCATCCCTTGGTATCCACGGGAGATTGCTTCCAGGAAACCCCACAGATACCAAAATCTACAGATGCTCAAGTCCCTTATATAATATTGTTTAGTTTTTGTATATAACCTATGCACATCCTCCTGTACACGTTAAATCATCTCTGAATTACTTATAAGACCTTATACAATGTAAGTGCTATGTAAACAGTTGTCCACTACAGCAAATTCCAGTTTTGGTTTTTGGAATTTTCTGGAATTTTTTTTTTTTTTTTGGTCTAGTATTTTCCATCCACAGTTGGTTGTATCTTCAGATGTGGAACTCGTGGATATGGAGGGCCAACTGTATACCCTGAAGAAACTGTAGGATGGAAAAATATGTCCTAAAGGAGCTGGAAGGCTATGTTTGGGATTGGATTTTGAGAGTGCTGAAGCAATGGTAGGCACTGAACATAAATTTGATAAAATAGTTTACTATATGGAGATGTTTCTGGGAGATATTTAACATTCTGAAAGGGCCCCACATAAACACTTCTACAATGGTCTAGAGCATGATAAAAGCAATGGCTCACACATTGTGAGGTAGAATTGCCATAACTACTGAGGTAGACAGTGAAAGAAGAATTTAAAAGACTCACAGAGGAGGAAATTTGGGGATGGGGGGGGTGGGAGGTAGTACTATGTAAGGCTGGAAACCCCTGCCTTGAGGATCACAAAAGCAAGAAAAGTTGTATCTATAGAAGGGACACCAGCATCTCTAAGAAGTCTGGTGGTAGCTCTCCTTTGTAGCTAGGACTGACAGTTGGCAATACCATTACAGAATTGAGATCTCTAATAGTGAAGGGTACAATAAGACCCCAAAACAGTACAGGGCAGATGGCAGTGACTGACGGATGGAAATCTTGTAGACAGCAATGAAGCCTTATCTGAAGAGAATTACAGAGATGGTTTTTAAAACAAGGCAATCCAGGAACAAAATTCAAAGCGTACTACTTAATCCTGTTTGGTCATATGAAATCAAGGATGAATGATCAAGAGGCCAAAGAAAGTGACAATCATAAAAAGGCATCATTCCTCAATCAGTTTTCAGACCTAGAGTCCATTGACTTGCCAAGAAAAAAGGAACATGGCAAACATTACAGTAATTATCCCCTCAGACTTCTAAGAAACTCCTCTCATTTACTTCAGTAACTGCACACTGAGGAAAGGAGAATGTATTTAGAGGACAGTTGAACATAGGATCCAAGTTAACAGTGGTACCCAGAGTCATGACCTACCTGATAGAATGGAGCCATATGGGCCAGGTAATAAGTGGGGTTGTGGGACCTAGGTGGGACCAGCTACACATTTTTGCAGCCCAGTGCCAAATGAAGATGCAGAGGTTCTAGACAAAAAATTATTAAGAATTTAAAGATGGCAACAGTGGAGCAATAAACCAAGCATGGAGCACTTCTAAGCATGGGGTCCTGTGAGACTGCCCAAGGGATACACCCAAGAAGCCAGTCTGGGTCCAGATCTGACCCACAGTGGGTTCATTTTGTCCATGGACCCTCCTAGTTGTCATTTCCATGTTCCCCACATACATGATTGGAATGAATATCCTTGGCAGTTGGCAAACCTCCCATATCGGGTCTTTGACACATGGGGTGAATTCTGTGATGCACTACATAGGTTCCCTTTAAGAAAGACAGAATAATTCTGCTGTCAAGAATGGTGCCAGAAGCCAGCTCTCAGCTATTAGTCCTCTATAGTCATTGCCCCAGCTGGAGAAATTTGCTAAACACAAAGTGATGCCTTTGTTTGGGAGCAGCTTCCATCCAATTACTAATCAATGCAAGAGAACAGAGGTCCAGCTCCCTCACCCCCACTCAGAATAGGCCATCCCAACACCATAGCTCACAAAGGGGTTGGCTGAAGCAGAAGCCTTCCTTGGGACTGTAATTGTAGCTCAACTTTTTCCTCTGCCCATTTCTGCCTCCTTTCTTTCCCTTCCACAGGTGTTGATCCAAAGATCACTCCCTAGTAAAGGTCCTGCACATAAATTTCCATTCCAAATTTCTGTTTCTTTTTTTTTTTTTCCTATTTATTTATTTATTTATTTATTTATTTATTTATTTATTTATTTATGACTGTGTTGGGTCTTCGTTTCTGTGCGAGGGCTTTCTCTAGTTGCGGCAAGTGGGGGCCACTCCTCATCGCGGTGCGCGGGCCTCTCACTATCGCGGCCTCTCTTGTTGCGGAGCACAGGCTCCAGACGCGCAGGCTCAGTAGTTGTGGCTCAGGGTCCCAGTCGCTCCACGGCATGTGGGATCTTCCCAGACCAGGGCTCGAACCCGTGTCCCCTGCATTGGCAGGCAGACTCTCAACCACTGTGCCACCAGGGAAGCCCCAAATTTCTGTTTCTCAGGGAGCCCAACCTATGACAGTATTCTGGCAACTGTATCTGAGATACAGTGAGAACATCAAAATCAACCACTCACCTGAGAGGTCCAGCAGTCTGCACAAAAGAGCAACAAAACATTTAGTATAGTTCTTTATTAAAATAGAACCTTGGAGGAAGAACCATTAAGGACGCACGTATATGCAAAAGAATTTCTGGAAATGAATCATAACCTTGCACTAAAATCTCTGCAGATAAGTTACAGTATGGACACTGTTGAAACTTCATAGAAACAAATAGATGATCTAGTGCAAGAGATAACTCAAAACACAACACAAAAGCATTATCTCATAGAAAACGTGAGTGAAGACAAGAGACTTAAAGGTTAGATAGAGGCAACTTATGTAACATTTGAAGGATAGTTCCAGAGAAGGAAAAAAGAATACATGGAGAAGAGGCTATTAAACAAATAGTAAAAGAAATTTTCTCCAAGTTCTCATTAAAATTCCTCATCAAATTCCAAGTAGTGTTGATGATAAAAGATTTTATACCAAGGCATATTCCAGTAAAAAAAATTTTTGAACTCTGAAAATTATGAGAAAATTCTACAAGTTTCTAGATGGAAAGCACTAGTCATTTACAAAGAAAAAGAATCACTTGTTTCCAACTTCTTATCTGCTAGAGGAATGGATTAAGGCTCAGACTACTGAGAAAAAAGGATGATTGCTTGAGAATTCTTTAGTCAGACCAGGTGTCATTCTCCTGGCAGAGAAAAAGATATTTGTGGAGAGCCACGGATTCAGAGTTTGTCATCCACATTCATCATTTGAGAATAACAGTTAAGAAAAGCATTATAATTAAGGTGCAGATTTACCAGAGTTGAGAATTCAAGATAAGAAAAATAAAGAGGACGCAAAGTTTAGTAATAACCCTGAAGATATATTGATATAGATACAGATATAGATAAAGCTATCTCAAAAGATAATGATAGACTATGTAAGAATGTAGAATATGTTTCTAATTTTAAAAAAATCTTAAAATAGAAGGAATATGTTCCAAGAGATATTATACAACTTGTGAGAAACTAAAATATTTAACTGCCTTAGTAACATCTAGGAGTAGAATTAGGAGCAGAGAGGGAAAAGGCAAAGTAGTTCTGAATGTCCCAACAAAATAGGGCGATGTGGTAGAAAGGAAAGTTGCATGCACATAAAAATAATTCAGGCACGTAAGACACATGACTAGGTGATTTCTTTCAGTCTATATTGCTATAAGAAGTATGATTAGTGTCACAGTTTGCCAGAATATAAATGACAACATTTGCCAGTATTTAAAATAATAATCACCAAATTCCATAAGAAAGAGAATAGAACAGACTCTAGAATCTAGGAGAAAAAATCCAAGAGAACTCCAAAAGAAAATGGATACAAATAGCTGCAATTATTTTTTCCCTCCATCTCCAAAAGTTATCCCTCCCCACTTAAAATGTTTTCACCTTGAATCTCAACTCCCATTGATAAATTTTACTAAATAATTTAAAAAAATTTTTTAAATTGAATGAATGAGTGGATGAATAATAAAATGCACATACTTAACTCCCAACTATAAATACCACAGAAAAGAAGTAACAGCTTTTTAATAAGAAGCAATTTACTCTTAGAATCTCTATTTTAATGTACTTCTTTTTCAGAATTTCTTTTGTCTTTTCTCTTTACCAATGTTCTCTACATAAAAACAGTTCAGATTTCTTTGCAGTCATTAATCAACCAGTAAAAAAGAAAATGTGTAATACATGCAAATTAAAGCATTTTTCCAAGGTTTTTTTATTGTGCCATGTATATGAATGGGAAGATGTATGTGTGTTTACTTGCAAAATCACTGATTTAGCTTATAAAAAATATTTTAGTAGTCTTAACTATTCTAGTTTTTTCTCTCTTCCTAGCTATAGGTAAAATAATATGTAAGAAAAAAAGGTGAGCTTTTTTTCCATTGAAACTTTTTAGCCCAAACCACAACTGGAGGAATGTATTTGAAACTTGATTAACCAAAATTAGAATCTAGAATATATAAACTTCTGTAAAGCAATGGGAAAGATAACAAATAGTATTATACTACACAATAGCATACAATTAAAGTGAAAGAACAAGTTCTAGACATAACATGGATAAATATCTAAACACATTAAATAAAAAAACAGCAAGTTCTAAAAGTTTATTCACACTTGGTATAACATATGTAAATTTAAGATCAGAACAAACAAAGTGTAAATATATGTAGATAGAATGTGTGCCTCCAAAAAGAGAAGTACAGGGATTGGCAGGGGAAGTGGGGCTTTAGTTGTACCTATAACTTTTTTTTAATGACAAATCTGAAACAAATTTGACAAAATATAAGTATCTTTAAAATCTAGAAGATAGGTGCTTAGGGTTAGTTAAAATATTTTCACTATGTTTAAATATTAAATCATATGGCTTTTAAACTTTGTGGCATGAAATACTGCCTATGTTGCTTTGAGTTACTTTAAGCAGCAAGCAAAAGTAGATTATTGAAAAAAAATGTAGTGCTTACACCATTTTTGTGTCTCAAACATTAGATCTATAATTTCACCTTCAATAAAAAGTATATCTATGTTCCAAAAAGTGAGTTTTTACATTTTTTATAAGAATATTTTTACAAATGAAATCAGAAAAAAAAACTGATTCTCTTTTAAAATGGAATATGGCAATATGAAGAATTAAATATGAATATTATTCTACTTAAAATCACAGTGCATACCATTTGGCTGTTTTGCTCTCAGTTCCATTCTCCAACTTTTTCTCCTCTGTTCTACAGAAGTGGAAACTACATTTCCCAGAATCTCTTGCCCACTAACTTCAGCCAGTGTCAAACTACGGAAGCACTCACTTGAGATTAGAAGGCAGGATGAAATGAGAAGTCAGGGTATTTTACCACCCAGTCTCTCCCCGTAAGTGTTTACTTCTACTGGCACCTTCAGCAGAAGCTGAGTTTTCTCTGTGGCCTTATTGCCCACCAAACAATCCTTCACAGCATGGATTGAGGTCTTGCTGTACAGGCCTGTTGTTCTTCCAGTTTCTACTAGGTGGCTTTGGCTTCTGGAATCCAGTAATATGGCCTTCTTGCTTTGTCTTTCCATCCTACTGATGATAGCAATTTCTTGCTGTTGCAAATAGTCTCATCATCCTTATTTTGGCTTTGCAGCTCTACTCTTGCCTGTGTAAATATGCTCTGCTTTAAATTCTGTTTGAAATCCAAGGGTGGTTTTTGACTTGATTCTGACTGATACATCAGCATTGTCAAAAACAAAAATAAAAAACTCAGCTTGCCTTGCTATTATTAGACCCTTCACAAACAAGTATAAAATACACGGACAATATAATACAGAACTCTTTTCTAGGGACCTCTTACTCAGTTCAAGGGAGGGACCAACGTTCCCAGACCCTTTCATTTTCTTGCACTTACACATCATTGTGAAGTTTGTTAATTTATTCCTTCACTCATCTATACATTCATTCAATAAAATATTTAATGAGCATCTATAAATTGATAAATTGTTGATAAATTATTGTAGGGGCTGAGGATATAGCTGTCAACAATATTAAATTGCTGATTTTCAAGTGGCAATCTTCCTAAGGTGTTTTAAAATCATAAAGTGATATAATACTTTGGCAGTAAAATTAATGAAATCAAATTATCAGTAGCTATCTGTTATAGACTAAGTGTTTGTGTCTCTCTCCACCTTCATATGCTGAAGCCTATCCTCCATTGTAATAGTATTTGAAGATGGGGCCTTTGAGAGGTAATTAGGGTTCGATTAGGTCAGGAGGGCATTAGTAGCCTTATAAGAAGAAGTAAAATCTCTCTCTCTCTCTCTCTCCATTCTATCTGTATGCAAGCACGAGGGAAAGGCCATGTGAGGGGATGGTAAGAAGGCAGTAGTCTGCAAACCAGGAAAAGAGCTCGCACCAAGAACCAATGTGATGGCATCTTGATCTTGGACTTCCCAGCCTCCAGAACTGTGTGAGAAATAAATTTCTGCTCTTTAAACCATGTGGGTTATAGTATTTTTATAGTATTTTGTTATGGCAGCCCAAACAGACTAATACACTATTCCATTTAGTGAAGTTCAGCAAAAAAGATCTATATTTTATTAAGATTTCAAATACAGCATCACCTTTCCTATTTCGAGTAGATAGCTAGAATTTTTCATTTTTCACTAAGAAATTCTCTTTTAATATAGTATATTTCAGTAGATGACCAAAAAGTTGTTTCACTGCAAGTACAAAGTTAAATTCCCACACTTGTTGGCATAAGAGAGAGTTCCCGTTTACTCAAAAGGACTTCAAACTTTTGATATCAGGACCCACATACAACAACATTCTAGTTCCTTTAATAGAATGACTCCTGGTCCTTTCATTTAGTAGGTAACATGAGACCTCAAAATTGACAAATTGATGTCAATTTAAAGCTGCCAGAGTAAACAAGAGATAATCACATATGTTTATCAAAAAAGTTAATTTTTATTCATTGTCTTTGTTTGCTTGCTTGTGTGTTATTGGGTTGGGTTTTTTTGTTTTGTTTTGTTTTTTTGGTATAATGTGGCCTATTAGTACTGTTAGTCATGCAACTAATCAGTTGGGTTTTAAACAAAGTCAGAGTTTGCAGCTTTGAATATGGTCTATTTGATATTTGTTTATGACATTATTATTGTGTGTTTTTCCGCACTGTATACTCACTTTATTTTTTGGTCCCCATGTGTAAATTTCAAAAGAGAAGTTGTGTGGTAGCTCAGAAGAGATATGATATTTGACAAGGCATGCACTCTGTTTAATGCCCTAGTGATATAAAGAAAATTTTTGATGTGGGAATGCTTTAAAGTATCTCTAAGTTTTCAGATTTCATTATATACAATCTTATGAGGGAAACCTCAAAGCAATTAAAAAAAAAAAAAAGTCCCTCACAACATAACTATCTAGTTGAGAAAATATTTTTGGAGTAGTTATGCCCAGTGGGTTGCTGTGTTCAGTTTGTTTTTCTTCCTTTACGGTATTTTTATGCATTCAATACATATTTTACTTTCAACTTACTTTCACCATATTAGGTGCTGGTGTGTAAAAAAAAATGAATCAGATAAAATTACAACCCTCAATAAGTACATAGTAATGAGGATGACCAGATATTAAGAAATAATTACAATATAGTGTTATATGTACAAAGATGATATATAAAAGACAAAACGTTGGTACAGAATGAAATGATGAAATTTGCATGCAGGAGGTGAGGAGAGGGAGTTATATACTAACACTGAAGCCTCCACAGAAAACATAAGTATGATCTTTGTGCTGGACCTTAACATAAAATCTTACCAGAAAGGGTATAAATATATGAAGCACCCAAATAACATAACATGCCTGGGCAATGAAAGTAATTTTCTATTGCTGGAGCAAAATGGAGGGAAGGATGATAAGATAGAAAAAGTTCAAAGAGGAGGGTTCTTCAACTTCTGCAGCATCATTATTGCATTTTTGCTTCAGGATTCTTTTTATTTCAAGCAATAAAAACCCTAAACACATAAGCTTAATACAAAAAGGGAATTTATTTTTTCATGTAACAGAAACATCCAGGGGTAGCATTGGAAAAAGATTCTGGATACTACATTCAGGTGACGTTTACTAAAGTTAATATTTAACAGTCTTAAAATTGCTGGAGGTTTATGGTGATGCACTAAGGGATTTAAGAGGATTGATTAGCTTCTCCCTATGGCTTCTTGTGACCATGTAGGACCTAGAAACAATAAGGATACCATTGCCTCAGCAAAACCACAGTCACTAGTGAGGAAACCAGGGATCCATTGAAGTGCTCATTTTCACAGTGTGTCAGAGCCAATGCTCTATGGGATTAATTTATTTCTCAAGAATATTTGGGATGGCATTACCAGAAGGATAGCTTGTTAGGCAGGCAAAAAAACACAAGTCCACTCAGAAGCTAACTGCTTGATGTGTGTAGGAGTCTATAAATGCCTTAAGGAAAGGGAAAATGTCCAAAAACTTCTTAACCTTCCATATCACTCAGAAGAAAGCTGAGTTAGAATGCATAAGAGTCATAAGACTTTATTAACACCAACTAACTAGCTTCTTCCTTTCCTACAGTATTTTTTCCTGAATCTCAAACGACTTATTTTCTATATTACATTTATTATATTTTATTGCTGACATTTGGGACCTATAAATTTGCTAAACAATTCAATGTGCAAAAGTCTTATCATCTTAATTAGATTATAATCACTTAGAAGATAAGCTATGCTTTTTATCCTTTCCCGCTGCCACCTAACCTCTACCACAGTCATTAATTTATTCAATTATTCATTTACTTATCAATACTTATAGAATACATATTATGCATCAGACAATGTGCTAATTGCTACAGATACAAAGATAATATGACACTATCCTTTAGTATAGATTTCAAATTAACTGTTTTATACCTTGGCTTACCACAAGTTTACCCTAAAGGAAGAGTCAGATTACAACAAATTGCTACACTGCAATCAAAGAAATACTACAGTTAGTGTATGAAAAAAATAGATCACAGAGAATGAAATAAATGTTATTCTTTGGTGGATGAGGAAATTCTCAGGGCAGCCTCACAGATGAGATGATGGCTTAGACTAAATCATATAATGTAAACCAGGGTTCACTTAAGAGAGGAGGAAAAACAACTCACTTCAGTATCTATCTACCTCTCTCTTTCTCTCTCTCTTGGGTCTGCTGATGAAAATTTCTTTCAGATCCTCTTTATCTAGAAAAAAATGTTCATTTTTCTTTAAATTTTGGAAGATTTTCTTATTGGTATAAGGTGATAGCTTGGGGTTATTTTCTTTCAGCATTATTAAAACATTATTCCAGGGACTTCCTGGTGGCACAGTGGTTAAGAACCTGTTTGCCAAAGCAGGGGACATGGGCTCGATCCCTGGTCTGGGAAGATCCCACATGCGGATCAACTCAGCCCATGTGCCACAACTACTGAGCCTGCTCTCTAAAGCCTGTGAGCCACAACTGCTGCGCCCACTGGCCACAACTACTGAAGCCTGTGTGCCTAGAGCCCATGCTCCACAACAAGAGAAGCAAACACAATGAGAAGCCTTCACACCACAACGAAGAGTAGCCCCCACTTGCCTCAACTAGAGAAAGCCTGCATGTAGCAACGAAGACCAAATGCAGCCAATAAATAAATAAATAAAAACATTATTCCATTATATGCTGATTTACATAATTTTTGTTAAGAAGTCATCTGTAAGTCTTTCTGTTGCTCTTTCAGAGATAATGCATTTTCCCCCCACAACTACTTTTTAGATTTGTCTTTGTATTTGGTTTTCATCAGTGTTGATATAATTGTCTAAACGTGTTTTGTTTTAATTTATCCTGAATGAGTTCAGAAAGCTTCTCAAATCAGTTTTGGAAACATGTCAGCCATTATTGATTGCTTCAAATATTGCATTCTCTCTCCTTTTCTAAAGTCACAATGCTAAGAAGTAAAGATTTGGTCACCACCAAGAAAATATGACTTTGTTAGCTATATTTTTAATCTCTGTGCTATAGTAAGTATTTTAGCTAAAAAACGAGATGAGCTTTTCTATTTCCACCTTTTCTCAAAAGAATCAATTTTGCAAGAATTTTATCAAATATCATTTTCTATAAATTATTTATTTTAATGTCTTTTCAAACAAACCAAGGATTTCAAAGACACAATCTAATTTGTTAACATCTCATTTTACTATATTTAAAATGAGATTTTATTTTTTTCTAGAAACACAGACAATTTTAACCTATCACAAAACATTTGCTAAGTGTGCATGTGTGTGTTTTCAATTCTCCATTACTGGAGATTTCTTAGATCTGGAGTTTCTAATTCAAGCAATATGTCCTGACTTTGACTGATGTTAGCATCTTTTCATTTTATTTGGGGATTTTACATATTCTTTTTGAAGTTGTTTTTACATTATTCCTGATGACTTTTAAACAATTTCCTATTTCCTAAGAAGGCATTTTTAACAACACACAATCTCATTGTTTGATTCAGAGGCTTATAATAGGCTCAGAGTTTCTATCATGTACTGTTTAAGAAAATGATTTTAAATATGTAACACAGGGGAAAGATTTTTATTTGTACCACTAATTAGGAAACATCACAAAATAATATAAAAAAAGAACTAATTGCCCCGAGAAATATTAAGACCAAGAAGAACAATTGCTGTTAGAGTAGTATTTGAATTAACAAAGTATTATATTAACAGTCTCTGTATGTATTGTATACTAATATATCTACATAAAGAATAAAATAATGTCCAAAACATTTTCAAATTTTCAGACTTTCTCTAAAAATAATACCATTTTTCTCAAGAAATGTTACCCTCTTTTTGTATATGTAGCCCCACATTTCATAGTTTAAGATTAATTAATCTAATATGAAAATATATCATCAAGTTTTAAAGGATGTGTTAATTGAAATCACAGAGATATATAAAGTAGGAGGAATAAAAACATGTATTTAAATATTTTGACAATTATAAATATATAAGAATATTTTCCTATAAAAAATTTTAATTTGGAAAAGAGTAAATTATCTAACTGAATTATTGTAATTATCTGAATTCTCACATGCAGTCTTTAATGCTGATATTTACATATTTATTTTATCATATATAACTAGTGTCCATACCAAGATACTTAGTATTTAAAGTATAGAGGGCGACTAATGTAGTAGAATCTCTGGCAAATTATTTATTAAAAAAAGTTTGTAGATCTTATCAATTAAAATTATACCTTTAAGTGGTATTTTTCTAAAGTTAATATATTTTGTATTGACTCTAAACATTGTTTTGTAATTGAAATTAATTATCAATTTCAACTGAGAATGTAATGAATCAAATCTGTATGACTCTCTATTTTGAAGACATTGAGGTGTATCATAACACTAGAGACCTTGGTTCCAAAGCATCCTGCAATCTCTACAGTGATTCCATTAGGAGAGAGGCTTAAACAAGTCTGAGACTGGAGTGGTTACATGGGATGTTTTGCTGGCCACTGTAGCCATAGTCAGTAATCCAAATAATTATATTCAAAGGATCACTAGAGAATTAACAAATATTTAAATACTTTTACTTATTAATTTATTAATTCACCTACTGGAAATAAACAGGGAAACCAAATACAGCATGGAAAGTGTGAGCTATTGCCCAGAAGGATCAGGGAATTATAGGACCTGGATATGGACCTCAACCACTATGAGCCTTGGTTTTATTACCAATAAGGGGAAAGAAGTGTCTTAGTACAGAGCAAGCTGGAAAAATAGAATTGAGACCTAGATGAAAGGGACACTTAATTACACTAAGTAAAAATGTAAATAATAAAGAAATTAAAAGAAAAACATATTGAAAGAAAAAGAACCATGAACAGAAAAGAACAGGTTCAAGAAAAACAATTCTGGAAGTAAAAAATATCAAAATTGCAATTTAAAACTAGGTGTAGAGTTAAACATCAAGCTTAGATGCAGAGAGACAAGAAATAATTAGTTAAAGATAAAGAATGCTGCATATATAAGAGAATGTTTAAATGGAGAAAGTCTAATATATGAATTTTTTTAAAGTTCCAGAAAAAGAGAAAAAAGAGATAAAGGACAGCATGATAAATAAAGCTGTTTTTCATGTAATTAGCAAGCTTATTATAACAAGATAAATTTTTTAAAGTAGAATAAATAAGCAAGAGAGAAGAGATAAAGGAGGTATAGAAGAAGAAGCAGAAAAAAGAGGAGAAAAGGAATAAGAGAAAGAAGACAGGCGTTTTCCTTAAAGATATAGAGAGTCACTATAGGTCTATAGTAATTAAAACAGTGTGGTATTGATGCATGAACAGAAAAACAATGGAGCAGAATAAAGTACATGGAAAGAGATCCACAGATGACACTAGTATACGAGTGATGTGAAATTATAAACCTGTGAAGAGGTGGACAATTGCTGGGACGATTGGCTATTCTCATGAATAAAAAAAAATACAATTAGATCTTCATCTCAGACCATACACAAAAATTCAGCCGAGGTAAGTCAAAACATAGAATTTTAGGGCATTTCAAACTGATCTTACATATTTTTTTAATTGATAAAAAATGTATCATCAGAATTTTTTACTCTATAACCATTATTTTAATCTATGCTGGATAACTTTAATTCATTTTCCATGGAAATATATTTTTATATACATGCTTGCTTTTCTTTTTATTATGAGCTAGTTCTTTATTAAAAATGCACTTTCTAAAATTGTCCAATTTTAACTATTGAGTAACATTTCATCCACTATTCAGTATTTTAAACATCAACTAAGGGTAAGGTATGTACATTGATTACAGTTATAAAATCTTTAAACTTTTTCAATAATTCATTGGTTAATATTTTTGTTTCCAAAATTTCTTCTATTCTTTTTACCATCTGTTATTCTAAAAATACATTTTCTAAACATATTCTTTAAATACATCCTTAAATCTTCATATAAATATCTGCATTTCTTCCTCCCCCTCCCTCTCAAGAAGTATTATTCATGGTCTCCTACTGAGCTTCTATGCTATTTTCAAATGTCATGTGTTTTGACTATTTACTGCTGTGAACACACTCCCCTAAAACTTAGTAGCTTAAAACAATGACCATTTAATTGTTACTTACAACAATACAGGTCAGATATGTGGACAGAAAACAATGAGTTTAGATGGTCTCAGCTCCACATGATGGCTACTGGGCAGCACAGGCTACACATGATTGGTCAGGCCAGGCCAGGCAAGATGAAAATGTGGGACTTTGTTTACACATTATTAAAGATTTCGAGTTGGTGACAGCAGAACACTAAACCAAGCACAGGGCTTTTCAAGGCATGGGGCCTTCTGTTTGACTGTTCAGGTCGTACACCATCCAGCAGCACGCCCTGCTGCTGAAGCTGGAACATCCAAGATGGTGTCTTCACTCACATGCCCAGTATGTTAACTAGGATAGTTGGAAAGACTCGGGGCTTGGCTAGAATGGCTCAGCTGGGGTCACTGTGTTTGGGACCTTGTTCTCACTGCTGGCTGGGTTTCTTGGTTCTCCTCTATGTAGTTTTAGGACTTTTCTCTTTCTACATGGCATTGCCACATAGGGTCTTACTTTGGTTTAGGCTTCTCATAGCCTGGAAGATGGATTCCAAGAGGAAGAAAGTGAAAGCTGCCTGTTCTTCTGGACTTAGAAGTCTAGTGCATTCTATGGGGTGAAGCTAGTGGCAAGGCCAGCAAAGATTTAAGGAGAGGGTAAATAAGCTGCATTCCTTGATGTGAGAAGCAGAATGTGATGTGAAAGAGAAGGAAATGTGGGGACTATCATGTTAAGTGCATAATATTAGAGATGAAAATTACTATAAAAATGTGACGCAGAAAGCTTAGCATTCGAACCCAGGATTGTTTAATTTCAAAGTTCACACTCTTTCCACTGGTCCAAACTTTATCCCAAGGATTAGGCTGGATTTTATTTTAAGAATTCCATCAAAATAAAAGGGCTTATAACTACAGGGTTTTTATTGTCTGTTTGTTTTTGTTCTTCAGAATCATGGTAAACAAGCTATACACACCAAACTTAGTTAACATTCAATGAACTGAGGGTTTAAATTGGAATTATAAAAATTCATCTGTAATTTGACGAAGGAAGTGGTGTTTTTCCACTAATTTCTGAACTAAAACTGAGAAAAGTCTATTGCTTTCATGCTATTAAATGATTTCTATAAAACTTGAATGACATGATATTTCTAATTATTTTTATGTTGTTAAGTAATATAACTTAGAAATTAGAAAACTACAGCTAAATTAAAAAGAAGGAAGATTGTATAAAATTTAGGAAATGCATACAATTAAAAATATTAACTAATTTTTATTTCCATTACCGAGACTAACCACTATTAATATTCTATGCATATCTTCATTAATTTTTTTTATCACCATTGAACACAGTATAAAAAAATAAGCTTAGAAACATCTCTATTATTTTATTCATCAGCACCTTCTCCCTACCTTAAATTACAATTTTTCTATATCATTACATTTGTTTGAAATTTCTTCTCACTTATCTATTATTTCCAAGGTCTGGCCAAATGTTACTTGTTTCAATAAAGGCATTACAAAGAAAGGAAATATTTTCCTGTAATAGAGTAAATTACAGCTTTAGAGTCAAATTGTTTGGCAGTAGATGGAATAAAGAATATGAAACAGTAAAGGAAACAACATTATCTGAGGTAGAAGAAGAAAACTGAAGGAATTGTACTGTCTTGTATTTCCAAAATAATCCTGCTAGATTTTCTTACATTGTTATTTCTCAAATAGTAGCAACACCATAACTTTCTTGTAAAGAGAAAAATGAAAGGCTTATCCATAATCTGAGTCTAAGTAATTAGACTGTTTCATTCAAATTTTTGAAAATAATACATCAGTTCAAATTACATTTATTACATAGCTTTCTTGCCTTCAATAAATTTCTTTGTTTCCCTCATATTTTGGAATGTGAGGTTAAATAGAATTCACTGAGTGGTTTCCAAGTCAAAGTCAGAACATTTTAAAACAGAGCTCGTAACACAATATGACATTGTCTCTAATCTTTCTTAAATTTTTTTCCACCACTATTCTTAATATGCATTTAAGCTGTTCTTCCAATAAGGTTCTGTGAAAATAAGGCCTTACAGAGCAACTATTTGTAAAAGAGAGAGTTTTCAGATTTTTCTGAGTAATAAGACACACTGTGTGTCTTTAAAACATATCCTGTATGATTTCCAAGTGGAATCATGCTCTGTCATAATGACCATCCAATTTTCCATTGTATAAAAAGTTCATTATGTAGATATATCCTGAAGTAAATGTAAATTAGATATATCATTACCTAAAAATTATTTCTCAATTTTGACATCTAGGTCTTATATTCCAAAGAGCAGATTTCTTGAGTTTTTACATTGTATAAAATTTGTACACATATGAATCCATGTAACAGAAAATTGTTGAATGTGTTCTCTTCTCCTCTGAAAACTCATTTTGCCATTGCTGAAATGTCAATAGGCAACATTATCATGGTTTTAACTTGTCAACCCATCATTGCAATGTTTGAAAAATTATTTGTGAATAACCAAAAAATATATCACAGTTATTTCTAGATGATCTTTAGGAAGTTTGCATAACAGAATATTGAATGGAATTTTCCTGTTGTCCTGTTGTGCTCCAGCTTTAAGCTAGAGGTAAAGAATGTACTGGACATTCTAAAGTAAGCCTCCTACAACTGGTCCAGTCCCGGCTAACTCTGAAGCAGAACAAGCCCCTGTTGACAGTCCAGACGGAGAGGATGGGACCAAGGAAAGCAAACTTATAGTCCTCAGCCTCCTGGGGAGTGTAATGTTCACAGAGAAATTTTCTTTCCAATCCACTGGGAGGATTGGGCATTCTTTCTTCGGTGAATGGGACTCCGTCCCACAAGTACAGTTACTCTTAACTCTCTGGGAAGCTGGCAGGTACTATAGAGCTTCAAGGCTATTCATGAAATCCAGGCAGCTATATCTGCTGTACCCAGAATCACCCAAATTAAGCCTTTGTTTGTTTGTTTGTTTGGAGTTGGAAAGGTGATAGATTATCATTCTTCTCTACTTGGGTTCCTGACATTAGTTCTACCAATTGCTTTTTTTTTTTTTTTTGGCCACACCATGTACCTTGCGGGATCTTAGTTCCCTGACCAGAGATCGAACCCAGGCTCCGGCAGTGAAAGCACCAAGCCCTAACCACTGGACTGCCAGGGAATTCCCACTGATATGCAAAACCTAGCTTTAGAAATTCCAAATGAACCTTTTCTCTTTCAACAAAGACTGTCACTTGGAAATCAAAAGCACTTTTGCTTTCAAGGTATTGTTTGCAAGATAAACTTTAAAAAGCCAGAATGTATGCACCTGTATGTACATAAGCAGAGAACAGAAGGGAATATTGCTACCAGAGCAATGGGTACAAGGAAGCATGTAAAACAATATCTTATTTAATACCACGACTGTTATCCTGGGCTGGTACAACCGATGCACAGAGCTCCAGAACATAACCAAGACCCAAATTCAATTGTTCTGACTTCAACTAATGCATTTTTTTTTCTTTTTCTATGCTACTACATTACTTCTATCTCACATGATCCCAAATTATTTCTTTTACACTTGTCAAGACCAATTATATAGTAATGATGTTTATTACTCATATTTATAACTAGAACTATTACATCAGTTTAACATTTAAATGTTGTCAAGAAAATAAAAATAATACTATCATATTAATAAAAAATCAGTTATTAAAATTGAAAGCTAAAGTAATAATCTATTCAGTACAGTTGAAAAGTCTGAAGACTCTCAGTAAACAAAATAAAATAAATGGGAAAATTACCTACTCTTTGTAAATATAAAACTAATAATACATACTAGAAATAATTAATACTTATAAAGTACATTTGACCAGGACCTGGCTAATAGAAACTAATTTTGTAACTAATGCAAAATAAAATATTCTAAAAAAGAACACAAAATTTGGAAAAGTAAGTTGCATTAAGACTTTTATTCTCAAGTGAGTATTTAAATATTGTTTTATTTTAAATATTTACAATAAAAAGGAAATTATTTTTCTATACAAGTTGAAATAATAAGTTGTAATACTCTTTTTAAATTTATTTTTTAACATCTTTATTGGAGTACAATTGCTTTACAATGGTGTGTTAGATTCTGCTTTATAACAAAGTGAATCATCTATGCATATACATATGTCCCCGTATCTCCTCCCTCTTGCATCTCCCTCCCACCCTCCCTATCCCAACCCTCTAGGTGGTCACAAAGCACCGAGCTGATCTCCCTGTGTTATGCAGCTACTTTCCACTAGCTATCTATTTTACATTTGGTAGTGTATATATGTCCAGGCCACTCTCTTCGTCCCAGCTTACCCTTCCCACTCCCCATGTCCTCAAGTCTTGACTTACCAAAATTGTAGTCTACTTTTACTTTTAAATACTATTTGAAGTAGATAATGAGACAATATTGTTTCAATTATCCATGTGAAAATTCAAGCACTGTACCAACAGACACACACAAAAACCCCCAGATTCCCACATGATATACTTTGCTTGAAGAAGAAATTTTAAATATTAGTGTCATAAAAACACATTATGCTTTGCCTAAAGGCATCTAAGTGGTTTCTGATGTTTGGGCATTATGTAAATGATTTTTCTAAATATCTTTTTGTGGATTTTCATCTTTATTTTAACGTCAAATTGGATTTCATGATGCCCAGTAGGCAACTGAAGTTTTTAAGCTTATAAACTATACCCATTTTTATATTTTATTTCATTCTTTTATATTTTATTTGCATGTTCCATCTGTTTCCAATAACTGTAAAATTTATTTTAAAATGATAAAATATCTTCAACATGCTAAGTTCTATGCTTTCCCAAATTTAATGAATCCCAAACCAAAGAAACACATATTGATTAAAACCCCTCTATCATTGAAGAGAGTTGCATTCAAATAAAGTCCAGTTTAAATAAAGATAACTCTTTCTTGCTTCTTACAAATTATCTCTTAAAATGTGTTAAATATCTTCAGTTTAACCCTCCAGATTTACTCTACATCCTCCTTTGTCTTGCTCTACTCCCTAGAAGAATGACCCATTGGGATTGCATCTGGTTGCTCCATTGTCTTCAGATTTTCTATTGCAGCTGGGCAATGGGAAACACCAGCAGGAGGTGGGAATGTGGGAGGAGAGTGATGTTAACACACTGATATCCCCTGTTCTCTTCTTGACCAGTGGCCATTTGGCTGTGCCCCTTAGCTGAAGGTCACAACTTCTTCTCCATATAGTTAACCTCTCTGGGTTCTAGTAGCCACTCCTTCCCCTTCCTCTTGCCCCTTTAGGTCTAGGTGTGGTAATGGCTTCCCAAAGTATTACCCTGCAAGGGTAATTATATTTCTTAAACCTTGCCCACACCTTTAAAAATAGTCTTTTAATTAAACTCTTCTCAAATAACCTAGCTTGAATGATCTATTTGTTCCCTTCCAGAACTCCCACTAATACAATTTCTCATAGAACTTTCTGAAATATTTATATAGTTTAATACTCTTGGTACTCAGAATCTTAAAAGTTTTTATACATAAACTCAAAGGTCAACCTGTTGCTAGTGTGTCATAGTAGCATGTAATCTAAATTGCCAGTAACTATGCATTTCACTTTAATATCTCTCAGCCCCTACTGTATTATCTAGAGTCTATGTTGTTCAGTATAACTAGAGTGTTCTTTTACTATTTACCTTCCCTCGTGAGCTTCTTAGTCTTATCCTTTTCTGAAATTCCTTCAGTCATTGGCTTCACTCTCATGACTTTGTTTTCTCAACAGCTGTGATTAGATATTAACTTAAAATAATTAAAAGGGTGGTGGTTCCTGCATAAATGTAACTTTAGGAATGCAGATTTAATAGGTCCCTAGAGGTACCCATGTCACTCTAATTTTCTACATACTATTGAAAATTATGAAAATATACATTGTAGGGTTGTAAAGGTAGCTAGACAAAAGTAATAGCTGTAAGATCTAGATTTTCCATTATTATATTATGCGTTGACCACTCTCAGAAGTCAGGAGAATTTGAAACCCCAATAATGCAGAATTTAAGATACTCAAAAATGCTAAAGAGTCATGAGCAGGGCCCGAAATTTATTGAGCTGTAAGACCCCATGACTGGTACCTTCTCCCAATACAATAATCACATCATTCTAAAGTCTGTCATTTTTATGCCCTCTTGTAATATTTAGTTCTCAGATAACCAATACTATTAAGTTTTATAAAAAAGGAACTCAAGTCCCTTAAATGATCTCCCTACTTAAAGTTTTACACAGCTTCAATATCTTTTCTAAATGGTCACAGAGTGCATTTTCTAAAACAAAAGTACTGTATTATAAGACTTTGAGTAGCCCCCATCACAGAGATTTACAAGATAAATTCAAGACTGTCACTGAATACTTACTAACACACTAATCTTTTTGAACTTCCTTGTATTTATCTTTCTATTTCAGCTTCTCAGCCTTTGATCATGCCATTCTCTCTGCAAAGAACCCCTTTCTCCATCTTGCCTGCCTTCTGCACACCCAATCGTCTTTCAAAACTCAGCTCACATTTTGACAACATGCCTGGTTTCTAAATTGTTAGCACATTCTGCCCCTAATACTAAGGAGTGTATTTCTATTTTAGTGCCTAACCTACATTTATTTATTACAGGAGTTTCCCTCTATTAGACTGTGAGTTCCTTAAGGGCAAAGACTGTGCTTATTCATTGTCATTTCTCCTGCACCAGCTAAGTGACTGGCATTAGAGGTACTCAATTCTGAATGCTGCATGAATGGTGATGGAACTCCTGGAGCAGATCTATCCTCCATCATTCCTGCTCCCTAGCAGTACATTTACTGCAGTTCTTTGAACAATGTTTTAAGATTCAAACCAAACTCAGTCAAATGGTGACTTATATGAGGCAGAAGAACCACACTTCCTTACAAAAGAATCCCAATCAATAATTGCAAAAATTGTAAGGAAAAGAAAAATCACTATTAGAAAACTACAGTAATAATTGCTGCAGGCAAGATCCATCAGTGCATGTTAAAATTATTGGGCAGAAGTTTAAGGAGAAATAGGATACTTAAATAGTTTCAAAGTATCTCCTCCCAAATATTTATTTGTTACAAAGAGAAAAAGAGTAACTTTACAGTGGAGAAACCTGTTGGACGCTACCTTAACCAAGTTTACATGACCAGTGTGAACTCATGTCAATGTCATGTACCTCCATGATGATACGATGACTACACTTTACCTATGTGGTATCTTCCCAATTACTCATGACCCCAGTATGACTATGAGAAAACAGCAGACAAACTTGATTTGAGGGACATTCTGCAAAATACTCAACCATTACTCTTCAAAATAATCAAGGTCATGAAAGACAAGGAAAGAGCAAGGAACTATCACAGATTAGGGGAGACTGAGGAGACATAAATTCTGTGTGAGATTCTGGAACAGAAAAGGCACATTGGTAGAGAAACTGGCAATATCTGAATAAATGTCACTGATGGTTTAAAAGATTAAAATAAATACACAACTGGAACTTGGCATCTTTTGACCATGAGTTTAAACTTCCAGATATAAAATAAGTACTGGGAATGTAATGTACAGTATTATTGACTATAATTAGTAATACAGTATTGTATATATGAAAGTTGCTACAAGAGTAGATCTTAAAAGTTCTCATCCCAAGGAAAAAATTGTAACTATGTTGGTGATGAATGTTAACAAGACTTACTGTGGTGGTCATTTAAAAATACATACAAGATGCAGACGCAGATGTAGAGAATGGACTTGAGGACACGGAGAGGGTGAAGGGTAAGCTGGGACGAAGTAAGAGGGTAGCATTGACATATATATATATACTACCAAATGTAAAATAGATAGCTAGCGGGAAGCAGCTGCATAGCACAGGGAGATCAGCTTGATGCTTTGTGGCGACATAGAGGGGTGGGGTAGGGAGGGTGGGAGGAAGGCACAAATGGGAGGGGATATGGGGATATATGTATGCGTATAACTGATTCACTTTGTTATGCAGCACAAACTAACACACCACTGTAAAGCAATTATACTCCAATAAAGATGTAAAAAACAAAAATTAAAGGGCAAAAAATAAAAATAAAAATACATACATATAGTATAACTGAATCACTTTGCTGTACACCTGAAACTAATACAACACTGTTAATCAACTATACTGTTATATAAAATAAAAAGTTAAAAAAATAAAATAAAATAAGATAAAAAGCTCAAATAGATTGCTCGGGAAAAAAAATACATACATATAACAAATCATTATGTTGTACACCTGGAACTAATTGACATATAACATTATATCTCAATAAATTTTTTAACTATGTAAATAAATTTCTTGTTTTTAATTGAGGTATAGCTGATGTACAATATTATATAAGTTTCAGGTGTACTACACAGAGATTTACAATTTTTAAAGGTTATATTCCATTTATAGTTATAAAATATTGGCTATATTCCCTGAGTTGTACAATATATCCTTGTAGCTTATTTATATTATACAGAAGAGTTTGTACCTATTACTCCCCAAATTTCTTTTTTTAAATAAACTTATTTAATTAATTAATTAATTAATTTGTTTTTGGCTGAGTTGGGTCTTCACTGCTGTGCACGGGCTTTCTCCAGTTGCCGCGAGAAGGAGCTACTCTTCGCTGCGGTGTGCAGGCTTCTCATCACAGTGGCTTCTCTTGTTGCAGAGCATGGGCTCTAGGCATGTGGGCTTCAGTAGCTGCGACACTTGGGCTCAGTAGTTGTAGCTCGTGGGCTCTAGACCGCAAGCTCAGTAGTCGTGGCGCACAGGCTTAGTTGCTCCCCGGCACGTGGGATCTTCCCGGACCAGGGCTGGAACCCACATCCACTGCATTGGCAGGTGGATTCTTAACCACTGCGCCACCAGGGAAGTTTGATTTTTTAGCCAAAGCTATTATTTTCCTTTTATTTTGGCCCACATTGATTAAGTTTCAAGACAAACTCCCATAAACATATCAAAAGTTTGAATAGCTTTACATGTTTCCTTGTACAACTACCATATGTTTTATATTTACTTGCAAGACTATGCTAAATGCTTTACATTTACTAACTCTAGTAATTTTGACAGTAACTCTGTTTCAGAAGTGAGGAAACTAATTTAAAGGAGGGGAAGTTACTTTCCCAAGACTCTATAGCCAATAAGTGGCACAGCACATATTTGAACCCACGACTGTTACTCCAAAGCTCATGCATTAAAACTCTATGCTATGCTTTTCCCTTCAAAAATCAACAGCCCAAAAGTTTACATTTATAAGAAATATCTGAAACTTAATTCAGTAAATAGAATTTAAGCTGTGAAAGCTTCTTTCAAATCTTAAACACTGTCTTATGAGATGAATTCATGTAATCATTCACTTATACTTCATTAATTCTCCCCTAAGCCCATGGTACAGTACACAAAATTTTCAGTAAAAACAATTTAATTTCCTTAATTAAGTATTTTATTATATTCTTCACTTGTACAATGTATATATTTTCAAACAGAACATTATATTTATAGATGGTGGTGTTCATCTTAAAGTTTTTAGCAATTTATTTTTATGTGGAAAATGGATGATCCTTACTTACACTATCAGTATATGTGAAAGATTTGTGTGATTTTGAAATTGCTTCTGGAGGCCTTCATTTTTTTTTGAAATTGAACAATGAGCTTGCACAATTATACCCGTTGAAAAAAAGCCAATTTCCATTGAACTGACAGCACTTTATCTATGGGTATTCTCAGGTTGCTGAGCGGGAGAGACTGTTGACACGGAACCAACATGACAAGTCTGTGTTCTAGCAATTCATGCCACAGATTGCCTTTTCCAGAAGAGCCACTGTTAGAATTATTTTACCCCTGTAATGAAAAAGAGACTCAGTGTTTTGTTGTTAGATTGTGATAGGAGCTAATTCCCCCTTTGCATTTTAAAGCATGATGACATTTTCCCAAATCACATCATGTCAAGCTCAAGCGTATAGGTGCCTTGCTTTGTTTTGCTTTACTGTCAAGCCCTATCATCCGGTCTGGGTAAATTCTGATATAGAATTTTGAAGGGCATTTAAGAAATTAGCATTCTAGTGAAAGACCACAAAACAAATTTTCAAATAAAAAGTTTTCGTGTGCCGAAAATCATTTTTTTAGACAATCTAGAATGTATTATTTGTTTCCAGGCTTACTGAAAAAAAAAAAACAAACCTAATTCTATTTGTCATAAAATTTGTTTGTTCTATTTCTTGTATTTTAAAAATGTGTCTTCAAATGGACAAAATATCTTCTGAACTCAGCAGTTTTTCATGCAAATAAAACTGCTTTGAGCAAACTTTCCAGGCCTGCAAATGCTGGGGCAGGAGAGCACATCTCAGGAGACCACTCCTGGTCATTAGGCCAGGCCTTTCCATGAAGCAGGTCCAAGTTTTTTTCTTTTGATCATGACTGGTTTCCACATAAGACACTCACTACAGGTTCGGGTGCACGTGAACTGGAACTAGAAGTTGAAACCTGACCTGGATTAAGATCTGTGTTTTCCTTCATTTCTACTGTAAAGTAGGGCTGTGGCATTCCAAGTGTTGTTTGTGTTCTGTAGTTCCTGTAGAATAATGGCCCTTTCATTCTTGGCAGTAAACAAGGAACCCAACAAGTGGCAATGTAATGGGCTGGAAGGTAAAGATAGGATATGAATGGGTGCAGAAGTCAACTCTTCTCAAGTTGGAAATGCATCTTCTGTTTCAGGATCAGAAGAAAAAATTGAATAATGAAGTGATTCAAGTATATGGATATATAAGTTTAACATTCTAATGAAAGAGTTTGGGGTCAAAGGTAGGAAAGAAGAAGATGTGATAAAGACACTTAACAGAATGATTCCAAAGTTCATTTGGAAAAATAAACTTGAGAGAATAGTGATGAAAGTTTTGAAGGTGAAATAATTAAGGGGAACTTAAACAACAGATATTTTAAACAATTATAGGCTGAGATAATTAATATTGTTTTATTGCAGGAATAACTGAAAGATAAGTGGGAAAGGGCTGCTGCTAGCCCACATGGTATCTTTGTGCAAATTAGAGAAACCCTGACCACTCTTCCAAGGAAGTTCTGCAGGTACTTGGCTAGAAGCTGAGGATGCCTTTGTAGTTAGAAAAGACACCCCTTTCTCAGACTCATGGATAAGCTTCACTGGCACGGCTGGAAGGGGGGCCTGGTTGGATTTCAGTCTGCATTATGCCTTTTTTGGGGGGAGTCCTACTGCATTGTGTATACTGTTTTATCACATCTGGAAGTTCATAAACAGACCCTATAACTAAATTAATATATGATAAGGATTACTTCCAAGACCACTGGGGAAAGAATGGATCATTCAGTAAATGGTGTTGGACACTTAGGTAATTATCCTGAAAAAAGAAAAAAAGGACAAAAGCCTTACCTTAGATTTCATCAAACTAAATTGGAAAGAAAAAGCAAAAAGTAAAATTACAAAATGCTAGAAGAAAATATAGGTGATTAGTTAGAGTAGAATGTCTTTATAAGCATTACCAAAGAACCCAGAAATCATAAAAGACTACATAGAAAGAAATTCTATGCAGTCCAAAGAAGAAAAAAACCCCACAATAATCTAATTATTTAAAATTAAGTTTAAAGAAACAAATACTTTAGTTTTTTTCTAGAGATTAGTACATTTGTTAAAGAACCCTTAAAGATGAGTAAGGAAAATAAAAATATACAAATCCATAGGGAAAAAAGAAAAATAGGCAAAATATATACATAATAGCCAATTTATAAAAGAAAATATAAATGCCTCCTAACTGTATGAAAATATGTTCAGCTTTATTAACAGTGAAAGTAATACAAATTAAAACAATGATTGAGCTGAATTTTCACTTAGATTATTTGAAAACTTAGAGTGTCCAGATGAAAAAGTAACAAGCAAGATGGCATAGTTTACACAATAGCACTTACATACATTAAAAATACATATAAAAATAAATATTTAGAATTATTTTTAATTCAAGAATACATATAAAAACGAAAAAAGATACACATTAAATACATTAGAATGAGTATTTGTGTTGGGTAAGTGAATGGGAGAAAATAGGAATAAAAGTGCTTCATTAAATAACATTGAGAGGGGGACTTCCCTGACTTCCCTGGTGGCGCGGTGGTTAAGAATCCACCTGCCAATGCAGGTGACATGGGTTCGAGACCTAGTCTGGGAAGATCCCACATGCTACGGAGCAACTAAGCCTGTGCGCCACAACTACTGAAGCCTGCGCTCTAGAGCCCGTGCTCCACAAGAGAAGCCACCGCAATGAGAAGCCCGCTCACTGCAATGGAGAGTAGCCCCCTCTCACCGCAACTAGAGAAAGCCCATGTGCAGCAAAGAAGATCCAACACAGCCAAAAATAAATAAATTAATAATAATAATAACATTGAGAGGGACCTGTGGGAACTTACAGGATGATGATGTGCCAAACATGGAGAAGCACGCTTCACACAGCCAATCCACACCTAACTTTCCTTACTAACTACATGGATAACATAAGTAATAAATAAAATACAAGCAATGACTGTTGAAGACATGGCACTACCCTACATATTGTTCATGGGAGTATGCATTTTTATAAAGTTTCCAGAATTAATTTGGCAATATTAGGCGGGGCAAGTGAAGTAAACTTTTGCATTAGTACCTGAATTGGGGGATTGCAGTGGCCCAAAAAGCGGCTAGGAAGCCCGAGTGTGGTGAAAATGGTGTCTCAGTGGACGATCAGCCTCCTGTGATGACTTGGAGCCCAAGCAAGATGTGGAGGAAATGGGCTCAGAAGGCAGCCTGGACGGTGTGCTGGAGCCATAGGCAGGTGAGGAGGGCACAAGAAAGCTGTCATCTTGAGTTATTGGTCCCTGAACAGAATGATGAAGATGTTCCTGAGGAGGAGTGGCCTGGCCATACAGGGGAAGGGGCTGTGACAGACATGAGAGATTGGTTTTAGACAAGGACACTGATTAAATAAGAAAACATAATAAGAATAATGGAAGTGGAAGCCATATTTTCATTGGAGAAGAATGGAGTTACAAAAATGGAAAGTGGAATTGGACTGGAATTGAAGGCAAGTGTATGAACTCATGGCTTTCAAAATGAAAGAAAGAGAAAGAGAGAGAGAGACAGAGAGAAAGAGAGAAGGAAGGAAGGAAGAAAAAAAGAAAAAGAAAGATGTGCATGTATTCCTCTGCTTTGGCCATTGAGAGGACCTAAGTAAAGCAAAAACCTAATAGCAATGACATTGCGCCTGGAACTCATCTTCTAAATACCAGCCTTTGGTAAAAGGGACTGGCTTCTTTGGAGATATGGCTGATTCCAGGGCTGGGGTTGGGAAAATACAAGATGAGACTTGAATACCTTTTTGTGCTCAAAAGTGATAAAGTGTTCCTAAATGATGGAGACTTTGCAAAGAACACAGAAGTCAGCTTGAAATCTGAAGCAAATGGGAGATAATTTGAATGTCAAAATAAATCAGGATAGAAACAGATAAGAATTTGAGTAAAGTAGCAAACCATATGTCTATACTAACATAAATAAATAAATGAAAAATTAGAAGTTTGATAAGAGATGAAATATTTACATAGTTTAAAAGTACCTCCCCAGAAAATACCTACCAGTTACAAAGGAAAAGGGGTTAACATTACAGAGAAACCTGACAATACCATCATCTTAATCAAGTGAAGATCATCAGTGATGGGACAATTCAAAATTGGATGCAGCTTGATAGAATTTTAAAAAATATATTGTATTATACTTCCATGGTTTACCAGCCAAAGATTCATAACCTGAATCTAACATGGTAAATTAAAGGACATTTTGCAGTATAACTATAGAGCAATTCTCAAAAGTATTAATGCCATGATAATCAAAGAGACATAGTAACTAAATACTTGTAACGCGTGATCTCAAACTGAACCCTGTTTATATAAAGGAAATAATAGGGATAATTGAGAAAACGTGAATGGGACCTGAGAGGTAGATGTAGAAATATGTCAGTGTTAATGTCCTGATTTTTGATGGTTTACCTTACTTATGGAGAGGTCTGTGTTTATAGGAAGTACACAAAATTGGGCAGGATGGGGTATAGTGTTGGTAGGTTATGCTCAAATGGTTCAGAAAAAAATTATTATTTGTACTCTACCTGCAACTTTTTTGTGACTTCAGAGTTTTTTCAAAATAATAATGAAAGAAGTCTGTGCTCTAACCTTGAGAATCTACTGCTAGGTATTTGTTCTAATGAAATAATTGGCAAGGGACAGGCAAAATATGTACAGATGGTGTACAAAAGTATGTGCACAGATGTCCTTAATTTCTTTGTTTATAATAGCAAACAAATTGTCAATAAACACTGGTAAGGGAAAAGCCCACAATATACTCGTATACGGTTAGGAAGTAGAAAGTATGTACAGTACAGTATACTTCCTTGTGAAAAAAGCAAAAGAAAAATGTAAGTGGTTGTACATACTGGATAATGGCTTTTCTCTACTCTTGATTTCCATGCTAAAATATCTTTTCTGGGTCTTTACTCTTTTGCCCTTGGAGAGGTGTTGTGACATATGTGATACATACATTTAGGAATAAACCTGGGAAGAGTTATTGGGAATGCAGAGTTCATCTACACCTTTTCTCTCTTCCTCCCTCCCTCCCTCCCTCTCTCTCTCTCTCTCTCTCTCTCTCTCTCTCTCTCTCTCTCTCTCTCTCTCTCTCTCTCGATCCCTCCAAGGAATGGATCTCAGAAAACAGAATTTAACTCCTTTTTCCAGACACTGGCTCCTCCTAGATAGGGAGCCTGGGAACTACAGTGACTGAGAATGTTATTTTGGTTGTTCATTTTTAGATTTACCAATTCAAACCAGGTCTCTGTCAATACTACAGGTAATACTTTAGCTTTCATTTTAAACTTTTGTTTTATTTCTCAATTTATTCTCAACCTAAGCATAGAGAAGAAATGTTATTTATTGGAGATTCTCTCAGAGACTTCAACAATACTTGGAGGGTATAGAGCGAATATTAGCAATGGGTACTCTTGATGGTGGGAACACAGGTGATTTTTATTTCTTTTTTGTATTGTCCCTATTCATTTTTTTTTGCAACGAGTATGTTTCATGTTCTTAATCAGGGGGACCAAAATAGACTGAAAGATAAAATGATGGAAGATAGAAAGTAAAATGTAACACTTTTTAACTCTGGAACCCAGGTCCCCTTAAGAATTCAATGGACATTTGGCCATTGTTGCACATAACAAAAAGAAATATGCCCCTTTTCAAGTCACATGACTGAGATTTTGAATTCCATTTTGGTTTTTATTTCCTTTTTAAAAAATTGTTAAATACTTTAACTGATGTGTTTGCTGTAATATAGAGCTAAACAACCAATATGATAGCATGTTTTTTAATATTTTTGTAATAATCAGCAATAAAATGTTATTCTCGACATAAATAATAGGTAGTTGTCCGTCTTAGTCAAGGTTTTTTTAGTTCAAGTAAGAGAAACTTGGAAACTGGCCTGAGCCAGAAAATTAATTTAAAAATATTAGGAGGCTGCTGAGTCTCTATCAGAGTCCATATGTTCCTATGATGAATGTGAAGACTTTCCAAATGGAAATCTGAGTATTTGCTATTGGTAGCAAATTAAGCATAGTCTAATGGTAGTGCCCTGCCAGAGCCTCTGCAGCCTTTCTCCTTGGCATCTCCCTTCTTCAGTTCCTGGGTCATGCTATAGATCTGATTTTAAATCTTGTTCTATTTGATTTTAGTGTTTTTAAAAACTCTGTTCTGACATCTTTGAGATTTTCATACCTCTAAGCCATTTCATAAAGCAGTTCATATCAAAAGTCAGGTTATAAAAATTATAGAGCAATAGCAAGTTTAGAGATTTTAAATGTTGGGAAGAAATATAAAAATTAGTAATCTTTAGCCCTCTGTGTAATGATTAGAAAAAGACAGTTATGGGGATTCATGCATCCTCATTCATCCATCCATGATGGATATACTTTATAGTTATAATTTTTTCTCTTTTTGGCAACTTCCAAGTCTCATGGAAAGGGAGCATAGAACTCTAAAGAGAAGTCTATGAAATGCCTTCAAGAAATTATTTTAGTGGCTAATTCAGGGGGAAGCTGGTGTAGTAGAGAACCCCTACTCACAAGGAAGATATAGGGTCTTATCTCTGAGAACTTGGGAATCGTATAAAAGTCCAAGCAACTTTCAACATTGAGTAGGGTGAGAAAAGGTTTAGAAAAAGTTCTCCTTAAAGATATCAGAGGCAAATGAATAAGAAATAAGTACATGTTTTGAGATTTTCCATTAATTTAAACAATGGAGCTTGTAATGTTTGATTTCTGCAGCCTCATTTATTCTTATGACCTGCTTATTCAAGTGGACCTGCAAGATATTGAAGACTAAACTAGTGTTTCTCAAAGTGAGGTCCACAGATCCTAGTGATTTGTTGGTGTATCCTTGGGAGCCTAGAGTTCTCTATTCAAAGTTTTAAATATTGTGTTAAAAGAACACACCCATATACTTATAATTATATAATGTAAGCATGGATTTGGTCATCTGGTCAACCTCCTTATTCCTAAGTACTATGGGCTATCATTTGATTTATTTTTACAATCATTTGAACATTAAGTGATCACCTAAATGGCATCATTTATTTTTTAGTGGTTGTTTGAAAATTAATCATTTAAAGGTTATTTACAGAAGAAGCAACTAGCATTGTCCTATGATTAATGTTTTCAATGTAAGTATTTTACTGTGTGCTTGACTGTTATGATAAAGTGGAAACATAGTTAAAAGAGGATTCTATCCACGTATGAAGAGGCCTGATTTCTGGTCCTAGCTTTAGCACCTCCTAACGATGAGATTTGGGGAAAGTCAATTAAGATTCTTGGACTTCAGTTGCCTTGTATTTAAAGTAAGGGAGTTCGGCTAGAGCTGGGTAATCCCTAAACTTAGTTTTCGTTTCAAAAATTGTGATGTTGTATTTTTTTTAATGGAAAAAGCATTAGGGAGAAGAAAATTGATTCAGTTAACAAGGTCTTTTGGGGAAATTTCTAGTACCATCCTCTAGTTACAGCCAAATATAGTGGGATGTAAGAACCAAATATTTATTGAGTACCTTGTCTGTGCTTGACACTACTCTAGTCTAATTCCTGTAAATGTGACTGGGACTCTGTGAGTTCTATTATACAGTTCCTTTTGGCAGCTGTAATTGCGTCCAGCGTCCTAGGGCACAGAATAAGTAAGTATGGAGTCTGGAAAGGAATATGACTAGTCTGATTCTAAGCCCTGGATTCCACCGTAACATATTATCTTGTTAGCCTTGCAAAAATGCTTTTTTTCCTTTCTCCATCTATTTTCAGGTTCAAATGAAAAATTTAGTGAACTAAATTCTGAGCAGCATCTCAAAAGATTTTAGTAAATGTCCTCTCATCCTCAAAGAATCGCTTAAACGAGGATATTCCTCCTTCTTGTCCTGCTTCCCACACAGAAGTTTACCGTGTCAGTGAGGATGGTTTGTTGTGTTTTCCCTCGAACCCCACGTAGATGTCCTGAATTCTGAGGTTAATATCTGAATGGAGCAAATGAGCATGATCTGGTGGTGGAGGCAGTTTTCTGTTTTCTTTCCTTTCCTTTTTTTTTTTTTTTTTTCTTGTAAGGCATAACAAAGTGCAGAGATTCAGTCAGGTTTAAAAAACTGAGAAAAAATAATTTAAAAAGTGTAGAGGTGCGGTCAGAGCCACAGCAAAAACTGTGTCAATGCTTTCTTAATAAAGGCTGTAAAGAAGGTATGTGCTACTCGTGTGTGTGCTTCCTTGGACACTTTTGTTTTGTTTTGTTTTGTTTCTTGTTAAGCAGCAGAAGTGCTTTGAAATTGTGTGCGGAAAAAAAGAGAGACAAGAGAAGGCGAAGAGTCCCGATCCGGTGCTTTAGGAAGGAGGTTCAAAAGGAAACGCGGCGGGGGACGAGGGGTGGGGGTGGGGAGAACGGCGTTTTGGCTCCCGTGCCGGCTAAGAACCGGGTAAGGTAAGGCCTCGTCTTCTCCGGTCGAGTTTCTCTCACGTTCCACTCTCCCCCTGGGTCCTGCGTGCCGACGCCATATAGCCCAGCGGGCCCACAGGAGACGAGCATCAGAGACCGAAGAAAGTCAGCGAGCTGGAACCCAGGCGTCCCGTTTGGAAGTGTCCAAGGAGATCGCCCCAAGTGCGCCAGCCGAGTCTGGGAGAGTTTCCTTCTGGCCGAGAGGGGGAGCCCCGCGTTCCCAGCCGGCAGCGACCCGGAGTCCCGAGCCTCGAGCCCCAGCCGCCAGCTAGCGCCAGTTTTGGCTTCAGCCGATTAGGAAGAGGAGGGAGGGAGCCGAGAGCGCGTAGAGGGAGGGGACCGGAGCCGGAGGGTCCCGAGTCCAGCTCGCTGTTGACGTAGAGAAACTTTCCCTCTCGGCCACGGAAACGGCGCCCCGGCTGCGCCGGAGCGGAGATCTCCAGGCTCCGAGGACGCGGCGGCTCTCCATGCCCCTGCCCGGAGCCTGACCCGACTGCATCAGTCACTAAGGTACGGAGAGACCGCGGTTCATCTGGGGGCTTCCCTGGCTGCAAACCCAGCGTCCCGCCAGGTAGCGTGCAGTCTCTTTTAAACTGACATCCTGAGAGGCGGCGGGCGGTGGTCAGCCCCGGCCGGGTGCCGGGGAAGGAGGGCGTGGGGCTGCTCGCCGCCACTACCCGCCGCTTGGCAGGTTGCAAAAATTAAGACACTGAAAGGCTCAGGAAGTCGTCCAGCAAGAAAGGAGGCTGAGAGACCTGTTGACTACTGCCGTGGCAGTGCTGCAGGGATGACGGAGAGCCTCCCGAGGTCGGGGACGCAGCGGTCTCCGGACTCCTGGAGCCCTTTGTGGTAACTTTGGTCCGGGGGGCCGGGGCCGGTGGTTAGGAGCTGGAGGGGGCGGTGGGGCGCGGGTGGATCAGGACGGCTGAGGGTGTGCGGACCAGACGGGACTGAGCAGGCAAGTCATCTCTGGGTCACAGCGAGGCTACCCAGGAGCGAAACTTCTTCCAGCGTAACCTCCCTTTTGTTGGCTCCGGGAGAGAGTGTGGGCATGGGGGGCGGGGAGGCGCGAAGCTCCGAGGCCGGGCCGTGGATTCTTTAAAACCCAGGGCTGGGAGGGCCCAAACTCAGGGGCGGCGCCCACATGGTTACCCTCTGGCTGGGTGGGTCGAGTAGTTCCTTCTGGCGGGCGCTACCTTAAGAGAGGCGCACGGCGCTGCGGGGTGCTGAGACCCTGGGCTCTCGGTCCCGCCGTTGAGCTCGCTCGCCCGGGTCCACCACCCCGGGGGGCTGATTCACTGCACGGATCAGAACCCAGCGCGATCGGTTCTTCCCTGTGGCTCCTGGGGCCGCCGCTCCGAGTTCCGTGTGTGCGGGAGGGAACTCTGGGCAGGCTGGTTTTCTTGGAATGTGTTTACGATGTTGAATGGAACTTGAACAGGAAGCTGGGCGCTGCAGCTGGAACAAGCTTGCCAGGGTAGAGTAAGGAAGACGTAGCTGGTGTTGGGCTTGGCGTGTGCACTTAGTACCTTGGGCAAACCCCGAGTAAGTGCGGTTGTCGGTCAAGGTATCCCTTCCTGGGTCCTAGCAGTTTTTCCGACTGAGCTCGCCTTATTTCCACTGGCAATCAGGCATTTACATGCACTATTTCAGTCTGCAAGGTTGACAAAGTATAACGCAATTAGGAAGAATTTAATAAGTTTATTTTGGGACCTGCTTTTTTTTTTTTTTAAATCTTGCATAAGCACTTGAGAATAAAAGTTTTTGGAGAGTGTTCGAGTCGTGACTCCCCTTGTTAATTTCTAGGACTACAAGGAGACCCGGACACTGATGATTTTGTGTCTTTGATGCCAAGTGGGTGATAAGGTGGTAAAGGAGGGCAGTAATGAGACAGAGTGAATGTGAGGAGGTAGGAAACTCTGAGAGGAGTTGGGCATTTTTCAGATTTGCAAATCGCCCCTTTTTCTGCCAGTCTTTCCCTCCTTCCCCCACATAAACAAGTAACCTTGCTAGAAAACCCACCAATTGGGAGAGTGCAGTCGCTGGTGACTACAAGCCTTGCTGGAAACAGCAGACAGACTAAGGTACTGCCCCACTGCATAATTAAAAGGTCTCCTTGAGCTGTCCAGGAGTGTTTTCCAAGTTTTTACCACTGACAAGGAAAGAAGAGAGGAACCTGGCCGGCAGCCAAACTAGACTGAGCTCAGTAGCCAGGCATGAAAGGGACTGGGGAAGTTGCTGGGGATAATTGGAAAGGAGCTGTTGGTTGTACTTGGGTTTAAACAAGGGGTTTCTTTTGCAGTGAGAATTTTTAGGTGACTAAGATCAGTATTCTTGGCAAAAAAATAAGCTAAGCATAGAGTGCAGTGGGATGTGACAGAGGAGAGTGAAAGAAGCGGTCTAGGAGGGATGTCTGACCCTTCCCTATCAGTGTTGCAGTGGAATAGCTGGGGGCCTGGTGCTTTTTGTGCGATCATACTTTGCAAATACCCACACTTTGTTGCTATTTGTCTCCTCAGCTTGGACTAGGCTTGCTGCAACTTCAAGCCCTTGACCTTGACCTTCTTTGTTTTCACAGCCAGTAAGAACTGAAGACTTGGGTTTTGAGCAGGTGATTTTCCACCTAAATCGAATAATTCAATTAGGTATTCTCAAATGGCACAAAACTAGGTCATGAAATTAAAGTGGAAAATGTGTCCAAATGTCTTCCCTGTGTTTGTCAAAAGTGATCCCGATAATAGAACTTGCTCTTTCACCAGAAGGAGTAGAAGTTGGTGTGATCTCAGTATTTCACACATTGGCCCAATACGTTAAGGCCCTGCTGCTTCCAAGTTCTGGACTAGCCAGGAACTGAGAGTCTTATCTGCAATTAGGACCCTTCTTTTATGGGTTAAAATTGTTATGTTTCCTCTTTTTTTTTTTTTAGGAAGGTTGGTCTACTGTTGTGGGTTTGGGGGGGGTTGAATAGTAAAAAACGCTAATGTGGTATTTCCTCTGGATTGGTGAGTTTGGGATTGTGAATTTCAGCCTATTCTCTGAGATTGACTTTATGAATCACCCTTGGCAATGTGCTTTCCCTGTCTATGATTTCAGTTTTTCCACTTGCAAAATAAAGAAATTTCCTTTGCATAATTACGAGCTTACAGTGAGCTTTGAAGAGATGAAATTATGTTAATAGGTTTTTAGATATAAAGGTCATAGGGCTTCTGTCTGGGTTGATTCAATTGAGATTTATAGGGTAAATTGGAATATTTATACCTAAAATACACATGTAATAGTGACATATCTATTTAATTTATAAAAATTACTACTGTGCATTTTAATCATAGCTTTAGTTTAATCATAAATTTTATTTTTGGAGAATATTGGGTGAGATTTTCTTATGACTAAAGCTGAGTCATTCTCTCAAACAGAAAAGAACAATCAGCAAATTCACTGACTTTTTTATTTTGGTTTATATTTATACTCAAGGACCAGTTATTTTTTTAAGACCAGCTCAATTTTGCCTTTATGAGAAGTTACCAAATATATTTGCACAATTTGGCTCCCTTCTTGGAAATAACACTTGAGAGACTGAAATACATTTATGATGTACAAACAAACTTTCTTTTCCCAATGGCCACAACAGTTTCCTTAAAAGTTTAGAGGGTAGATTTAGGAGCCATTCATTAATTGATTCAACCAATATTTGTTGCATACTTTTTATGTCCGAGGAAACATCAAGCTTGGATTTTAAATCCCAGCCCTGAACTTTTCAGCACTGTGATTTGTGCGGATTATTTTCCTTCTTAAATGTTTTACCAACATATAATTTATTATCTATATTGCTATCCGTAATGTATGAACTTTTTGACTATTGATACATGCATGATAATTGTGAAATATTTAATTTTTTAGTCTGACATATCAATTAGTAAAATAAACTACCTATTTTTATAGTTCAATGTACTGTATCATACTCTTGGATGTGTAACTTAACTATTTTTCAGGTGAACAGGTTAGTGTATTAGAGAAAGAAAACAGAATAAATATGGATAAATTAAAGGATAAGATCTTTTGGTAAAATACTTAATCATAACTTTTATTTTTAGACTTTACCTTATCATTAATAGTGAATCTATAAAAAGTGGAAGTATAAGGAAGATTGCAGTTGAATTTATGGTCATCTTAACACGACAGGCACTTTTTTTGAATAATCAAAGAACAAGTGAATGTTCAAGGATGTAATAGGGTAATTTTAATGTAAAATAACCAGTTTTGCTTTTGATTTTAAACTTAACATTTTAAAAATCTTACTCTCCATTGCTGAATATTAGATAATTTAAATTTTACTTAGCAGAGTACTTTGTGGTTCATTCTGAAAAACTGTGATTGTTTTGTAAAACCTCTAAAGAACAAAAAAAGTTATTTTATTCGAATATAATAATGGATTCAAAAGTAGTTACAGGACCCAACTGCATGACTGCTGTGAGCCCTGGTCCCTAAACATGTTAGAGGCTGGTGGATCTAATAGTGTTTGTTTTAATGCATTTAGAGATCAGGAAAGTTAAACTTGTTCCTATGGGAGCTTAAATATATTCAAATTGAAGAGGAAAAATAGTATAAACTTTGAGCAGAGAAATTGCTTTGCTTCCAGTGAGGATATGAAATTGAAATCAGCCCTTTATTTTTAAAGACAATCGCTAAAGTCACTGTTGCAGAGTTAGGCTTAGAAAACAGTTCTTATACTCTTTTTAGGCTCTGTTATTTGCTAGTTTTGTATTTGTTTTATGCTAAGAAAATGTTTTCAGCCACTCTAATGATACTTATAGTGCATGATTATTTTTCATCAGAAAACAGTTAATTGAGTCAAATACTGAGCAGGAGAATAAGTACAAATTTTCTGTTTACCACTGAAATGGTATAATTATAGTAAATTTGGAATTAGTTTCATCATTCACTATTGTATACTTAAGGATAGCTTTGGAAAGACTGCTCTAATTTGCTCACATAATATGAATAAGTGAGTTAATTTATGTAACAATTGGGATTGAGAAGATTAATATGACTTTTTTTTTTTTTGAACACGTTGGGTCTTCGTTGCTGTGCGCGGGCTTTCTCTAGTTGCAGCGAGCGGGGGCTGCTCTTCGTTGCCGTGCGCGGGCTTCTCATTGCAGTGGCTTCTCTTGTTGCAGAGCACAGGCTCTAGGCGTGCAGGCTTCAGTAGTCGTGGCACGAGGGCTCAGTAGTTGTGGCTCGCGGACCCTAGAGCGCAGGCTGAGTAGTTGTGGCGCACGGGCTTAGTTGCTCCGCGGCATGTGGGATCTTCCCGGACCGGGGATCGAACCCATGTCCTCTGCATTGGCAAGAGGATTCTTAACCACCGCGCCACCAGGGAAGTCCCAATATGGCTATTTAAAAGAGTTTTAAATAACACTGTATATATTTTTCAGGGTGCACCTACTAGACAATATCTAGATAGTAATAGCCGTCTTTATTTCATGTTTGTTTCTTGCTATTAACATTATATAAATATACCTACATATAATCTTCATCACATGCCTTCTGAAGAGGAGATTCAGAATATATGTTAGAAACTTCCAATCCTTGGATAGCTAATCCCTCCCCCATATATATGTTTATATGTATATGTATGTATATATATGTACAGAGAATTATGACATATGTATTCTTTGATGTTTCTCTATTTGTGCTAGGTATATTTTTCGTAGGAAAAAGCAACTTCAATTAATTGATATTTCTGAGCTAATTTTAACCATTAGTTTAAAATCTTTTCCAGATGACTCTTGCTAGAGATTCTTGATTTTTTTTTTTTTTTTTCCAAATTTTAAAGGAGCTTTCATGCTTTTATTTATACCTGTAAAGGATGAGAAAAATAGTGTAAAAGACCTGGTATCATTGTTCTTGGTTAATGGCTCTGATGGTGACATAATCATGGAAGCCTTTTCTACCTTTCTTAAGTAGAACACAGGCAAATGTGCAGTTAACTACTGTCAGAAGGTAAATTCACTGCTTGGAAGGTGGCTACTACTGCTAAGTTTATAAGGTTCTGTGAAGTGAGAATTGTGTGTAAATGTAGTGTTTTCCTGGTATTGTATAGCTTTTTCTTATGATTATCAGATGTTATAGTTGATCTGTTCCCTGATACTTCAACCACAAGTCCTCCAAGAATTTCAGGGAACATAAACTTTGACAGAGCTGTTAACCAAGAGCAGATTGAATGATTTGGGCTCAGTCTTTAATCCACTCTCTTGTAGAAGTGATGATAGCCATTCAAATGACCAAAACACAGCTCGTTGAGAGGTTTGGTAGAAGGAAATAAGTAATAGAAGAGCACAAGTAACCTACTAAAGGAATCATTAAGGATTGGATGTATAATCTTTTAAAATAGTTATGTAATATTTCATCAAATGATAACTAAGCTCTACTTCTCACTTAGTTTGTAATAGTGATTTTAGACAGCATTTTGGCTAAAAAGCAAACAGAACCATTTGTGCTGTGGCAGCAGATCTCCAGTTTGGGGTAATTAACAGTTGATATAAGAGAATGCACTTGATTTTAGCTTCTTGATTTCTCTTATAGCTGTTTACAACCATCAAGAGTGCCAGTAAAATTTTAACAGCAAATAGGTTAATTTACCCAGATTTCCACATGGGTGAGTTAAAACATAGTTTGGTAAGTACTGATAGGAGTTTTACTTAAGAAGACAGAGTACTTTGTAGAGTGTTTTTACAGGTCAATGTGCATGTTATTCTCATAATCTATTTAATTTTTGTCTGCCTTTGAACAACTCCATAAAAAATATGGAACTTTGGCTGATGGTAAAACTTTCTTACTACCTCCTTGAGGATGTGCACTATTATAATCGTAAAAATGTCCTTAAATGTCAATTTTTGCTGGTAGTACACATAAATATAGAGAAATTTGGCTTACTGTAAAGAACCATTGTTTGAGTTAATTCCAAAGCAATTTATCTCTATGCTGCATATAGTAATTGAGTATAATTAGTAAGAAGCTACTTATGCAGTATAGTTTAGCAAAATACAGTTTGAGAGAATTGTTAAAGAGAAATATTTGAGTAAATGAATTGTATTTGAAATTATCTAAATGCCATCTGAAATGGCAAAAGTCTATTGAAATTTCAGATCTATAAAGTAACAATGCTTTATAATAAGAATAGGTATTGTTTTGAAATTTTGTGAATTATTATTTCTGTTTTATATCATTGTGACTCTGGATATCTAGGAGAAAAGCCTTTAAAATTCTTTATGGCAAACAAGTAAGATTTATTATATTGCCCACATTGTCTTTAATTCTTTTTAAAGGAAGAACTGCTACTAAATTTATAACATGTGAATTTATCATAGGCTTAATTGCTTAAATTAGGTAGACTAGGAAATTTATGATTAATTTGGAAAAATGAAATTTCCTAGAGTAGTGCAGATGAGGCTTTAAAAAACAATGTTGTAATAAATCTTTCTTTGGGACTTTCTTATTCGATGAGATATACGGACTTTCTCTTAAGTCTTCATAAAAATTTGCAATCTTCCCCCACCCCCGTTTCTCATTCTGAAAAATGTAACTAGGTTTAAAGTATGAGTTGACAAATAAGGGATTTTTATATTATCCAATGGAATTTAATATTTATTGAACACTGTTTTTTTTTTTTTTTTGGCAGTTATGTTCTTTTAGTAGTGGGTGACAGAGACCTATCCCCAATTACCTTAAATAGACTTAAATAGAACTTGTTATTTCCATATAATTCTGTGCTACAGTGGAGAGAATATTGAAGGAGTAGGGGTAGAGGTTATTCATCAGCACGAGGGGAAGCAGTGTCTGGAAAGAAAGTGTGGAGGTGACTCCTAGGCAAAGGATGAAGATGAAGTTAGCAAGCAATGAAGGAGAGCAGTTCAAGACAGTGAGGGGTAAAGGCAAAGAGGCATGGAACCCTGTGAATGGTTTAACAGAGCAAGCTGAATTTCAGAACTTTGGAGATGTTTCTCCTTTCTATCATCATGTTGATGACCGTAATCATTAGTAATTGCATATGGGAGTTTAAGAACTTTAACTGGATTAATTATTTTAAAAAACTGCTATCTTCTTTTTATTTCTTTTTTAATTTCTCCAGGTCTAACTAACATGTAATTGGAGTCACAAGGAGTTGTGCGCTCCATTTCACACTCGTTGTTGGGGGGGGTGTCCATGAACTTGGATATAAAACAATAACATTATTACTCTTGAACACCTCACTTAAATTTAGTATGTTTTTCAGTTTTGAAGGCAGGGAAACACACACACAAACGATCTTAAGTACCTATAACTTTCTAGAAGTTGCACGTATTTATTGTCATGTCTCATTACTCTGCACATATTTTGAAACATTTTTATGTTTACCACCAGTTTAAAATTACAATAATAATTACACCTGCTTCTAGGTATTATTTTTTATATGTGGATATATCTATAGACATGTAGCTATATCTCAAATTGTTTTTAATGTAATTTAATGATTGTACTTTAAATCTGTTTCTTTTACATAATTTATATTTTGTTTTATGCATTTAAAAAGAGTTTTTGAAAAGGGATCTGTAGACTTCATTAGCCTGCCAAATGGATTCATGGCACAAAAAAGTTTAAGAACCCCTGAAAATCTATACTGATTTCTTTAGGAGTGCCAGTGAGTTGCACTGTCATTTAATGAGGATAAAAGAAATTGAAGTTATTTAACTCAGTTTTACCTGATAGCATGTAGTTATGTAGAGATGTCCCATATTGTTTTTGGAAGTAAATTCCCGATAAATAATACTTATTTTGCAGATAATTTGCTTTATTCAAGAAGTGTGTGTGCAGTTTTTGGTTATCTCACTTAGTAACAGCTCAACAAAGAAGCATTTAATTTTATTTCAGAATCTGTATATTAAAAAAATAGATTTAACTTTTTCACATTATAGCATTAACTATTTTTGGAAGGGTTTGGCTGGGAATTTTGTCTTGTCGTACTGGTTTATTTTTCATATATGAATGTTTTGTCTTCTCAGCTTCACTTTAAGCTGCAGGGGAGAGTAGATATGTTTTGCAAGAGAGAATAGATATGTTAAACAGGTTTTTGTGTCTCCTGTTTAGTAACAAATAACCATGCCACTATTAACAATTTCCTGTGAATACTAAGGAAAAAATAAATAATTTATGTACATATGGAAACTTGATTTTTTTTCTATGCATCACTGAGTTACTTAAGGTTATATATTTGGTTATGTGATGTGTTATTGGTCATGATCATTATAGATGAAAAATTTAATGTGTGCCAAGAATTTTGGAAAATAAGAATACAGAATACATAAAAGTATAGCAAATTATGGTGTTATGAAGGGATATATAATTAAAACATAGATGATGTAATTTATTGCCTTATATTCCCTTTCTTCTTTTTGCCTGGCTTGACAATTCTGTGAAGATACCACCTCCATTTTAAAATTAGTTTCCTGTTTTACTGATACATGATCTAATTGAAACTGATGACTCAATTTTATTTTTGAAATATATGACAAAAGCAGTTTCTTTAAAGTTATTAATTTGAGATAATACTATATAGAGCTTCACAATCATAAGTCAGTCCAATTTTAGTAGGTCTGGACCACCTTAACATTCCAAGGATGGGTACAAGGTAATGATTTTGTACTTGAAAATTGACGGTAGCTTCAAGATCACAATGAGTGACGATTATCTTTCAGTTTGTTTTTTGTTTTTGGCCCCACTTTGTGTCTTCTCTCATGGCAAGCATCAACCATCATTGACATTTAGTTGCATCCCTTCCCTGTTGGATCTCCATGTTCCCTCCAAATGACACGGAATAGCTTAAGCCAGGTGTGATGTTCCACCTGAAGTTAATTCTCCTCTCCATTTCGTGCACGTCGATTCATAAGAAGCGTATTTTCACTTCTAAGAGTCACATCACAGTCCTTGCTATTGGTTGCTTATTCAAATAATTTCCTTATTCCTCTTTGCTCATGGAACTCTTGTGTTATTCAGATGTTCACTACTCCCCACATAACTCAGGGTGATCTCGGCTGGCCTCGGCCTGCAGCAGCTTGAAGCAGGGTTTCGGTTCCCGGCCAGAGATTGAGGTCCGGCCGTGGCAGCGAGAGCGCTGAACCCTAGCGACTAGACCACTGGTCAGTGACAAGGCCCTGGCCCTTCGGCTTTGCAGAAAAGAATTCCCACAGAGACAGAAAGTAGGGACACAAGTAAAGTGTTTTTTAGGAGGAAAAAGGGTACGGTACGTGTGGATAGACACACGGGCGGACTCAGAGAGAGTCGCCCTTGTGGTAGTTTAAGTCACTTATATGTGGCATTCCTTCCAGGTTTCCTTTGGCCAGTCATTTTGATTTGCCTGGCTCTGAGTCCGTGTTTGATACATCTCAGGATCCTCCCATGTGTGCACACGTATCTCTTAGTCAAGATGGATTCCAGCAAAGAGGCCTGTGGGTAGCTTGACATCACTCCTCTTTTGACCTCCAAGGAGCTTTTTAATTGGGAAGGTCTCCTTGACTTAGAGAATGAGGAATATGTGGTCTCTTATCTTTTATCTGGGCAGGGCTCAGCCTCTCCTATCTTCATCTTGGAGTATCTGTCTAGAGGGAACTAACTCCAGCTGCTTGGCCTGGGGCCCATCTATCTCCTGACTCAAGGGGAAGGCAGTTCATTTCTAATAAAAGTGGAATTTGGATTAGGCTGAGCTAATAGTCATGGCGTTTCTATTCCCCTTGTCAGTGATTGGTTATGGAGGGGGCACTCGTTCCTTGTCCCAGTCAGAGTCAATTATATGAAATGACAGAACTGGAGGGAGGGGGGGTAGAAAAACTTTCTTTACACTTGGGAAGGGGACATTGGATGAGAAGGCATACATATGTCAGCTCTTGATATTTGTCCTGTCTGGAATAGATGCTTGTAATTGCAATAGGGGGTCATCTTTTGTCCATGAAGATATCTAGCTCGAGGGCAAAACAAATGCGTCAATGATGAAAGAAAAAAATGTAAAGAACCTGGACGCTTGATGGCATTGTTGGGTCCCTGAATCAACCTACCATATTTCTGGATTTACTGTTGTGTAAGAGAATGAATTTATTTATTTTTCAAACCAGTTTGAACTAGACCTTTCAGTTACTTAAATGAGAAAGTATCTTACTTAGAACAGTTATTAAGTGGTATCTTAATTTGAAATAAACATTTTAGAAATAACAATTTAGATAATTAAAGAAAATTTATAGACCACTTGGGTTTTGTAAACTTTGGATATGATTAGTGCTATTACTCTATATAAATATTTTATTACTCAATTCACCAAATTTTATTATGTTTTTAATACAGTGATTGTATTAATCATCTTAACTAAAGTTATTTGGGGATGAATATATTCTACATATATCTCAGAATACATTATTCAATAAAAATAAAATAACTTGAAATACAAATTCAAAATCTAATCCATAAAATCACATCACTGTTTATTTGGTTGTTTGGTGTCTTTATTGTACTGGGAACGTTAAATGTACCTTAGGAAACATTGACGTACTCTCATTGCCTTGTCTGAGTAGTTTCAAGCTTGGAGTCATGATAAAACTAACGTAGTTATTTAAATACAAAAGATAAAGCTGATGGGAGTAAAATTAAGAAAATTGTGTAGTGCAGATGCATTCACAGAAGTAAAAAACAATGCAGACGTATAATAATCTTTTAAGTCAGAACTAGTGTTATAAAGCTCTAGTTCACTGGAACCGTAAGCAGTTTATTTTCTGCCGCCATGTTCATGGTGGTTCTTGCCACCATGTTGAGTTCTAGCTTTTTTTGCTGATTTACCATTATGCACATTGTTTTTTGCTGTATCAAAGTAAGGAGGTATATCTGAGTCTTTGTCCTCTTGCTCTAAAGGTTGTAGGAATTACCCAAAGCTGAGAATTGCCAAAAGCAGGAGTGAAATAGTGAGCTGGCCAAAAAGTTCGACCGAACGAACATTTTGGCCAATCTAATATATTTTAGAGTATTAATGCTGAAATGGTTTAACCAGTGGTTTAAGCAGGAGGTGGAGGCAAGCAAAACCAGGAATAATCTAACAGGCTCAGAATAGGCAAGTGTCACAGTGGGCAGGTTTGTTGGCAGTGAGGGGGTGTGAAAAACAGAAAGCTAAAGATGGTGTAGACAGTGGAGGTGAAGAAGGGCAGTGGTGAAACTGGAGGGAGAAACATTACAGATGGTGAAAAGTTGCAGTGGCAAATGGTTCATTGGTCAAGAAAGAACAAGGCTGTTGTATTAGAGCTGTATCAGTGTGGATGTTGAAAGTATGGAGATTGGGTTGGAGAGGGAAATGGACAGCCAGTAATTTGAATACCTTAGGAAAGTGAGAGACTTTAGAAGTTACTGATGGAGAGATCCAAAGTTAACAAGACCTCCTACATTACCGTGATTGAGATGTGCATATTTGTTTTTTGCATAAAAATGCTGTAAACATACTTGAGATGCTTCCTCTATGAGATCATGACCTTCTTTCAAAGTTAGGCAAGGGAACTAGAGAATACAAAGTGCTGGAATTCTCAGAGGATTATTGTTCTTTTAGAAGCTGTTGTTCAGGGATTGTTCTGGGGTATCCCTTTGCCCAGAATCAAAGTGCCCTCTGGTGACCTTTTCCTCTTTAAAAGGGAGCCACATTCTTGTGGGTTTTTGAATGTGAATAAATGCCTCTTAGTATGGAAACTATTATAAAGGAAGGGACTCTGCTTCTCCACTTTGGAAATTTTAGTAGAAAATATAAATAGGCTCACTGCAGATATAAAACGAGGAAGAGGATAAATATCCAGATAATTCAAATTCCAACTCTCACTAGTGCTAAAATAATCAAATAAAGTGAAAATCGTCATGCCCTTCCCCTACCCCAATCCTTGTCTCTCTTTATTAGGCTCTTCATGGCACATGAGCTCTTTTCTTAACCTGTTGTCTTATACCTGTGGTCCAAACCAAAAATGATTTTTTGAAGGAGAAATAACAAGAATATGACAGGGTTTAGGACACACTACGTCAAAATATGGTACCTTGACATACTGAATATTTCAACCTGAGGGAATTTGAGAAACAGCATGTGAAGGAAGGACTTTCTGACCTTCTCCTGAAGCAGGTTACAAAATCCTCATGTGAGAGGTGCCCTCTCTATCCTAGAAGGAAAGGAACATCCTTAGTTCTGAAAACACAGGGACACAGAGGAATCTGAATGATCTTGCTAAGTTTCCCCTAGTTTACTATACTTAGCTCATACTCTTGGTCCTGTCATACCTTTCCAAGACTTGTAACTCTTCTTCAAACCTAGCGTAAAAAAACATTCAGGTTTAATCATTTCTTTGGGTGTCTTCATTTCTTTATGACGGCTGCTGTGTCACGCAAAATTTATATTAAATACATTTGTATGCCATTCTCTTGTTAATCTGTCTTTTGTTACAGGAAGTCTTAGTCGAGAGTCTGGGAGGGTAGAGGAAAATCTACCCTTTTCCTCCTCTACAAATAGCATTTACATAGTGCTCACTATGTCCTAAGCATTGTGCTAAATGTTTTTTTTATGATTTGTAAATGATTAAGAAACTTGTTTAAGGTTCCAGGGCTGGCAAACAGTAGACTAGGGCAGATAGCAGGGTGGGAAGTAGTGCATCTTAACCACCATCCTAGTTGAGGAAGTGTGCAGTAGAGTGACGAGAGTCCCCCTGAAGGATTAGGGCAGCTTCGGTAGTTCTCTTTACTGGGGAGAGTGCAATACCTTTGAATAACCTGATCGCCTAGACTCCTGGCTGATGCTTAACTCACCCTTTTTTGGCAGCACCACGAGCTGCTCATCTCCCACTCTTAGAAGTGACAACTTGGAACTCCCATATGACAAGATATTTGTTCATTTTACCCTACTTAGTTAGATAAAGTATAAAAATGAACTCATTGACTAAATTGTGTCTGTATATTGCTTTGGCTCATGCTTGATTTGATTTGTCAAGAAGGTTAAAATGCTTGAGTGAGAAAATCTGACCTTCCTAATCCCATTTTTTCCCTGGTTTTGTCAAAGTGATAAGGTTTGTATAAATAAAGCCTAAGATGTAAAATAACTAATATTAATAGTTTTTAATAGCAAGTCATGTACTTTTCATTGATATTTCCTTCATTGAGAAGATGGACTAGATAACCTCAAAAAACATTTCAGCCCTTAGAGCGGTCTAAGTTTTAGTTTTAAATAGTTGTTTTTAAACTAAAACAAGTTTCTTAATCAAAATATTGTATTCAAGTTTGTCTGATTTTAATATTTGATTTCATCATTTTGTCTTTCTTTGGTAAGTTAAGCTGTTAGACATTTGATCTCTTGAGGTATTTATAGTTTGGGTATTATAAAAAAGTTCTCTTGAACCCTTTGAGCCATAGACAGGGGATATGACATAGTCTACAAGTTAGGGAAGACTCAGCAGTAGAAAGAAATGAGAGTGGAGAGTGTTTCAAGCAGGTAGGAAATCTTAGAGGAGTGAGTATATGGCTCAGCCACAGAATTACAAGATTGAAAATAGAGGTAGAGAATAGAGTGGAAGAGAAAGAAGAACTAGAATCGCTGGAGGTAAAGCCCGTGAGGCAAAGACCAGATCTTACAGGACGTTCAAATTCAGAGTTTGCTCTGTATTCTGATAGCAATTGGAAACATTTGAAGGATTAAAATAGGATTGGTGACAAGATGTCATCTGCATTTTAGAAAGATTTGACTAGTTGCTCAGCCAGTAAATCTAGGCAAGAGAAGGTGGTAGTCTAGTTTAGCATGATGGCAATGAAAAATGAGTTTGTTCCAGAGATATTTAGGAGGAAAAAATCTGTACATTTTTATGATTTGTTAGTGATTGTGGGAGGTAGGCAGGAGGATTGTGTAAATGTTGATTCTAAGATTTCTAGTTTTGGCAACCTGGGTGTTGGTATTCATCAGCAAAGTCAATATAGTAGAACTATTGGAGGAAACTAAAGATTTCAATTTTGGACACATTTTGATGTGTCTCTGAATCATTCTGTTGTAGACGTCCAGTAGTAGTTATCTGATGTACATACATATACGTGTTTGGAGCTAAGACGTTTGGTGTGGACTGGTGATATATATGTATATGTGGTGTGTGTGTGTGTGTGTGTGTGTGTGTGTACATATATACAAGTTTTCAGATTTCAGACTACAAATATGAGATTTTAGTCTAGCAAGGGCCATCATATAACAAGGCTTGAGGGCAGAAAAAGCAAAGCCTTAAGCACCACTAAGAAGGAACTACCAGTGATGTTGTAAAAGCTAAGATAAAAAAATAATAATTTGAGAAGGAGACAATGATCAACAATGTTAAATAGTATAGAAAAGTAAACAAACAAACAGATTAAAGTGTCTATTATGTGTCTGTTGTACTTAACATGAAGGTCATTGGTGATTGTGGTGAGAACAATTTTGGTGGAATTATGTGTGTGACAAGTTATGGAGTAGAGTACACGAAGACAAATCTTTCATGGTATAAATCTGTAGGTTGTACTGGAAAAAGCCTGAGCTTTGGCTTCTCTGGTGATAGGATTGGCTATTTACAACCTGAGTGCTCTTCAACAGGCAAATTAATCTCATACTGTTTCCCTTTCTTAATCTGTAAGATGGCATAGACGATAATGCAGGGTTTCTGAGAGGATTAAAACCATGTTGCATGTAGCATAGTGGCTGGAGTTTGTAAGTGTCAGTAAATGGTAGCTAGCATTATTATGTAAAGTATCAATATAATTTTTGTACTGTTATATTTAACCTCACAGTAAAATTATGTTCTGTTTTCATTCTGATTAGAATATATGCTGTTTTATATAAATGAATTTATCCTAAACTATAAATACAAATGGAACAACTTCAATGTAGTATGTCATTTGCAACTTATAAAAGATAATAAATTAGAGAGGTACAGAATGAGTATCTGTTTTTGACTATATCTCCATGAAAAAGTTATATATCTTCAGCAAAAAACCCCAGTAGGGATTGGATGGGGAGACAAGATGGCAGAGTAGAAGGATCTTGACCTCACTTCCTCTCATGAGCCCACCAAAATCACAACTAACTGCTGAACAACCATCGATAAAAAAGATGAGAACCTACCAAAAGAAGATATTTTACATCCAAAGACATAAAGAAGAAACCACAATGAGACAGTAGGATGGGTGCAATCACAATACAGTCAAATTCCATACCACCTGGATGGGCAACCCACAAACTGGAGAATAATTATATCCCAGAAGTTCTCCCACAGGAGTGAGAGCTCTGAGCCCCACACCAGGCAACCCAGCCTAGGGGTCCAGCATTGGGAGGAGGAGCCCCCCAGAGCATTTGGCTTTAAAGGCCAGAGGAGCTTGATTGCAGGAGCTCCACAGGACTTGGGGAAACAGAGACTCCACTCTTGGAGGGTGCATACAAGGTCTTGCATGCACCAGGACCCAGGGCAAAAGTAGTGACTTCATACGAACCTGGGCCAGATCTATCTGCTGGTCTTGGAGGGTCTCCTGGGGAGGCAGGGGGCGGAGGGGCTGTGTCTCTCTCTGGGGTCATAAAAGCTGGTGGTGGACATATTGGGGAGTGTTCATCTACATAAACTCTGGCTGGAGGCAGATGTCTTGTGTCCTTGGCACTGAGACCTGCCCCACCCAACAGCCTGCAGGCTCCAGTACTGGGATGCCTCAGGCCAAACAACCAACAGGGTGGGAACGCAGCCCCACCCACTGGCAGACAGGCTGCCTAAAGACTTCCTGAGCCCACAGACACTTCTAGACATGCCCCTTTACGCAGCCCTGCCCACCAGAGGGCCAAGACCCAGCTCTACCCACCAGTGGGCAGGCACCAGAAGCAAGAAAACTACAATCCCACAGCCTGCGGAACTGAGTCCACAAACACAGGTCAGAACCTGCCCTGGGACCAAATGGTCCCTGGCCCTTGGGTGACTAGAAGGGAGTGTACTGCTGGGACACATAGGACATCCCCTCCAGAGGGCCACTTCTCCAAGGTCGAGAAACGTAACTAACCTACTACATACATAAAAATTACAAATAGAAATTTAAACAGAATGAGACGGCAAAGGAATATGTTCCAGATGAAGGAACAACATAAAAAACTAAGTGAAGTGGAGGTAGGCAATCTACCCAAGAAAGAGTTCAGAGTGATGATTGTAAAGATCATCCAAGAACTTGAGAAAGGAATGGATGCACAGAGTGAAAAGTTACAAGAAGTTTTTAGCAAAGAGTTAGAAAATATAAAGAACAACCAAACAGAATTGAAGGATACAGTAACTGACATGAAAAAGACACTAGAAGGAATCAATAGCAGAATAAATGTGTCAGAAGAATGGATAAGTGTGCTGGAAGACAGAGTGCTGGAAATCACTGCCACAGAACAGAATAAAGAAAAAAAAAGAAAAGCAAAGGAATGAGGACACTTTATGAGACCTCTGGGACAACATCAAACACACCGACATTTGCATTATAGGGGAGAGAAAGAGAAAGGACCTGAGAAAATATTTGAAGAGATAATAGCTGAAAACTTCCTTAACATGGGAAAGGAAGCAGTCACCCAAATGCAGGAAGTGCAGAGAGTCTCGCAGAATAAACCCAAGGAGGAACACACCAAGACACATATTAATCAAAGTGACAAAAATTAAAGATAAAGAGAAAATATTAAAAGCAACAAGGGAAAAGCAACAAATAACATACAAGGGAATCCCCATAAGACTATCAGCTGATTGTTCAGCAGACATCCTGTAGGTGAGAAGGAAGTGGCATGAGGTATTTAAAGTGATGAAAGAGAAAAATCTACAATCAAGAATACTCTACCCAGAAAGGCTCTTGTTCAGATTTGATGGAGAAATCAAAAGCCTTCCAGACAAGCAAAAGCTAAAAGAATTCAACACCACCAAACCAGCTTTACAACAAGTGCTAAAGGAACTTCTCTAAGCAGCAAGGAAAAGGCTACAACTAGAAACATGAAAATTATGAAATGGGAAAGCTCACCAGTAAAGACAAACATTCAGTAAAGGTAGGAAATCATCAACACACAAATGCAGGATATTTTAAATGCATTTGAAATTAAGAGATCAGCAACTTAAAACAATCATGTATATATACATAAACTACTATACCAAAACCTCATGGTAACCGCAAACCAAAAATCTATAATAGACATACACGCAAAAAAGAAAGAGGAATCCAAACACAACACTGAAGATAGTCATCAAACCCCACTAGCTTAAAACATTGTGTAATTTGAACTGAGATATATCTTCTCCTTCTAGAATTTTTTTTGTTTTCTTTAATATATACAAATGAAATATGGTGGAAGAAAATTTGTAATATAAAATATTAATATGAAACAAGAAACCCTTAATCCTAAAATTATGTAGGAGAAAACTATTTTTAACTTTTTAGTGTATATACGTCAACACTCTTTCTTAATTTTACAATTGATACATGATACTGAAACTAGTTTAAGAATACTGAAGAGTATAAAGAAAAAAAAATGAGTCTCATTGACTGATTTGATGACATTTCCTTAATTTTAAAAATAGACTTGGTTAGGAGTTTGGGGTTAAAATACACACACTACTATGTATAAAATAGATAACCAACAGAACCTACTGTATAGCACAGGGAACTATACTTAATATCATGTAATAACTTATAATGGAAAAGAATCTAAAAAAGATTTCTCCATCAAATCTTGAATCACTTTGCTGTACATCTGAAACTAATACAACATTGAAGATCAAGTATATTTCAATAAAAATTTAAAAAAAAAGAATTGGGGTCATGGGCTACATATCGGTTTGTAATTTGACTTTTTTCTAGTGATGTGATGGACTTCAGCGGCTGGCTTAGGTGTGTATTGGTATTGGGGTAGGAAGAAATTGAGGAGAAGAATCCTGTCAATATCATTTTATGATTTCAAATTCATGTTACTTTTAAGGATAAATGTAGCATGCATGCTGTGGATTGATAACATCTAAACAGATAGTAAGTAATCAAAGATAAATCATCTGGCAGTGGTTTCTGTCAGAATCATGATTTTTTTTTTCTCGAGTAGACAGATGACTGAGGAAGAACCAGTAAATTATAAACTGATCAGCACAGGTGTCAGTCTTTGCCCCTTTGCTTTATCTTACACTCTCAAGTCTTGGTTCAATTTTCAACTCAATAGCTGTGTCTGTGATTACTGGAGGCCTGAAATCTGGATCATTTAGGTCATTATTTTTGGATGCACACATTCGCACCCACATTTGCCTGGACTCAACTTACTTTGGTTACGAGAGGAGGCTGCTCTTCTTGTTGTCTAACAGGCATTGAAGTAACTTGGGCCTCAAGGATGGAATCTACTTTTCAGGTCTGGTGTTTAAAATACATCATTTCTATGAGGGGCTAAGAGCAAGCTGCACTGTGTTTTGTAAATTTGCATGTGAAAATGATTATCACAAAGAAGTGTTTTAGAAACGAATTCTCCTCAGTATTAAAATTAAAACCTCACAAAAATCAGTTTTTGATCATTTTTTTCTCCCTAACACTTTTAAAAGAAATCTCCCCTGGTTAAAATTTGGAAAACAAAGAAATGTACAAAGAAAAAAAAGGAAAAAAAGAGAGAGAGAACAAACCCACAAAGCAGAAATGCACTGGGGCTTGGTTTTACTTTTATTTATGTACCCCCTCTGCATCTTATATACTGAACCTTTACAAAAAAAGGTTAAGTGAAATGTGTAGTCTGTGGGATGTTATGGAAGATTCCAGATAAGTTATTGAAGACTTACTGAGTTACAGATAAACTTGGCCTCTTACCAGATATTTCCATGCTGTGTAGTCTTGCTTCTGGCTCTATCATTTACTAGCTTAGGGCTCTTGGGAAGATAATTTAGCATCTCTGGAACTTTTTTCTTGAATGTAAGATGAAGATAATGACATGAACCTTGTATGTATCACTGAGCGGTATAAAACAAGAATCTTCAGTAGCACCAGTAAGTTTTCATGTAGCTTTCTCCTGTGTGTGACTTAAAGAAAAACACACAACCTAAGAGTTGTGAGTTTAAGTTTTATTCAGGGATCTTACAAAGGACGATAGCCTGGGAGATAGCCTCTAAACAGCTCTGAGAAAACTGCTCCAAAGTGTAGGGAAGAAGCCAGTGTATATATGATTTTTGACTAGGCAGTATATGCAGTCGGGCGTACGTCTTGGTAAAAGATTATTGCTAGTCACGAAGAGCAGATAACTCCAGTTAATGATTTTAGTGCTTTTCTATGTATGGGAAGATGCAAGAATCTGGATTTATTAAAATTCTCCCTGAGATATACATCTAACTATCGAAGGAGCCTAAAGTGCCTCACCCTGTTTTTCATTTTGAATTCCTCTCCGGGTGCACAGTCAGTCAGTGACTGCAGTGGCGAATGCCTTAATCCTTGTAGAACCAGATGGTGAGCAACATTCTGCATGTCTCCTCTCCGTTGGCACAAAGATTTTTAGAGTTTGCACTGTTTCTTTTGGGCTTGGAGAGCAGGCAGCAACAGATTTCCTTGTTCTCCTTTTATCAGATCACCGGCAGGCTTCTGAGGATGAATAAATGGTTAAAGTTCCTACTGTTACATCGTTATTTTTGAAATTGTACCTTTTCACAGTTTGAGTCCAAGGGCATTCTTCTTTATCAGTCTGTATTTGGGGACATGTGACATCGTGAATGATCTCTATGTTGGGAAGAAATTAAGTTGTGTTATCTTCAGCTTCCAACCCTGTATAAGAAAGCAGCTTCTGACAATGAATCAAGATTGATTATTCTATAGTGACGTTCTCTATTACTGAACCTATTTGGAGAAAGAACACATAACTATGGGTCAGAGCTGCTATAGAAAAGCATCCTGCAGCTTGTCTGTAGCTTGAGACATTAGGTGAGAAGATTTCTAAGATCCAACTGTGATAATAGTTGAAATTTAAATGGAGTCATCATCTCCTGGAAAATAAGGGAGAGCCAATAATTGTGTGCTAAATGGATTAAAGCTACTGGGATTCCTCCATTTAATCATGTAGACCTTCATTCATTCCAAACACTTTTCAAACTTCATGCTTATGTAGCAGCTCCTGTGCTATATTCCTCCAAAGTATCCTAGTGTCAGAGAAGTGTAGACTCACAGGCTTAACCTGCCTGCTGCAAGTGCAATTTCTTTGAAGTCTCAAATTCGTTTGAATCTGAACTTCTACTCTACAAACTTGGTTTTAAAGTAAAACTAATGTATTTTAATTACAGTGAGGCAATACCAGTCCTTCAGGATTATGGACTATTAATCCTGTGACTTCATTTACCCCTTGGCTTGATGTTACATTTCCCTAAGAGTATATGTGTCTCTGTTGGAGTGCTATGGCTGTGAGCTGTGGTGAGTCCTTCAAGGTTTTCAGACAGAATAAGAGCAAGGGAAAAGGAGGGAAGGAACTTGATAAACTTTGTATGTATGAAACCTTATGGCTTTGGGCAGGATGGAATGAAGAGATACGAGAATAACAGTATGGAACTAAGTAAGGAAATGTTAAAATAGTCCAGGCGAGAGATGATAAGGCCTTGAATGTAGGATCTATCATAATATTGGAAGAGAATGAATTGGAGTGATGTTTAATTTATAGAATTGTTGGCTGATTGAATGTGAGCATTTTAGGAAGAAGGAATAAAGAGGCTCAGTGCAGACTTGGATTGTTTGAGTAGACTGTGGTAGTACTATTCATCAAGACAAAGGAATACAGGATGGAAGAACGTGATTGGAGGGAAAGACTAAATATTCCACTTTGGATTTTTGAATTTGAGGTGTTTAGGAACTGTTACAGGGAGATGATGCCCTATAGCAAGCTGGATATGCCATTTGGAAATAAGGAGAAATCCTGGGATGGAGATATAGATTTGAAAGTTATCAACACTGGGTGATTATTAGTACCATGAGGTCAGACCCTTGAGAGCATTGATAGTTAAGGGGAATCAGAAAATGAAAAGCCAGCAAAAAAGACTGAGAAGAACCCAAACATGAAACCGAAGTCTTTATTCCGCAGGAGAGTCTTACCCACCTGGGAGGCAGATTAATAGAGACCTAAACTAGAATCATCTTATAGGGGATAGGAAAGAAAGGACTGACTTGCCAAATATTTTAAATGAACTATTTTGTGCTGTTAAAGGTAAAGGCCAAATTGCACCTAACATAAGGCGGGTACTTCTAGAACTGGCCAGTTTCGCTGGCCAGGGCTTCATGTTCATTTTGGGGTTGTGGCTTTCTGTGTTCACACAGCTCCACTCCAGAAACTGAATACAGATTTCACAGATTTGGCAAAATGAACCTCAATCCTTGGTCAAAACATGAAGTATTATAGGACTCCCTAGGTTACCCCTGATTCCCCAAATACTATCTCTACATCTCGTTTCCACAAAGCTATTCTCAAAGGTAATCAAAATTGTATTGTGGAGTTATCTGTTCCTGTTCGTGACTCCATGTTGGGCTTTTCTGATTCCCACGCCATTTTGAATTTGACCAATCATTGAAGTAGGGGTACCTAGAAGTAAATGTGAGTGGGTGTAACCAGTTTTGCCAAAGTAGATTTTCCTAGGTTATTGAAAACTATTTACTGTAGGGTTATATTAATGTTAATTAGAAAAGCATTTCATTATTTTATGATAAACATTATAAACCTGCATCTATGTGTCAAGTATAGTTGTATTAGTACACATATTTTTTATCTTAAATCACACTGGTTTTTTTTTTTTTAAAGTTAATGGAACCAGCTGTGTGGCATTATTGCTACCTCGTGGACTGCGAAGGAAAGCTAGCCTTTGTGGGTGCTCAGATCTGTGCCTGATTTTGAGATGAAATAATGACTCTTAGGTGCTGCCTTTGGGTTAGGTTTTTTTTTTTTTTTTTTTTTTTTAAGGAATCTTACTTTGTGTGGTCAAAGCTGGCTAAGATTGGACAGATTTATTTATAAGGTTTATTTATTTATTTATTTATTTTGGCTGTGTTGGGTCTTCGTTTCTGTGCGAGGTCTTTCTCTAGTTGCGGCAAGCGGGGGCCACTCTTCATCGCAGTGCGCGGGCCTCTCACTATCGCGGCCTCTCTTGTTGCGGAGCACAGGCTCCAGACGCGCAGGCTCAGTAGTTGTGGCTCACGGGCCCAGTTGCTCCGCGGCATGTGGGATCTTCCCAGACCAGGGCTCGAACCCGTGTCCCCTGCATTAGCAGGCAGACTCTCAACCACTTTGCCACCAGGGAAGCCCCACACTGGATTTTTATAAAATAATTCTGCTGGAAAATAAAGAATTGAGAGAGACAGAGCATTGAAGTAGATTTTAAACCCTACTTTTATTCAGATCTTTTTAGACAGCCCCTTCAGTATAATTCAAAAACAGCATACCTAGATTTGTTATTCTCTTTACGTCATAAGTTTTTCTTTAAAAACCAGGACTTAAGAAGATACCTTAATAAGATGCTTTTAATTTTTCTTCTTTTTAAAAATTTTTCATAGAAAGGAAAATGAAAAGATAAAAAATGCATATAAAGTAATCTTTATAAATTAACTTGGTAATACACTGGTCTTGGATATAGTACGGAAATGTGTTCTTTTAGCACTTTCTCTAGAGTCACTTCTGGTGCATTTTTAGTTGTGGACTCTTGAATTTTCTACTTGATTTTTGATACAAACTGGGTAGCCTTCATCAGGTTCCTTAGTCTCTCTCTATGAATTTAGGGGAGTGGATGAGGAATATTTAAATCACTTTCTTTACAGAAACAGCGCTTAACCTTTTTTGAAGTTAAAATTTGAGTGTTTTCAAAATCCAAGCATTATTTTTATGTATCAAATTATTTTTTTCAACACTCCTGTCTTTAAATCTGTACTTTCTCATTCTGTTTTTATAATTTCTCTTTTGAATTACCTAATCCAACTTAAAAGATTTGAAAATGGCAAATCTGATAGAAAGATGAAATATTTTATTTGTTTTCAAGCTAATATAAAACACATTCTAGACATCAATATTATATTTAACACTAATATAAATTCTGACTAAAGTAAGAGAACTTATTCTTCATAAACTTGAGACCAAGTAAGAATTATTAAAAAGTAATATTCTGACAAAAATATGTATGCCACTAAGTTTAATGGATATTAACATCTATGTTCACAGTGTCATGCTAAAGCTATTTTTCATATTTAAGTGTTTATTGTGTCACTGGCAATATCTGTGTGTCACTTGTATAACTTTAATATTTTTATTCAAATACCTGTCAAATATACTTAAAAGGGAAATATGTAATGGTCCATAGTTTTTTCAGTACACTTAAAATAGTAGAATGAAAAGGGCTATAGAAGAGGTTACTCAGGAATCACTTGAAGTCATCTGCTACATCACCTGCCACACTTTGGGAAACACTGATTTGAGGGAAATAATCTGTGCATTATAAAACGACTTTGATTTGCAGAGGCTTGAGATTATAGAAGTAAGAATTTTCCAGGACATGACCAAAAATTCTTCTGCTTCGTTATTTTGAAATTTTATACACAGTGATTTCTGTAAAGTGCTAATTATTATAGAATATAATTGAGTCTAACACATTTATGTCTTAGAACTCTTTTTTGGGAGGAGTCGGGGAGGTTGGCGTTGGCTATTAGGTGGGGTTGTAAAGGGAGTAACAATATGGCTTCTTTATTTTGTTCTGTTCTCATGACATGAACTTTAGTAATACCTTAGAGGAGAGAGTTGAAGCTGATTCCAGTTTGTTTAATTCTAGGTTTCCACAAGAATGACATTAAGAACAGTTTATAACATGTGGCTGGGTATAATATTCATGGTGGATTATTATATTCCAAATTTGTAGCTGTTCTTTTTCCAGGCACTTTAGCTGCTTTTCAGTCTTTCACAGCACTACGATTCTTCCCTACCTTTGTTATTTCAGCTGTGTCATGCAGGTTTATTTTGGAAATGTGTATTGACTAAAGTTTCTTATGCCACCCTCACTTAGCTCTGTGTAGTAAAGGTCACATTTAATTAGAATGTAGACTTTATGGCCGAGAGGTACATTAGAACCAGCCAATTTCCATTCCCACTGCTTCTCTGACCTGAATTTGGCCTTCACTACCCCTTTCCTTGTAACTTGAAATTCTGTCTTAACTTTTCTCCAGCCTTTGGTATTTTCTCACTCTAGTTCATTGCAGCTCTGAATTTGTTTCACCCTGGTCAGAAGCCTTCAGAATCTCATCTTTGCAAAGACCTCTTTATCTCTGCTTTCTGTTCCCACCACTATCTGCCCCAGTCCTCATATGTTCTTGTAATCTACACATGCTGCAGTCATTGAGCCTTTAGGAGATTATACCTGTGCTGTTACTGTCCTCTCTTCTCATTCACTTACTCTTCTTGAATACCAAAGTAATTTATTTGTCTGTTAATACCTACACTACTTTCCAGGCTCAGCTTACATTTTACATTTTACTCCTCACCTTAGGCTCCTTGGGTTCTCTTTTAACTCCACACAAACATGACGTACTATCTCTCTTCTCCCTGAATCACCATTGTACTTCTTTTTCTTATTGTTTAAAAAAATACTGTGATTGTAATCTCAGTGTAGAGGACAGGCATGGGTTTTTGAGTCTGCTCAAAACCCTGTGTAACTGCTGTGAGCCGGGACTGTATTGCATCATATATAGATGGTCCCTGACTTTCAATGATTATGAATTTTTTGACTTTACAATGGTGCAAAAGCGATACACATTCAGTAGGAACCATACTTTGAATTTTGATCTTTTCCTGGACTTGCAGTCTGCTGTAGGATACTTTCTGATGCTGGGCAGCGGTGGGGAGCTACAGCTACCAGTCAGCCACGTGATCATGATGGTAAATAACCGATATACTTACAATCATTCTGTACCCATACAACCATCCTGGTTTTCACTTTCAGTACTGTATTCAATAAATTACATGAGATATTCAACACTTTATCATAAAATAGGCTTTGTGTTAGATGGTTTGCCCAACTATCGGCTAGTGTAAATGTTCTGAGCACGTTTAAGATAGGCTAGGCTAAGCTACGATGTTAGGTTAGGTGTATTAAATGCATTTTCGACTTAGGATATTTTCAATTTAGGATGAGTTTATCAGAGCATAAGCACATCATAGGTTGAAGAAGATCTGTATTCTTTTACATTCTAGGGAGTCTATTTCTTGCACACAAAGCTGTAGTTGGCAATGAATGTGTTAGAAGGATGAAAAACCATTTATTTATGAAGAAATGTTATTTTAGTATTTATTCAAACAATATCCTGAAGAATCTCAATGTTTTTGCCACCCACAGGGAAATAATTTCCTTTCTAATAAAGTGCACAGTTAAGGAGTTTGTGAGCAGGAATTGAATGAAAATACACCACTGAGGAGATAGCTGAAGGTTGTGTGTGTGTGTGTGTGTGTGTGTGTGTGTGTGTGTGTGTGTACAAAATTGGGGAAAGAGAAGGTTTCTTTCATCATCAGTGCTTTCCTATTTTTTTTTTTTTTTTTTTTTTTAGTCTGTATGTATCCATTAAATGTATTCAGTCTCACTGCATTTTAGAGCCATCTGTGGTCACTTAGGACTACTATGCTAGTTTCCAATTTTTAAGAGGGAAATTGCAGAGGCATGGAATCTGGAAATTACAGGGCATCCTGATATCTCATTCTTCCATGATTTATTTACTTTCTGTGCAGCAAGTTACCAGCAGGAAAAAAGCTCGTGTGTTTGCAAATAGAAAGAATATCAAATGATTTATTAATTTGATAACCTGTTAATTGTTATATGTTTAGGCTCCTGAATGTAATAATTTGCTTTTATACTTTCTTATATCGTCACTGAAACGTTGTTATTGCAACATACATAACATAGCAAAATTTAGTACCAGGTATATTTGTCTTAAACTTAGACCAAAGTGCTAATGACAACAATAGGAAAGGGGATTTAATTATAAGATATATTAAATCTAAAGTCTGGACCTCATGCTGCTTATGCAGAGAGGTGTCTGTGATTACTCTGATCACTTTTTTATATTTACTCAGGACTAAGTGAGTAAATGACTGAATGTCAGCACTATTAATTACATTTGTTGAGGAGTCTCCGATGCCCCTGAATCATTTTCCAGGGGACATTCTGAAACTAGACTTGTTAGCGATAATTGCTTAGTGAACATAGAAAATGCTTTGTCTTCAAGAAGAGTAATATTCAAAGGAGCCTCCTTCTAAGTTATACATGAGCATTTTTTCTCCCTCCTTAGAGGCCTGTTTATTTTAACTAGAATTTTAAGACTGAATGTAGCAACTTAGGATCCTTTACGTTTATACCTCAGCTTAATTATTTAACCAATTCAAACACTGATTTCCTTTAGAAGCATCTTCTCATTCCTAATCTACTGAAGTCAATGGCAAGTATATTGGTGCTAAACGAAGCTATTGCATACTGAAACTTTGATTAATATATATATATTTCCAAAACTCAGTGCAGTAATATCTCTTTGTATATCCTTAATGTAGATTGTATGGAATCGTGTCGATATTCCCTACCTTGTGAGAATCTGGGGCCAGAAATTTGCCAGAAATATATAAGGCCATGACTATAGTTGCAGGACTCCTTAGAGGATGCAGTATAATTCTTGATTATATGTTAGACCAGCAGCTTTGAATACAATGGTGATAGTAAAAGGAAAAAAAATAAAAGATTTAAGTCTGGCTGTTGTTACTTCATGCCTTGTTCAATCTCATGTTGTATCTGGCCAAACAATTATTTTAAGTTTGACTTTCTTTGTTGTTTCTGTCAGAGATTCATATTTATACGTAGGAGAATTATGCATGGAAAAAACCCTATAGTTTTCTGTACTGAACCAGTATTCCTAACTGACTGTAACTTTTCTAAATTTTTGAGTGCTCCTTTAGAAAATGATTGTAATATTATTAATCTTTCTTAAATTTTAAGAGGAATATATAAATACCTTGAAATTTTATTTTATGTTTAAATATTTTTTGTTAGCTTTCTTTTTATAACTCTTTATTTGGAAATAATTTCAAACCTAGAATATATTTGCAAGAATAGTTGAAGCGGTACACTCTACCTACAGTAACCTATTGCTAATATTTCATTTATGTTATCATTCATGCTCTCTCTCTTGAGTGTGTATATGTGTGTGTGTGTATAATATATTCACATATTATATACGTGTGTGTATATACATTTTTTTCTAAACCATTTGAGGGTGATGTTTTTAAAAAGTTTTTTTCTGGTAAGCTTTCTTATCTCCTTTGTTTTTGAATATTCATGTTCATGATTTAAGCAAGACATTTTGGTCTGATTTAGTTGGTATAATCAAACGGAACATTCTGGTAAATTTGATTTTCCACTATTAGTCATTTTTATCTTAGTTACAGTTTTTTATGCTCAATTTATAAGGCCACTATGAAAATTTGTTGAGCAGTGGAGCTAGTATATGCCCTTTCTTCTATCTACCTTTGAGGTATTTTGACTAATAGTTCCAGGGCAGGGGATAAAGGGAAGGGTGGTACACGGAGAGCATGGCATTAACTCTCCATAGGGTAATGTTGACTGTTTGAGATAAAACCACTAGCTAACCTTGTCACTTAGCACATAGTTACTACTTTCATGTTAAAGGTGGATTTTAGTCTGAAAATTACATACTGAGCACAAATGTTTCTCAGCTGTCACTCTTCATAGATCCCTGATTTCCGAGTGTTTTGACTAATATTTTGTTTTGCTACTTATTTCAGTATTATTCTTTTAGGCACTGCTCCAGATAACAGACTAATGAGATACCTGTATATGTTCTGTAATCTTAAAACACTGTTTCAGAAGGACTGTGTTATTACTTTCTTTGCAGTTTCTTGCTATACTTGAGAAGGCTTTTAATACATGCTGACTGATTTAAATGATGCTGTGCCCCATACAGCTGCTCTGCTTCATCTTTTGTTAGCTTACTCCACAAATCTGCGTTACCAGCAAGGCAGTGTCCTAGGTCACCTGATGAGATGCTTGAAGTTTTCTGTATGTTTAACATGTTTGATCTATGGCTAATACTTCAGAATATATACAGTCAATATAAACTTTGAGTTTAATAATATTTTAATAACAGATATTTTATTATTTCATACATCTAATGTTGAATACTCAATACTTTGTCTATGTTATCTTTAGTTTTTACCGAAATCTTACAAATTAGTGAAATTATCTTTGTTTTAAAGATGAGAAAAATGAAACTTAAGAGGGTTAAAATAGTTTACCTTTTACCTGCTGAGTTATTTGAGAATCAAGACACTATATGTCTGAAGCAGCTCGCACAGAGCCTGGCACATAGTAATCCCTCAATAAATAAAAGTTTTAATACTCTTGTTGTTGGTTGTTGTTATTACTCTTATCAATGCCAACTTATCCCAGCGGCATAGCTGAGGTTCTGCCTTATCTGAAACTACACTGTATGTTGATTGTATTTGATATCTTTGAAATATAAACGGAGTGAACATGATACAGATTTTTTTTTTGTCCACAAGAAATATACTTTATTTATTTATTTATTTAGAATTGTGCACTTTATTTTATTTTATTTTTTTTATACAGCAGGTTCTTATTAGTCATCAATTTTATACACATCAGTGTATACATATCATACAGTTTTATTTATTTGCCTTATGCAGCTGTGTTCTCAATTACTGCAAAGAAGCCAGGTGTTAATGACCTTCTGGAATAAATTTTCATTATTGGCTTTAACTTGCAAAGCAATCCTTTAATGGTCAGGGCTAACACCGTGTTTCATGCTGAAGACACTGTTCCTAGAAGCTCTGCAACAGATGGTGGCCATCGTGTAGACTCAGCACGATTCTCCTGAACAGTGCAGCCAACTCAGCATAATTCAGCAGATAAACAGTTTGCCTACGTAAAGCATTGGTCTGCACTGAAGAGATTTATCTGTAAAAGCATGGGGAAATAAAAAGAGTCTTACTAAAATGGGTTGAGTGCTCTAGCTGAACTTTGTTCTTTGTGTGGCATTTTGAGTTAGAATTGAAAAGCATATGGCCAGAGACTTATTTCACCGTAGGTCCAGTTAGCAAATAGCCTGGTGTCAGAGTCCACATCAACCACAAGTTTATATTTTGCATTGAGACCATTTTTGTCCGCGGGCGCTGTGTTTTACAAGTGCTCACATAAGGGCAAGATGCCTGGTGTACAGAACATGCAATTGATGACTGCCTTAGGGAACAATGATAGAGAGATGAGATTTCCGTGCTAACAAAGGACTCTTTGTTTCACAGAAATTTTCATCATTTTGGACAGGATTATTTGAATCCGGTAATGGATGGATGAAGCCTGCTCTACTTGTGCTTATAAATTGGAAATCATTTCTATGTGACATATGGAAACTATTTCTTTGGGAGAAAAGAGAAGTGTTTGCTTTTCCGATGTGTCTCGTGGATTTCCCTGGGACTGCTCAGTTGACAAAACTTTCATTGACTGGATTGGGACTACAGAGGTGATATACTGTGAAGTTAATGGACCTTAGGCTTCAGGGCCCCTTATTTTCCCAAGACCTTAGGCCTTATTCATATGATTGTATGTAAAATTTGCCATTAGGATGTTTTAAACATAATCAGGTAAGATTGTGATCTTTTTGCACACCTCCTCCTCTCTGTCATATTTCCCCTAGTGCAAATTGTGTTGGAGTGGCCATGGTCAATTTTGGAATCTGGCTAATGGGATGCTGAGTTGGAGATACATTTATTTTGGGCTTAGTGGGATATATTAGTGTGAGACATATGAAATTGCCGTTTTTGGAGGTTGAAGATGATTGAACATTGGCAATTTCATATGGTCATATGTGGTTGGAAGTTACTTCATTGTATAATTGAGTTATTTCTACTGTCCTGGTGAAGGACTGTTCTTCCAGAAATCTTACTGCTGCTCACTGAGCCTGCATAACCAGCGTGATGGGTACATGGACAGAGGTCATTTTGTGATATGCACATGTCTTAGAGCACGTGGTGCAGAAAACATGTGGATAGAGGAGAAACAACAATAAAACTTTGATCGACCCGCATAGAGGAAACTTTGCATTATCTTTCTAGTCTTCCCATAGAAAACGATATAAAATCCTTGAAATATGAAGAGGCACCCAAAGTGTATAAGCCAAAGCAAAACAAAACGCCAAAAGTCATTACTAGACATGAAAGAAGCATGTCTAGTAATTACTTGAAAACGTATGCAACTTTTCTGGATTTTGTGATTTTTGTGATAACTGTCAAATTATTTGTTTGTGGTATTTTGAAATTTATTTACTTAAAGGGCTCCCCTGCCTCCACTGTATAAGCTTCAAAGTTCACAATACTTGGATCTGCCCCTAAATGGGAAGCATATGGAATGGGGCCCCAATAGCAAACAGATTTTTTCCAGGAACCCAAAGGTCCTTTTCAGAGATTATTTTTATAACTTCTTAAATTGGAGATCAAGCATAGTAACATAACTGATTTTCTTTCAGAGGAAAAAGGTGTGTAACAGGATGAAAATAGATTGGAAGAGTGATACTAGAGTATATAAGGTGATGTTTCTATGGCTAGGGTTAAATTTCAAAAACCATAGCAACTCAGTCTACTTCAATCTGTCTCTATCTTCTCTCAACCTTGTTTATCACCATCTTCCCTTTCCGGAAAATAAAGACAGATAGGTATCATCAGTGAAAGAGATTCTTTACTTAATGAAACTGGGTGTGGGTGTGAAAGACCTTCTCAAAGGCTGTCTTCTAGGATTTTCCATTCTGTCTCCTGATGATATGTTACCCTGATAGCTTTTTTTGTTTATTTTTTTCTTGGGCGTGGCCTGGGAGGTGCTACTAGAATTAGCAAATACATTATTTGTTAATAAATTCTCCATCAACACGAATTCCTCAGTTCTCACAAGTAAAACAGATGTTTGCTCTTCTGCCCCATTGTTTTATCTTTTCCTCTAATTGTACCAACTTTGGGGAATCTGGGAAACTAACAAAAGAAGTAATGCTCTTCTTATTGCTGCATACAAGTCCCCAAATGACACAAGTAATTTAGAAAACTAAGGAATCGGAAGTTCTACTAATGTTTGTTCCTCAAAGAGATTTTCTTTAATGAACCCTTGCCAGGGAGATGAAAGGTCTCACGAGAAGCCTTGCTTGATTTATTAGGGTGGAGATTTTTCCTTGACAAAGAAATATGCAAAGCCCATGGAAATGTAACCTCCTGTGTTATAAATGGGGAACAGTAAGTAATTTGATATGGCTGAAGGGCTGGTTGCCCTTGAGAGAATTGCAAGAGGCATTCTGAACAGGTAAGCAGGAGCCCAATCTTGGAGCGTCTCATATGCCGTTTTAAAGAATTTGGGAGTTTAGGCGAGTAACTTGATTAGCTTTATATTGTGGCAGCAGTGTGGTAGATAGATTGGAGGGGTGGCTGGAGATGGCAAGGCTATTCTGGGACTAAGAAAAAGTGTTAGAGGCAAGAGTTATTAAAGGGTTGGAATTAATAGAACTTTCTGACTGATTGGTTGTGGGGGGATAACTAAGAGGGAGGAGTCTGGCATGACTCCTAGTTTTTTGTAGGTTTCTAGGTGGATTGGATTCGAGCACCATTTTTGCAGGGCAGAAGATAGGAGGATATCAGTCATAAAAGTTGTTTTCAGTTAAGAATATGACTCCTTTCCCATGGTATGGAATGAGAAAAAATTACATGGCAAATATAGAAGAAAATAAAATATCAGAATTCTCCATCTGGACATTGTTTTCCGTGTGCCCATCTCTATATTTAATTTCAGCATTTCTATGTTTCAGAAGCTTATTGTGACCTAGAAAGTTTTCATTATGTACAATTTTATACTTTTCATTTATGCTACTCCCTTTGTCTATGTGAATCTAGAGGTAACTGTGAGAGAGATAATACCATTTAGAAAAACCAGAAAGTCACACCAAGAGTGAACCATTTGGGAAGGGGAGGGATGTCAGCAGGCAAAGATAAGTTTCATGAAATGTTGGATATTCGGTGATGGCAGATAATTTTAGTGTCTCGTCATCTGTTGTACTTAAATGACTAGAATCCATCCATATTTACCAGACAAGAACAGAATATGCATATGATCTCTGTGGGCCATTCTGCTGCTGAAAATTTGATTTAGATAATTTTACATAAAGGGTGAAACTAAAACTAAATGAACTTAGTGATTTTTTTCTGTGTGTTGGCGGTAGCTACTAATGCAGTGTATCTAGTCTATTGATTTGCAGAAGTAATTTTCTTGTACCTAGACTAAGAAACAGAGACTGCTGACAGATGCCGTGTATCTCTAAAGCAAATTTATTGTACATTTCTAAAAGTAACATATGCTTTTTAAAAAAATTAATTAATTTATTTTTTATGAATTTATTTTATTTATTTTATTTTTGGCTGCATTGGGTCTTTGTTGCTGTGCGCAGGTTTTCTCTAGTTGCGGCAAGCGGGGGCTACTCTTGGTTGCGGTGCGCAGGCTTCTCATTGTGGTGGCTTCTCTTTGTTTCAGAGCATGGGCTCTAGGTGCATGGGCTTCAGTAGTTGTGGCACGCAGGCTCAGTAGTTGTGGTGCACAGGCTTAGTTGCTCCGCGGCATGTGGGATCTTCCCGGACCAGGGCTAGAACCCATGTCCCCTGCACTGGTAGGCGGATTCTTAACCACTGCGCCACTAGGAAGTCCCTCTTCTACTACAATTTGATGAGTATCCTTCCATATTTATATGTGTCTTGTTGACTGAAAAAAATGCACAACCTAAAAGTTGAGAATTATGTTTTATTCAGGGGGACTTGCTGAGGACTTAAGCCCGGGAGGCAGCCTCTCAGATAGCTCTGAGGGATTGCTCTGAAGAAGTAAGGGAGGAGGTTGGATATATAGGAGGTCAAACAAACAATTAAAAAACCAGATACTCCAACGTCAAAAGATTACTGCTAATTAAAGAAAACCAGAGGTGCCAAGTCAATGAATTTAGTGCTTTTCTCAATATGTATGGGAAGATGCAAGAGTCTGGGCTCACTGAAATCATTTCTTCTATATGCGCCTTAACTATCTTGGGCCAGTATCCTGCTTTTGTCCATCCTGAATCGCCTCAGGGTGCACAGTCTGGGATGGCTGCAGTGGCTGATGGCTTGATGGCCGCAACATCCTTTGTTTACTGATATGGCAGGTGACATTTTTTGCCCACAGTCTTTATAAATGCCCCCTCACTATTAAAGTATATTACTCAAATGATATAAGATGATAGAGATAAAACAGCCATGGAAGATATCATGTGATTTGATCTTGATAGTAGATTCCAGCTGTTTAAGCAGGTGACAATATTTTGGGCATAAATGCTTATCTGTTACTAAAAAAATTAGTAATTGGTTTAGGTGAAGGCAGGATTAAAGCGATAGTAATTATGTGTGGCACCTCTTAATCTTTAAACTTTTCTAATCACCCCAAGAACCTAATAATCTCAGTTTAGTTTGATAAAAACAGTTGATTGAGTGAGGAACATAAAAAAAAAAAGGTAACCCTTTAACCTTCAGTGTCTGCTGAAAGTAGAATTACTTTTATATTCCTTACAGTTGGAGAAGGGGGGCTGTATATTAGAAGAAGATGTAGAAGACTTACAGGGTTTTTTGTTGTTTTTTTTTTCACAATTGCTAGTGTCCTTTGGCTTGAATTTTAATGACCATATATCACTCTTTGAATTTTATTGGGCGCTTTTCCCTCAAGCCTATGAACCGTGGTTTGAAACCAGAAGATTCTCTGAGATCTCTCCTCAAGACCAGCTGCAGTTCGGATGTGACCACTCATTGTTCTGGAATTAACAGCTTAGACCCATCTAGCCACCCTGTGGACTGTCCTCATACAAAGCTGTTTCTGTCCTGCATGGGCAGGGACTCCAGGCTCAGCTGTGAGGCCTGCTGAATTAATCAAAGGATACTTAGACCGCATTCCCTAAAGACTAGCAGATTTCTATGGTGACTCCACCCTAACACCGTGAACTCCTGCCCTTTTACATGACAGCCGGAGATTGGAGAGCAGTCAAACTCTGGGAAGACGGTTTAGGAAGAATGTTCTTGAAGGTTTATTGGTGAGAAATGTGGATTTACATGTCCTTTTGCCCGTCAGAATTTGTAATTAACATTTTCAAGCACCTAGAATTTAATAAGCACTGAATTTGGGGCTGACTTTCGCTGTTTTGTTCAGTCTCGGTAATACCTTACCAGATACTTGTGTTTATTTCCGGTTTACAGAGAAGGAAACGGAGAGCCTGCTAAGATATAGGTGTCTGACAATTGAGGAGGGCAAGTGGGTTTTGACTCTGGCTGCACATTGGATTCACCTGAAAAGCTTTTTTGAAATATGGATTCCTGGGTTTAGGGCAGATGAATTAGAATAGAATCTCTGGTGGTGGGTACGGCCCAGCAATGCCATTTTAAAAACAAACAAAACACATTCCCAGGTGATTCCAATTTGCAGCCAGGGTTGTGAACCTTTGTCCCAATTTGTCTGACACTCATCCCTTATCAAATCGTGGTCCCTGCACCGGCCACATTTGCATGAGTTGGAAGCTTGTTAGAAACACAGACTATCTGGACTTTCCCTGACCCGCTGTATCAGAATCTGAATTTTTAAAAGATCCCTAGGGAGTTATTTGTACTGCCTTTGCAACTTTTCTGTAAATCTAAAGCTCTTCTAAAATTAAAAGTGTTTATTAGGAAAAAAAAGACCACGTTTGGGATACAAAGACAAAACCTTCCCTCCAGAAGCTCAGTCTGGCAAGAGGGAAACTTATTAAAAGGCACTTCGCTGAGCGCTGTAATGGAAGTAATGTAGAAAGTTCTGTCACTTTATGGGAGGAAATGAAAGATGCTGCTTGGAGGAATTAAGAGAAAAATTGCCCAAGGAAGGTGACTTGAAGGCATTTTGGGCACAAAGACTCAAAGGACAATTCCTTTAAGAAAATTTGCTAATGTGAAGGGAATAAAAAAAAGAAACATAAAATTGAGCTTCAATGAAAATATAATGTTGAAAACACATGTATATATTTAAAAAATGATAACTCCAAACTCCAAACTGAGGATTAGCACCAGACTGGAGAGGTACTCTAATAATTAAAGGAAGAGTTTCTTTCTCTTTTTTGAGAAAAGCAAAGTAATTAAGGACAATTAATCATTTGTAGCTCTAGGGCTCTTGAAGAGGGTTGGGGGCAGACCCTTTTTTGAAATTCCGTCTTTTGGAGACTCTTGTGACCCTACTCTCTTGAACTTTTTGGTTTCTTAGAGGTGCTGTGCTTAAATTCTTCTCGGGGCCTTTGCAGCTGCTGTTTTCTCTGCTGGGCAGGTCTGACCCCATCTTCTATTCCTGGCTAAGTCCTCCTCTTCCTTCACCTGAGATTCTGCCCAGAACCACTTCTTCCACCTTATACTCTACGTTGGGTACCGTTCTTCTGGGTTTCTATAGCATCTTGTATATGTCACATTATTGCTAATTTTCTTTTTGTCTGTTTCTCTCATGAAACAGTAATTACCTTAAAGGCAGGGGTTATTTCCCAATAGCTTCTGTGTCTCCAGAACTTTGCACAGTGCTTGACTCAATAAATTCTTTGAAATAAATGAAAAGTGAAAATAATAGCCAGTTTTTGCCCTTAGTTTACAGCGTCAAGATGATCTTTGGAGATGGCAATAATGGATTGAAATGCCCTCAGCATTGATAGCTGGAGAGAAATTTAGAGACTTCAACCTGTGCGTAACACATGCCTGGCGTATAGCAGATTCCCAGTAAATTTCATTTGTGGGAAAGAATGAACATTCTCATTTTGTATATGAAGACTCTGATGTAGATTATGTTAAGATGTGTCTCTCTTAGCATATTATTAAGAGAACGTGAACTCAGACCTGGATCATTACTCATAAATTAACAATCATGTTTATGGCCTCCAATTTCTAAAATTTTTATTTGAAGTATAGTTGATTTACGATGTTGTGTTAGTTTCTGGTGAACAGCAAAGTGATTCAGTTATACGTATATTCTGATATTCTTTTCCATTACGGTTTATTACAGGATATTGAATATAGTTCCCTGTGCTATACAGTAGGGCCTTGTTGTTTATCTATTTTATATACGGTAGAAAAATGTGGACTGCTTCATGAGTTTGCGTGTCATCCTTGTGCAGGGGCCATGCTAATCTTCTCTGTATCGTTCCAGTTTTCGTGTCTGTGCTGCCAAGGTGAGCACTGGCCTCCAGTTAAGTACCTGCACGTGCCAGGTGTTATAGAAATAACGTATATATATAATATACATATATGGTCACATTTAATTCTCTGAAAAACCTGTGAGACTTATATTAGGTTTGGGGGCACGAATTTGAACTCAGAAGTGTATGATTATAGAACTCATGCTTTTTTCCTAATCAGTGTTCTTTCTGCTCTTCCCTGCTGCCTCCCTTGCTTTAAGAAGCAGCTGAAGCTGCTTGCACCTTTCTCTTCCTGGAAATTGCATGGTTAGGAATCAAGGACTCGCCCTTTGATTATTAATTTGCTGTGTGTTCATATACGGAGCCTTTCTTCCTCTGTCTCCACATTTATAAGATGGACCTATTAAACTATAGCAAAAAAATAAATAAATAAACTATAGCAGGGGTCCATTTATTATGCAACAAATATTTGAAAGGCTAATGTGAACCAGACACTGTTCTAGGTGCTGAAGATACAGCAGCAAAAAAAGGACAGACAAGACCCATAGACCCACAGAGCTTCCGTTATGGCAATTATGGCAACTGAGGCTGAAAATAAGCAAGTAAAACAAAATCAAATAGTGATCAGTGCCATAAAGCAAATAGAATGGGGTGACAAGGAAGAATGTGGATGGAGTAGGGTGAGGACATCTGTGGATGGGGTGGTCTGGGAAGTCCCCCTCAGGAAGTGACATTTAAGTTGAGACCTGTGAGCAAAGCAGGAGTCAGTCATGAAAACATTTGGAGACGCAGAGCTCTAGGCAGAGGGATGCTCGGGGCAGAAATCCTAAAGCCAGAAGAGCTCTGCATGTTGGAGGACCGCTAAAGACCAGTGTGGCTTGTGGGAAGAGAGTGGAAGGAGATGAGAGGAGAGGTTGGCAGGTCCAGATTATGGATTTACAGTCAATGGTAGAGACTGTTTCTCAAATGCCAGCGTGCAGATACTCCACGGAAATCCATGGTGATGTTCTCACATCTTTGATACCTTTGACATCTTAGGTACTTCTTTCAGCATCTTTGCCGCTTTTCACCTCTTTGGGAAAATCGTTCCGTAATGAGTAATGTCCCAGAATAGAAGCCAGAATCTTGCTTCTTCAGCCTCTTGTGTATCAAGGACACATGCATATGACCTAGGCTCTATTGATCAGATGCACACAGGTAAGACTTCCAATCGGAAATTAATGACAAGAAACAGGCACCATGGAATCCATCTGGCAGTGATGGTGGCTGATACATTTCATCTACAGGGACCGCCATGCAGAGTTTCTAATATGTTCAGTAGCATCTGGTGCACAGATCCTGGTTAGCTAAGTGGACTTTGGTGAGAATGCCTGGTGATGGCGGCGGTGCTGGGCACACAGGGCCAATTCGGTGCTCTTGTTTCAGTACTGTTTCTGACTGCATAGCTTAGTTCTTTAGCCATCATGCAGTTTTTCTGTGAGTCTCTTATATCCTTCCCTAAATTTCTTTTTACTCAAATTGACTAGAGTGCATTTCTGTTTGCAGTTCAGAGCCCTGTGTCAATGACCCCAACTTGAAAATAAGGGTCAGAGAGATTTACTACCTATGTCTAAGTATTAGATCTGTGAGATTAATTTCAACTTTAAATTCTTGGGCTAATTAGTGGCCAAATATGACCTGAAGATGTAAACACTGCTTATTTCTAAACCCTATTTCCCATATTTTTATTTGCAAAACTAGTATTTATAAACTTATTCCTGGTTTAGAAGCCTGCTTTATTCTTTGCAGACTTTCATGGGTAGGCAGACTAATTATTCAATTATTTCTTCTGGAAACCTCTTTATTGACCTCCCTTAACTTAAAGATCAGGACGTAGTACAAAGATGCTACTTTCCCATTAGACTTAAGATCTCTCCAGGCTCCCAGATACATCATTGATGAGGGATACATTACCCTGGACAGCTCACTAAGAGCTCCCCCTCCCCCTTGTAGGTAAAGCTAAATAAGTATTTAATTATTAACCACGATCTTAAATGTATATGCATTTTAAGAGAAGTTGTTGGTATCTGTTTAGTAGTCATTATTTCAACAATATATGTAATTAGCCTTTTATGAGGTCTACTGTGCTGCATCTGAGAAAGGGCTTCTAAAATTTAAGTGGTTCTTAATAGCTGTGCAAAACTAAGGTGAAAATATGTTTATAATTATCACCACCCCCATCTGTCCTGCACTTGTGCCAGGCTGTTCTCAGAAGGGTTGTTAAAAATGAAGCTACTTCTCCAAAATGGCTTTCCATTTTCTGCATCTCAGGCTATCTCTCCACTCTGTTGAAGTTCTGAATCTTTACTAACTCATGCCAATTTTATTTCTTAGAATATATTCTTTTTTTTTTTTTTTTTTTTTTAATTTATTTGGCTGTGCCAGGTCTTAGTTGCAGTAGGTGGGATCTTTGTTGCCTCCTGTGGAATCTTCGTTGAGGCATGCGGGATCTCTTTTTAGTTGCAGCATGTGAACTCTTAGTTGTGGCATGCAGGATCTAGTTCCCTGACCAGGGATCGAACCCGGGCCCCCTTCATGGGGAGCATGGAGTCAGCCACTGGACCACCAGGGAAGTCCCTTCTTAGAATATATTCTTTTATTTGTAGCTGAATTTGTTTTCTTTTTCATTGATATGTCAATTGGATGCAATGCTCTTCACGAGGACTGTACTAGTGGAGAAAATTGCACTTCCAACATCTCTGTAGGTAAAAATGGTGATTGATTCCTGGAAATATTTCACATGTTGTTTACCTTAATGGGAATTGCTCATTGTTACAAATAGGGAAAGAGGTATCCCATTTTTCTTGTTTAAAGGGCTTATCTCCCATGATACCAGTATATGCATTTAAGAGTACCTTACATTGAAATGCAATTGAAAAGGAGATTTTTGGCTCAGTGTCTTTATGTGAGATTTAATCACTAGGTTATACATATTTAGGTGTTGCCTTTGCCAATGAATTTTCAGAAACTTCGTGCTTAGTCCATGCTTTGTCGGTAAGTTTTTTTACATTTATGGTCCCTTGAATGTTATTACCTAGGGATATTCTTTGTCTTTATGGGTTTAGAGACAAAATGCTTAGGGTGGAAAATTTTCATTCTGGAATATGTCTTCTGGTTGTCTCTTCCTCCTTTTGTCTTAATACATGATGCACATTTTAAATTATGCATTACAGCTAGAGATGTGTGTTTGTAGGGAGATTTTGAGAAATTGAAAGTGAATCTTCTAAATAAACATAGCGAGGTGATGGGTACATGATGGTTTATTATTTTATTATGTTACTTTATATATGTTTGATTTTTTTCATAATAAAAAGTTAAAAAGAAAACGTCGTATATTAGACTAATATAACCCTGTGACTTAGGCAATTCACTAAGCTTCTCTGAGCTTCAGTGTCCTGAACAAAGAGAATACGAAAATAAAGAAATAAATGCTTCATTTATAGGATTAGGATTTTATGATGGAATGAATGCTCTAGTGTTCCAGTGTGGACTGTACTCTGAAATACTATTCACATGTTGAGTATTAATTATAGAGGAATTTTGTGCAAGTGTCACTTAATATTGATTAACCTAAAAAGAACTGGACAGAGATTTGCATAATTACTTTTTGTATTAGAATAATGTAGGGTCATAGAGGCCAGGAGAAGGCATGGGTTGCCTTTAGAAGGTGGCCAGTTAAGAAATGGTGGAACACAATTAAGCATAACTTGGGGTGAGAAACTCATTTTCTGTGTTAGTGAAGCAAATGGTGATCCTAGGTAAAAATAGACGATGACTGTTTCTTAATTGGGAGATTTCTTAATATTATCTTACTTAAATTAATATCAGTTTTGTGGTTGAGGTTCTTTAAAATTAGAGCAACTGTCTCTAGAGAAAGGAGAACAGGCTACCTTCTCAGGGAGTCTCATGAGAATTTATATCTGCTCTAAATGATTGATTTTGAGAAGATCCATTATGAACATTTAATTCCAGTTAATAACAGACAATACTTATTCAAAGTTTACTATATGCCTTGAAATGTGCAAAGTTGTTAACATAGATTATTGTATTTTTCTCACAACCGCATAAGAAAGAGTGCTGTTATCTTTTGTTATACAGATGAGGTAGGTCATTGTGACTCAGAGAGGTTAAATATCTTGCCCAAGTTCATATAAATGAAAAATGATAGAATTAAGAATAGAACTTGCCATTCTAACTCTAGAACCTATGGTCTTTACTATACCATATTAGTTCTTTATAGCAATTATTTTAGTCTAGGCTTTTTTCTAAACTTTTTTTTTTCTACCTCTTTCTGTGTGCTCCTCTATTCAGCTATATGAGCAGGTACATCAAATTTTTATTATAATGGTCCAGAAAGTCTATTTTTGAAGTGGAAAGGGTTTAAATGAAAATGTATAAATGCATATAGGTAATCATATTGTTATTAATTTCCCTAGGACTACCATAACAAATATCACAAACTTGGTGGCTTAAAACAACGGAAACATATTTTCTCACAGTTCTGGAGGCCAAAGAAGTCCAAAATCAATGTGTTGGCAGAGTTGATTCCTTCTGGAAGCTCTGAGAGAAAATCAGTTACTGGCATGCCCCTAGCTTCTGGTAACAGCTGGCAATCCTTAGCATTCCTTGGCTTGTAGCTTCATAACTCCAGTCTCGGCCTCTATCTTCACATGACATTCTGTCTGTCTTTCTGTGTCTCAAATTTCCCTCTGTTTTATAAGGACACTGGTCATTGGCTGTAGAGCCCACCCCAAATCCAAAATGATCTCATCTTAGATTTTTAACTGAATTAATTACCATCTGCCGAGACCCTGTTAACAAATAAGGTTATATTCACAGGTACCAGAGGTTAGGATTTGGACATACCTTTTTGGAGGCCACTTTTTGACCCACTACTTATTTTGAACATTTGTATTAAGGAAGCAGGTAAAACAGTACAAGTACAATGCAAACTTCAGTTTCAGACCATCTCAGTTCACTGATTACTAAGTTTTAAGTGTATTTTAGTACAAGAATGTTATTTTATGTACATTATCTCATACCAGAGATATTCCCCAAAGATTTTAGACTTAAATTTTGTTTTCTTTCTGCTGCTTCACTAGTAAAAATATGTGCAAATTGTCATTTTTCAGTTATTTCCTGAAACTTTGATATTGAAATTATTGTTAAGAGACTCTAAATGGTAAAAGTATATTATACATTTCAGTGAGGTCTCCTGATTCTTATCCCAAAGCACTTATTAACATGACATGGAATATTAGCACGAGATTTAGTGAAGAGATACTGAATTCAAAAGATTGGCCTGACAAAGAAGATATAATAATACTTGATAATTGACCAACATTTGGGGCATCTAAAAGAGAAAACAAACTGGACATCAAGAAATCTGGAATCCATTCTTAGCATTTTAGAAGTTCTCTACCTCTGCAGAGTGGAACAGAAAAACAAACAAACAAAAACCAAAAAAACTTCTAGAGAGCAAAATGAATGTGGAGATAATCTCAGCAAGCAGATTGCTAAGAGCCTTGGAGAGGGTGATTCATGAAGAAACGTGGAAATCAAATTTTGAGCAAACTTCTGGAGATAAAAAAAGGAAGGAACCAAGGATGATAGGTGATGACATGTTTAGAGCAATCAATATGTATTTTTGATGCGAACTTAGAAATTTTTGATTTGTTTTTAATCCATTAAGTGGCATCTTAGGGAGGAGATGCTAAGTGAACACTAACCAGGAGTATTGCTGATAAGGTATCAGCAAAAGATGCTTAAAGTAGCATAATTATAAAAACGATGCATGTCTACTTAAACTGTCTTATTTTAATGTAAAGCTTACACAAATGTATTTATTTGTCAAATTTTTCAATTAAGGTAAGGTCTTTCCTTTGAGTGTGGGTCTGCTGACTGGAGTTCTACAAAGACTTTCTTACGTAAAGAGTACCCATGACAGATCATCCTAATGATTACTTCATCGAATGGGAGGGAGAACTTAGGGGCACCTATATACATGCACATTCCTTCTAAACTGTAATAATTTCATCTTGATCTTTTTTTAGCTGTGTTGCCCACATCTAATGTGACATGGGAGCGAATACCTGACTAAGTTGTGGTTTTATTAGGAAGGAGGAATGAGGAGTAGATACTTGTTAGGCAGCCAACAATTTTCATCACAGTAAGCATGTAGCAGACTTGGTGGGAGGAGAACGGCTTAAATACACGTAGGGCAAAACCTATAGCTCTAAGTGTCCACTTAGCCACGGGCAGCAGTTGGTGTGGTTTACACTGTAATGGAGAGTTTCAGTTAGTCTGGTGAGTGGTGAACTGGTTAAGTGGAACTCTGTTTTGAGAACCTCTACTCGTCTAATTGAGCTTTAAAAGTACTACAAAGGTTCACACAAGATTCAAGGGGAAAGGATTTGCAGATGAAATTAGATTTGAGCCAATTTCAAAGGACAAGATAGTAGAAGGATTCATGATAAGGTGATTGTTTTGTGTGGTTGAGAAACTATCAGTTCCTGACATTTGTTTCACAGGCTGGAGATAAGGGGAGAGAAATTTCCAGCATTGATTTCAGGTCCTGAGAGAGCATTTCAGTGAGGACTGGGTCACCTACTTGTGTAACTGTGCTGTTCTTGGGTGGTCTTTTCCTGGGTGGCCATTGTCATCTCACTTCAACATGGTAAGTCAGACATAAATATAGATGTGATGGTCTTGGATAGTTTAAAGTTGTGCTTATTGCATGATATCATTTGTATACATATACACACATAAACACAGTTAGTTTAATATCAGTTTATTTAAACAGATATGTCTTTGCAAAATAAGCTTCGATACCTTAAAAAAAAGTATGACTTCATTATTATAAAAACAATTAGGATCTGATTTTCATGAATAAAAATTTTTTGCCAAAACCCTGAGCAATGCTGTAAATATCTGCATTCTTAAAAACCTCAGATTATGTACTTTAAGAAGCTCTGCCAAAAATGTACTTTTTGCTTACTAAGTATGGTCTTAAAAACTTTTCTTTTTGTTTTCATGACCTGTTTGGAGTGCTAGCTGTGAAGCAGTTGTACCTCCTTTCCTCTATTCAGTTATGCAGGACTATTTTCCTAAATCATTAGCATCACACCACTCTCCTAAGCAATTTGCACTATCTGCAAGTTACCCCTGCTGTCACAACAGCACGCTGTAAAATGGTTTTCAAGATCCTTTATTACTCTGCCCATTTTTTCACATCCCTCTAAGAAACTTCACTACACCTCAACAAACTTGTTTGATCCCATGGAGACAGTGAGAGGAAACTTATCTCAGGGTAGAATAGTGAAGGAACACGGAATTGCTGTGGTTTCAATGGTATGTGGGACATGAGAAAATACAAATATTGTATTAATACAATATTAATATTGTATTTTGTATTGTAGACCACTCTTTCAAAAAGGTTAGCTGTGAATGGAAAGGGATAGAGTGGAGATGATAGGATTTTATTTAAGATGAAATAGATGTGATGGTAATTATAAAGAAACCAGTAAAAGAGAGTAGAAATTATAGAAGAGGAGAGGAAATTGATATATCGTGCTCCTATTCACTCTTCCTGAAACAGTGTTCCCCCTCATTCTTTCACACCCTTGTGAATAGCAATAACCTTAATATTACTTGAATATATTGAATGTGTCACTCTGTCAGATGTTATATGAAAAGAACTATGAGGTTCTTATTCCTGCTCTTTGGAATTTACAGGCTAAAGCCATAGCACATGATGTGATTAGGGATCATTCCTGCTTTGAGGGTGTTCTTTATTAGGGTTTTAATGTGGCCTATTTTTTTTTTTTTTTTTTTTGAGAGTCATGATTTAATACACCTATCTGAATCACATGGAGTGGAAATTCTTTTTAACCTTGGCACCGAGAATAGAATAACCCCTGTTTTATAGGCCCTAGTCCTAGTAGTGGTTTATCAGGCTTCTATTGTTCAAGATGATGACATTGTTTAAGATGGCTTGATCTAAGATCGAGGTAAATCCATGTGATGATCAGTTGTGCTATAATGGGATGGTTGGCTTGAGCCCAAAAAGAATTTTCAAAGGCAATACAGAAATCTTCAGGTCAATGGGACTTCCCGAGGAGTCAATTAATGCCTCCAAATGTTTATCAAAGTAGTTATTTAGTGGCTGGTAGACTCAAGTGTACACAAAATTCTAATGAAGACTAATAACAGAGTCTTAAAAAAAACAAAAACAAACGAGACAAGGCTTGTAGATTTGTTTGGACAGCCCTCATAATCCATAGTGAGTATTTGATAAATCATAGTATTAAAGAATGTTTTACATTTGTGGAGTGCTTGTTCTTTATAAAACACTATAATCAGCATTATTGCTTTTGATTCACAACACGGGTGACCCATAGGCAGAGGAGGCGTTGCTATTGTATTATCCCAGATTAGGAAATTGAGGCTCATAAATGTTAGTAATAAAAGCTGACATGTTGAGGGCTTGTTATGCACCAGGCATGGAGTTCAGAAATTTACAGGTAGTTTATCTTCCACACTATCCCATGCTATAGCTATTATTACTCAGATTTTGCGGTTGATAATATGGAGAAGTGGTTAAGTAACTTATCCAAGTGTATATGACTGGTAAGTGAGTCATGACTCAAACCAAGGTGGACTGACCCAAGGACAGTTGGAGCCTCTGTGTAATGTTGTACTGCTTCTTTAGGCTCTTTACACATGAGTTTTCTTTCTTCTCTGCGGCTCTTATAACTTCAAATTACAGTAAACTATCAGAAACAGTGTATTACATAATACAGTTATCTAAATACCCTCAAAAAAGTCAGTGGACTAAATATATTCATGTTTTTAATTGGCACATGGGTAATTTTAGTGTCCAATCAGTGACTGGTTCTTCTCACAGGGTTTTTGTTTGTTTGCTCTTTATATTGGAGAATTAAAACAGATAGTATCTATTGAAGTGAATCTTGGAACTTGTTATCAATTGGAGTCAGTATATGTTTTTCCTTTGGAAATATTCTAGATGTAATAGATACCAAAGGAAATAAAATTCACTGTAGAAGTGATTCATCATGAAATGTTTGAGAAACACATGATCAATTTATACAGCACTTGACAAACTTGTTCTTTTTTTTTTAAATTTATTTATTTTATTTATTTATTTTTGGCTGCGTTGGGTCTTTGTTGCTGCGCGCGGGCTTTCTCTAGTTGCGGCGAGCGGGGGCTACACTTCGTTGCGGTGCATGGGCTTCTCATTGCAGTGGCTTCTCTTGTTGTGGAGCACAGGCTCTAGGTGCACAGGCTTCAGTAGTTGTGGCACACGGGCTTCAGTAATTGTGGCTTGCAGTCTCTAGAGCGCAGGCTCAGTAGTTGTGGCGCACGGGCTTAGTTGCTCCGTGGCATGTCGGAACTTCCCGGACCAGGGCTCGAACCCGTGTCCCCTGCGTTGGCAGGTGGATTCTTAACCACTGCGCCACCAGGGAAGCCCCAACAAACTCGTTCTTAAGGATACTTATTTTAATGAAACCGTTAAAAGATATATTATGGGATATATCAATATTATATAACTATTTCTCTGATATTATTTTTAAATATATCTAAGAAAAATGCTGAACACATTGTTGGGCAATAATCTGCTTTTAATAGTTAATGGGTCATACCCACCATGACAGGAAGTTATCTGGTCAAATGTGTAACTATTGACTGGGACATTAGCCCATGTGCTGCTTTTACCAACTAACAGCTTCCACTGGAACATGCAGTCCATTCAGTGATTGCTGGAGTATGCTATGAATCTTACCTCATGATTTGCATGTAGTATCATGCTGATATTACTCAGTGGGTAATGTAGGGTAAACATTCATTTGTATAAACCGCAATTCTTGTTCTATAGAGGTGGGAAAAGAAGGAGGTTTTAGATAAAAGCTTAGTCTTGAATTGGTTTTCCAGTCATATCTGAAACAACATCATCAGAATACTTGAAAATGAGGAGATATGATTTTTTAAAAAAAATTTATTTTGGAAATAATTATGGTGTTAGAAGAGTTGCAAAGCTAGTAAGAATTTCCATGTACCCAACACCCAGCTTCCCCTCTGGTAACATCTTGTATGACTGTACATTATTGTATATTAATAAATAATCACAAGCAATAGTTGCCTGAGTATCAACCAGTTTTGCAAATATTGAAATTTAATACCTGTTTCTCAATAATAGATGAAAATTACTGAAATTTTCTGATACACCAGAAAGGCAAATATTAAAGTCTATCTCAAAAAGAAAACTTGTTTACATTTTATCTTAAAAAACTAAATTAATGCAGAATGCATTCAAAGTTTTGTTGTTTTCTTGAAACTTCCACTTTCCAAAGAAACAAAGTCTCTACAAATGTATCATTCTAATGTGCCATAATCTTTTTATGCATTTTTCTATTGACAGGCATTTAAGTTGTTTCTATTTTTTGTTTATTTTGAATAATGCTGCTGAGAACATTTGTGCATAATTATTTTCTGTGGACATATGTTTTCAATCCTCTTGGACATATACCTCAGAGTAGAACTACTGGATCATATGGTAACTCTGTCTTTAGTATTTTGAGGACCTGCCAAACTGTTTCCCAAAGTGGCCATTCCATTTTATAATCACACCAGCCATGTTTGAGGTTTCTAATTTCACCTTATTGTTGCCAACAATTCTTAATGTCTATCTTGTTTATTTTAGCTACATTAAAGGGCATGGAGTAGTATCTCTTTGTGGCTTTAATTTGCATTTCTCTGATGACTAGTGATATTGAATGTCTTTTCAAGTGTTTATTGGTCATCTGTATATCTTCTTTGGAGAAATGTCAATTCAGACCCTTTGCTCAGTTTTTAATTGAGCTGTTCTCTTATCAGATGTATGATTTGCAAATATTTTCTGCCATCCTATGGGTTTCTTGATGTTGACTTTTGAAGCACAAAATTTTTAAATTTTGATGAAAACCAATGTATTTATTTCTCTTTTGTTGCTTCTGCCTTTGGTGTCATATCTGAGAAACCATTGCCTAGATCAAGGTCACGAAAATTTACTCCTAAGTTTTCTTTTAAGAAATTTATAGTTTTAGGTGTTACATTTTGGTCTATAATCCATTTTTTTTTCTTTTTAAAAAAATTTTTTTTTCTTTAAAGCTATTGCATTTTTCATTTTATTTATTTATTTATGGCTGCGTTGGGTCCTTGTTGCTGCATGTGGGCCCTCTCTAGTTGTGGAGAGCAGGAGCCACTCCTCGCTGCGGTGCGCAGGCCTCTCACTGTGGTGGCCTCTCCCGTTGCAGAGCACAGGCTCCAGGCACATGGGCCTCAGTAGTTGTGGCACGCGGGCTCAGCAGCCGTGGCCCATGGGCTCCAGAGCGCATGCTCAGTAGTTGCAGCACACGGGCCTAGCTGCTCCGTGGCATGTGGACTCCTCCCGGACCAGGGATTGAACCTGTGTCCCCTGCATTGGCAGGCAGATTCCTAACCACTGTACCACCACGAAGTCCCTATAACCCATTTTGAATGGCATTTTGTATATAGTATAATGTAGGGGTCCAGTTTCATTCTTTTGCCATTTGTACTAGCACCATTTGTTGAAAAAACTATTCTTTTTTTATTTGGCTTGACACCGTTGCAGAAAAGCAATTTACGATAAATTAAGGGTTTATTTTTGAACTCTCAGTTCTACTCCATTGATCTATATGTCAGTGTTATGTCAGCACCACACTGTTTTAATTATTATAGCTTTGTAGTAAATTTTAAAATTGGGGAACCTGAGTCGTACAACTTTGTTTTTTCTTTTTCAAGATTATTTTGGCTATTCTGGTTTCTTTGTACTTCTATATGAATTTTGGCATCAGCTCGTCAATTTAGCAAAAAAAAAAAAAAAAAAGGCAGCTGGAATTTTGAGAGGGATTGCATTAAATCTGTAGATTAATTTAGAGAAATTGCCATTCTAACTTTATTAAATCTTCCAATCCATGAGCATGGAACATCTTTCTATTAGTCAGAGATTCTTTCATTTCTTTCAGTAATGTATTGTAGTTGTTGGTGTACACATCTTGTACTTCTTTTGTTAAATTTATCCTATACTAATCTTTTTGCTATTATTAAAAATAGAATTTTTTCCTTAATTTCATTTTCAAATTGTTCACTGCTAATGTATAGAAATAGAATTGATTTTAGTATATGTATCTTTCTGAACTCATTTATTAGTTCTCAAAAGTTTTTGGTTGTTTCTGTTGGATTTTCTATACATAATATTTTGTCTTCTGTGAATAGAGATAGTTATGGTTCTTCCTTTCTGTATTATTCTTCTCAGGCCACTGTATCAAAATACCATATGGCTTAAACAACAGACATTTATTTTTCACAATTCTAGAGGCTGGGAAGTCCAAGATCAAGGTGCTGCAGATTTGATGTCTGGAGAGGGCCCTCTTCCTAGCTTGCATATGGTTGCCTTCTTACTGGATCTTCACATGGTGGAGAGAGATCTAGTGTCTTCTTATAAAGACGCTAGTCTCTTCATGGGGCACCACCCTCATGACATTTTCTAAAACCTAATTACCTCCTAAAGGCCACACTTCCTAATACTGTCACATTGGGGAGGTTAGGGTTTCAACATACGAATTTTGTGGGGGCTGGAGGGACAAAACATTCAGTCCATAACACTTTCCAATCAGGAAACCTTTTAGTGCTTTTTCTTAACTAATCTTGAAAATCTGATTTTTATAGTATAATATATATAATAATATTTAATTGTAACAGGTTTTTAAAACTACAGTTATATTCATTTGGGCATCTGTTTCAGCCCATATTTTCAGTACAATAGTGGATGAACCTGGAGAGCAAATTGTCTTCATTTTGCCAATACGGTTGTCAGCAAAAATTTATTGAATGCAACATTATTTCCAGGAATTTGTAGGCATTGTGGAAATTAAAAAAAAAAAAAATGAGGTCTGTCCACAAACTTAATTGTATAGAGAAGCCAAGTTTCAACATGCTTGAAATACCTCCAAAGGAAATGTAATACCAAATACAAATTCAATGGATATTAGGAAAACTAAACTGTTGCTGAGGTAAATAACAAAACTATGGAAATGGCAGAATACAACCTCATTCTTTTAAAGAATGGATGGGATTTGGCAATGAAGGTGAATAAAGCAGAGATTATTCAAAATAAAAACTGGCATGAATAAGGTCAGAGTGTAGGGAAATTTTTTTAAAAGTTCTATTCAACTCTAAAAAAAAACAAATCATGCAGAGGATAGAATATAGTTTGAGGAAGACTGAAAAAAAAAAGAAGGCTGATAGTATATATTTTGTAGTAAGACAGATATAAAGAGGGTAATTTAATAAAAATTAGAGACAAGAGTGAGAACTTCAGGGGGACAAAAAAACAACTCTTGATGAAAGATTGATCATGGCAGAATGAAGCGGAGGGAATGGCAAAAATTACTGATATTGCTAGCTAATATATGAGAAGAGGTCTTATGAATTGTTCAAAGTCCCAAAGCTGTGAATGGCAGAGCTAGGATTTAAAACAAACCTTCTGACCCCAACCCTGCTGCATTTCAGGAGTAACCTTGGAGGTTGTGGACTTTATTACACTCCCCAAATCTCCAATAGCATATTATTTGTCCAACCCATGTTTCTCAATAGAGTGTTTTACATTTTTTACTGAAGTGTACCTCGTAATAGAGCAGTGTGATTTCTTTACAAATTCTAGAGGTTATAGCAGAGGATGCTCACAAAAAGTAGGAAAAAAGAAAGATTGAGCATTTATACTAAAAATTTACATGAATGTGTTATAACGCATAATATGCAACTGCTGTTTTTGTTAGCATCATGTGACCCTGTCATACCAATTTGGATTCTCATGGCTAATCATACTGCAGGAGCAAAGTGTAACTGATATATTGTACTCCCTTTCTGTCATTTAATGTGAGAATTCCTGTACATACTTTATACATTCATTTCTTCATTTACTCAGCAATTATTTTCTTACATGAGACTGTATGTCCTGTCTACTACATCCCAAGCTCCATGAGGAGAAATTAAGGCTTTGGGAAAAGAAAAAGGCAGCTTGCTTCTTCTACTAGCTAAATTTTTCTTAACTATCCCCAGCCTTTCAGTTGGGGTAACATTACATCCCTACTGGCCAGGGATAATCTGACTTTGTACCTGTTGCCCTGGTACCCTGTCTAATTAGCTTTTTTCTCACTTTCAAAAGTGTCCCAATTTGGGTGGTCAATTATATGGTTACCCTACATGTAATACATACAAATGCATATTTCAGTAAAATTTCAGTTTGAATGCATATCTCCAGTCTTCAGCATCGCTATTGAGCTGAAATGGAAAATGTTAAGTATATGAATGACACAATTCTACAGTAATTATAGATTGAACTCTAAGAAAACAATCCAAACTAGAGGTGAGGAAGTTCAGTAATTCACAGAACAGGACAACATTGATTTAACACTTATGGCATATAGTATATTCTACTTTAAATAAAACCAGTTAAATAAAACCTTTTTCTCCTCCTTTCAGTCGATTGCTAAGGTTTTAGCAGAAACGTGAGATGAGTTGCTTTTGTGGGCAAAGACTGGTGATAAGCTGTTAACCTGGTAAAATCCATGAGGTGATAAAAAAGAGTAAGGATACAGCTTTTAATTAACATTCTTTGTTTACAGGGTAGAAAATCCTTTATTAGGCTTTTTACGTGAATTGTTTTAGGAAAAGACTTGGTAGAGACAGGGAAAACTGTGATTAGTAATAGGAAATGCTAAATAAAAAAATGAAAGCTAACGTTCATCAAGCATTCACTATATGCCAGGCACAATTTTAAGCACTTTACTTGTAACTCATTTATCCACACAAGCCATGATGGTATTATTTTAACCCCATAAATGAAGAAAATGAGGCACAGATTAGTTAACTTGCAGGGCCACTCAATTGGCATTTAAACCAGACATTCTGGATCCATAGGCCACACTTTTAAATATTGCCTGACACTTCTCATATGTTTGTTGGTGCCTATTTACACGTAATAATCATGATACTATCTTACTTTTTTAGAACACTTTGTAGTTAACAAGTCCTTGTCTGAATATTCTGTCATATTCTCTCTCCCCCTGCCAGTCTCACTCACACACATACACAGACACATGCACACACAGGTGTAGGCACAGATCCTGTGAAGCAGAACACATTAAGATATCCCATTTTACAGATGAGATATATTTATGTGGTTTGTCCAAAGTTGTTCAGTTAAGAAGCAGTGGTGTTATGTGATGACCTAGAGGGGTGGGATAGGGAGGATGGGAGGGAGGCTCAAGAGGGAGGGGATATGGGGACATGTGTATGCATATGGCTGATTTGCTTTGTTGTGCAACAGAAACTAACACGGTATTGTGAAGCAATTATACGCCAATAAAGTTCCATTAAAAAAAAAAAGAAGCAAGGGAACAGAGGTTGGCTCAAGCTTAGTTCTTCATAGTCTACGAACCTGTCATTCTACAGTGTAGGGATCACAAGTGCACATGCTGAAATCTTTGTCACATTGGACCCTGGGAAGAATCCTTCTTGGCAACAGAAAAATGGAAAGAACGTGTTCATCAGCCTTTTATCTTTGGATATTTTCCCGTACTAAAGTGACTTTATAAACTTTCATGCTAATACGATGAACCCTACAGGAATAGGCTGATAGTTCACTTCAATTTCCCATCTATGAAATAGTGGTAATGTTAGTACTTACCTGTATACTTGTTGCCAGAAATAAAATAACTAACACATTTGTAGAGTATACAAAACAGTATCTGGCACTCTGTTGCCATCTCATGTTATTAACAAGGACTGAGTTTTAAAAAATGTGGGCAGGTTGTGAGAAATCATCCTCACTACTGGAAACAACTCCCAATGCTCAGGCGCCTCTGATGTCCGGAAAACAACATAATGTTTTTGTGCTAATTATGAAGAGATACTGTCAATGACCAACATGTATTTGAGGAAAGACCTCTATGCAGTGAATAGTTTGAAGAAATACAAAATGTATTTTAGGAAGTTCATTTCCTCAATGAGTTCATACTTTTCCGTCAATTAAAAATACATTATTTTCATTAGGGCCTGCAAAGGGTAGGGGGGCTGGCAATGGAGAATTGATGTTTAATGGAGTATAGAGTTTCAGTTTTGCAAGATGAAAAGAGTTCCGGAGATGGTTCCACAACAGTGTGAATGTACTTACTACTGAACTGTGTACTTAACAATGGTTAAGATGGTAAATTGTATGTTATGTATATTTTATTGGAATTAAAAACTTAAAAAGAAGAAAAAATATATTTTTTTAGTCTTACGCAATCTTACTTTCATATTTCATTCAAGCACAAATTTGTGGAAGTTAAAAAAGACACACAGGAATAAGCATCACATGAATCAGGAAGTTATCAAATAACAAAATTATGTCTGTAATAAAGGAGCCTTGACAGATAGCCCTTCCCACCATCTCCCACCCCAAAAGACTGAATAGAAAACTGATGTAAAAGGCTGATGAGGAGAAATAGGATAGGCAAGTATGTCATCAAAGGAAAAAAAAGTACAAATAGAACACAGTTTAAAAATTCAATAGTGAAAAATCCATTCTGTAAACCTGGGAAAATGCCAAACTTGGATTATTAGGTCTTATTGATATTTTTATATTTTACTTACATGGGTGAAAAAATATTGTTTCTTTTCCTCCCGTTTTCTTTCTTTTCCTTTCCCTTTACTCCCTCCCTCTGTTTCTTCTTTGTCAAACTACCCAGTCAAACTTGATTTTGCAAAAGGTGCTTTATGCTTTGTTTTTTGTTTGGTTCTCTCAAGCTAGTCAGCTAAGCAATGAGATGTTTGTTGTGCCACAAAAAAAGTAAGAACAACTCTCAGTCTTTGAGCAAATGTATTTGTAAAGCTTTGACATGGCCATTTTCACAGCAGGGCAAGTAAGCAAGTTAGGGTATTCTCTAAGGTATTCTTGTCTGTGACTCTTGTATTTTAGTATTGTTATCACTGTACTTGACCATTTATTTGCATGTATTTATTTATCTACGCTAAATTAGAAACTAAGTGAAATATTTCTAAAGTCTTTTAACCCATGTTACTAATCTGTGTGTGTGTGTGTGTGTGTCTTTGTGTGTTTATTTACACCACTCACAAATTCACATCAGCTTGTGCACTGAAGAAGCAATAAATGCTAAGTGGCAATTCTTAACATATTGGGATCATAGGCCCTTTTGAGAATATATTCAAAATACCTATGAACACACCTAATATTGCATGCAATTTTAGGTCATCTAGGAACTTTTTGGAACACGTTCATGTAGCCTGTGAACTACTTGGACACCAAAAAACCTCCCAGACTAAGAGAAAATAGAAGGTAGAATGAAGACCTTGTCAGGGATTCAGACGAGTAACTTTCTAGACCAAGAAAGAGCAATTAGTTGCTTTAAGTGATGAAGTTTTTAAAAATTTGCCTTTAGAATACATTTTAATACTGTGTGGTCTTATTACATAGTTATGTAACATTTAAAAAAGTAAAATTACTTTTTTATATACATATATATAATTGATGAATCATGGTCTCTTTAGTTTTGTATATTTATACCATTAACTTACATTCATGTATATAAACATGAATCCCTGATACACTGTATGATTTGAATAAAATTTTTCACTTTTAACCATGTTTAGTTCATGGGCAGTAGGTTCTGAAGATGGAGAAAATCCTTTTTCATTTTATCAAAATTCAAAACCTTCTTTGTAGCCTTGTATCTTCATAAATTTTATTCATCAGGATCTGCGTATTGGTAAGCAGGTGAAGCCTACCCAGTAAGATCAGCCAAGAAGATTAATTAATGTTATACGCCCTAGATTAGAAATATACATTTCATCAGTGTGTATACTGGGATCTATTTGGGGGATCTACCACCACCATAAAGTGGTGGTAGATCACACTTTTGGGTTGTGTTTTAGGTAGGCTAGTGCTTTGAAGTACCTAACAAAAGGAGAAACCAACTTGGCACCAAGAAGTATTGTATCTGTATATGTTTTCCTTTTGTAAGATGTGGCTTAGGACAAATATTTCTTGATAACATTATGCGAATTGTGGTAAAAGGAAAGAAAAGGAAATAGAAATATCTGAAGGAAAACAGTTATGTTATTAAAGCAAGAGATAAACTGAAAAAAAGATTTAGTATTAATAATCTAGATTAAGAAAATATTGGGGAAAATATTGAATAGCTTCTTGCTACTATAGTTCTAAAAGGGTTGCTTCTTACAGAAGGAAGATGACAAATAAAATAAAATCAGGAGTTAATACATGGAGTTGAAAACTAAACCACTAAATTTACCTGATTGCCTAATAAATTATTTTCTATTGAATATTAAATTTAGGGTAAATGAATAATAGTTAACATTTTTTGAAGTGATTGGAAAAAGGATAGAAAGGATATGTTTATTTTTAATAATAATCATAAGATCCTAAAAACAAAGTTATGGGAGAAAAGCTATAAAATCACAAACAAATAAAAGGATGTATATATATCTTCCATGGTTGTTTTTCTGATATTTTATTCCTTAAATATTATGATAGAAATAAAAAACTATTTTAGGAGACATTTAATAACATTAGAATAGAATTTGCACGTTATAAAATTTAGGACTGCTTACTTCTTGCACAGTGTTTTACATGAAAAAAAGTAAAGTAAGCTTGTTTCTAATACCATCCTTTGTAACGTTCATTGTTTGATTAAAATCATGAACATTGGCCTTTTATTTATCTGTAAGGTTTTATTTCTTTTTTTTAATATGAGGTATAATTGACATAGAAAATCAAATTAGTTTCAAGTGCACAACATAATGGTTTGGCACTTGTATACATAGAGAAATGATCACCACAATAAGTCTAGTTAATATCCATCACGATACATAGTTACAGAATTTTTTTCTTGAGAACTTTTAAGAGCTACTCTTTTCACAACTTTCAAATATGCAATACAGTTTTATTAACTATAGTTGCTGTGCTGTACATTTCTGTGATTTATTTATTTTATAACTGGAAGTTTATACCTTTTGATCCCCTTCATTCATTTCGCCCACCGGCCCACCTTCTGCCTTTGGCAACCACCAATTTGTTATCTGTCATCTACGGCCTTGTTTTTTTTCTCTTTTAGGTTCCATATGTAAGTGAAATCATATGGTATTTGTCTTTCTCAGCATGAGTTATTTCAGTTAGCATAATGCCCTCAAGGTCCAACTATATTGGCTCAAATGGCAAGATTTCATTTTTGTCTATGGCAAAATATATACGTCACATTTTCCTTATCCATTCATCTGTTGATGGACACTTAGGTTGTTTCCATATTTTGGCTGTTGTAAATAATGCTACAATGAATATGGGGGTACAGGTATCTTTTTGAGTTTTAGTTTTAGTTTTCTTCAAATAAATACCCAGAAGTGGAATTGCTGGATCATATAGTAGCTCTTTTAATTTTTTGAGGACGCTCTGTACCGTTTTCCGTAGTGGCTAGACCAATTTATATTCCCACCAATAGTGCACAAGGGTTTCCTTTTCTCCACATCCTTGCCAGCATTTGTTATCTCTTGTCATTTTGCTAATAGCCATTCTAACAAGTGTGAGATGATATCTCATTGCGGTTTTGATTTGCATTTCCTGATGATTAGTGATGCTTGAGCATCTTTTGGATGTCCATTTCTAATCAGAAAACATTGAGTGATTGATACATTTTAAAAATAAGTGATCAGTCTAACATTTTAGTTATATAGTGGATAATGGACCCAACTATATTCTTTTGGCTTTTAGGTCTTTTTATTTTGAGAAGAGAACCACAAATTCTTTCTGATTTTCTTAAAAATGCCAACACAGTTACAGGACAGTTACAAAGATGTATTGGAAGGCTTATCAATGATAATTTTCTTTATGGATAAATCTAACACTTTAAATTGGATTTGGATGCCAAAGAAATACATAAAAATTTCAAGTATCTATTACCCTGCTCTCACTTCCTTATATATTTTTAAACATTAATTTTTTCTTTCAACAGGTATGTGTTGAGTTATAATTATGTGGCAGGCATTGTACCAAATGTTGGAGATATAGCAGTGAGCAAAACAGATGTAGTCACTTATAATTACTTAGGCTCCAGAGTGAGCCTAACACAAGCTATGGAGGAGAAATAAATGGTGCTATGATTATGTTTAACAGTCCTTAAAATGAGTGAAAACACTGACATAAGCTATTATCTACTAACTCAAATTATCTATCGATCTAAACCAAATTTTTAGAACGTTTTTCTCCTCTAGCAGGTTAATAAATAAATTTCCTGTTACGTTTGTTTCGTGATTCTACAACCTGCAAAATCAAAACCTTTAATTGGGTTGTGATCAAATTTGTCTCATGGAAAAAGTTGTCATATTTTTTTTTTTATAAATTTATTTATTTATTTTTATTTATTTATTTTGGCTGCATTGGGTTTTTGCTGCTGCGTGTGGGCTTTCTATAGTTTCGGCGAGCAGGAGCTACGCTTCCTTGCAGTGCACGTGCTTCTCATTGCGTTGGCTTCTCTTGTTGCAGAGCGTGGGCTCTAGGCGCGCGGGCTTCAGTAGGTGTGGCTCTCGGGCTTAGTTGCTCCGTGGCATGTGGGATTTTCCCGGACCAGGGCTCGAACCTGTGTTCCCTGCATTGGCAGGCGGAGTCTTAACCACTGCGCCACCAGGGAAGTCCCTGTCATGTTGTTTTAAATAAACGTGGTGGTGAATAAAAATGACTTAATAGTTATGGATATAAGAGCCAGGTGAATTAAAAATTGATGCCCATTTAGTATTAATTTTAATTTACCTGAAGAGAGGTGACAGGCCTAAAATAGTTGATTGTTCTTTTTCCTTATAATTTTAGACGGAAAATACTTTGTTTTTTCACATGACATTAACAGTACTATAGGACTTGTATTTGCAAATGATAGGACCAACAATGGATTAATTTCCAAAATATATAAACAGATTATACAACTCAATATCAAAAAAACAAACACCCCAATCAAAAAATGGGCAGAAGATCTAAACAGACATTTCTCCAAAGAAGACATACAAATGGCCAACAGGCACATGAAAAGATGCTCACAATCTCTAATTATCAGAGAAATGCAAATCAAAACTACAAAGAGGTGTCACCTCATTCCAGTCCAAATGGCCATCATCAGAGTCTACAGATAATAAATGCTGGAGAGGGTGTGGAGAAAAAGGAACCCTCCTACACTGTTGGTGGGAATGTATTGGATTGGCCAAAACATTTGTTTGGGTTTTTCCATAAGATGTTACGGGAAAACCTGAACCAACTTTCTGAGCAACCCAATACATTGGTGCAGCCACTATGGACAACAGTATTCAGGTTCCTTAAAAAACTAAAAATAGAGCTACCATATGATCCTGCAATCCCACTCCTGGGCATATATCCGGAGAAAACTATAATTTGAAAAGATACATGCACCCCAGTGTTCACTGCAGCACTATTTACAATAGCCAAGACATGGAAGCAACCCAAATGTCCATCGACAGATGAGTGGATAAAGAAGTGGTATATACCGTGATCACAAAGGTGGTTTTCCCAGGGTGAGGCTCATCCATTGCACTGCGGGTGTGCTGAGCCCTGTGATTTCCCCAAATGTGGGAAACTCGACTGCATAGTTTGTGGTAGTGGGGGACTGTGTTCACGCTCTCCCCTGAAAAAAAAAGTGGTATATATATGCAATGGAATATTTCTCAGCCTTAAAGAAGAGTGAAAAAATGCCATTTGCAGCAACAGGGATGGACCTAGAGGTTATCATACTAAGTGAAATAAGCCAAAGACAAATATCATATGATATCACTTTCATGTGGAATCTAAAAAAAACCCGATACGAATGAACTTATTTACAAAACAGAAAGAGACTCACAGGCATAGAAAACACACTTCTGGTTACCAAAGGGGAAGGGTGGGGGGAGGGATAAATTAGGAGTTTGGGATGAACATACACACACTACTATATATAAAATAGATAACCAACAAGGACCTACTGTATAGCACAGGGAACTATACTCAATATTTTGTAATAAACTGTAAGGGAAAAGAATCTTAAAAAATATATGTGTGTGTAACTGAATCACTTTGCTGTACACCTGAAACTAGCACAACATTATAAATCAACTATACTTCAATAAGAAGAAAAAAAAAGTGAACTCAATTTGAGATGTTGCTTATACGTTGGTAAGCTTTAGGAATTGTGCAAGGTGATGTGTCAGAGTCCTTATCACAGAAAGGAAAGAATAGGTAAGTAAATAGAGTAGGAAAAATGTTGGGGGCTAGCTAAATGTAGAGGCTTTCAGTGTTTATTTTGTGATTGTTCCATATTTTATGACTATAGTTGCTTTAAAAATATCTTGATTATCAAGATTTGTTAACATTTTGTAACGAGATGTGAACTCTTCAGTGTCGGAGAATTTTGTTTCCCCCTTGGAAATAAGCTCTGCTGCCTCTTGATCTTCAATTCTCTTTGACTGACATCCTGTAGTTAGTGCCTCACGGGTTTACGCTGATGATTTTACCTAGTTCATTCTCAGATTCTCTAGTTATGATCTTATAAAAAGTATCCCTCATGACTAAAAAGAATATATTCTGACCAAAACAGGCTTCATTTCTACTCTGAACTGCTAATAAATTTCAAACAGAAAGCTCTTCAATCGCAACCCAAAAAGTCTATACTTAGCATAGCTTTTAAAGAATCCTGATTGAGCACTGTAAACAACTCTATGTTTTTTTTTAACACTGATTTTTCAAGCAGTGAAAATTTCCTCTGCTAGAAACATTCCAAGGTTTTCATCACCTTTTCTGGCACCAAATCTTGGTTGTGTCAAATTGTGGAAAGCCCTTTGGCTGTAAGAGCTGCTTCCACCTGTGAAGCCTTTATTCTGATTTCTTAACAGGAAGATTGATTTAATTGTTAATGTTGACTGAGTCAGTGGTGAGCCATTTGGTCTTTGGTTGGGTAGGGCGTGCACAGTGTTTGATCTCTGTACACTTGGCAGTGCTCTTATCTGATGCTGGAGGAAGAGACTGAGTGGAAACTATTTGGCTGCTGTTTTTGGAAGGATAGGAAGATACGACCTGCTTATTTTGAGGCAGGGCAATAAGACACAAACTGCCTTCTAGAAATTTTATTGTGGAAGTTGATATTTAATTTTATTATCAAGTTATAAAAACTGAAAAGTAAGTAGCCCGAAGAACAGTCTTGGTTTTAATATATCATGAGTTACCACACACTTGAAGGCTATTGTCATTCCATGCAATCACGGAAAGAGCTCCTCTTTCATGGTGACATAAACCTGAAAACTTAATTATTTTCCCCAACAAATTAGCAATTTGAAGCTCTTTGCCTTTCTAAACTGTTTGTACTGTGTAATACTGAGCAGATGACAATTACAGATATCTTGGCCATTAGATATTAAGTGCTAAATATTGTATGCAGCATTCAAAACATGATCTGCTCTGTAAACGTATTTGATAGGAAGTAGGTGTCTTCATTTATGTCAATCACTCCTACATTTATTCACTTATTATTTTATGCCCCAGACACCTTTCTCTCCAGTCATTTTCAAGAAACACATACCTAAGCCTTATTTCATACTATTTAAGTTAGAAATGCATAGCGCCCAGGCATTTGTACATTTTAAAACCTTTTAGGGTTTGTAATATAAAGAGGAAAAGCGTTGTTCTACATATGTAACTGACTTATTTCTGCAGGTGGTATAATTGATGATGCCTTACTCACCTGCACATGTTTATAAACAAAACAAAACAGTGGACGGTTTATGATTCTTTTTGACACTGAACAGATGTGAATTTTATTCCCTTATTAAATGCCTGAGGGACTTAAAAGTACGCCTGTTAATTTGTTGCTTGTTCTTCTAAAGTCTTAAATTTACATTCATCGATGACTCCAGGCCTTTCACAGAAAGAGTAGCTACAGTTCTCCTAGCCATATGCCGAGATATTAAATGATTGTCTTTCTTTCACAAGCCTCTGAACATTGCAGAGTGTGGATTCTTTCTATTTCTTTCTCTATTATCTGATTTAGAAGGCTGCTAGGTAATACTGGCCAAGAGAGTAGAACATTCTTTGATTCCTTTGGTGTGCACAGTGGCTTTTTCTATCAAATATGTGACAATTGAAGCATCTGAAGAATTATCACCACTTACTTCCAACCAGTTAAAGGAATAGAGTAGGCACAGAAAAAGAAACTGATGCTTAATAGGAGGTGGGTTCTGTCTAATTAAAAAAAAAACAAACATGGATTTTAAAGACAGGTGGAAGATATAGCTGTCTAAGTGACTGGAAAGCCCTTTCCACTCTTCATTTCCCAGGAACAATGGAAATACTAAATTTTGAAAAAAATTATCTCCTTCCCAATTCTTAATATCTTTTCTATTGACATTATTGCCTATTTTTTCTTCTGGAAAATATTATTTTTGTCACTTGTACTTGTGAGAATTCAGAGTTATAACATCTATTTTCCTTTGGTACTTTCAAGGGTTCATTTTTACACCTTTGAACAATTACAGTATGTCTTCGTGTGTGACATTTTTAGTCTATAGAAGGTGCTTGGTGCACCTGTGGATTTGAAGATGCTTTGCAATAACTTTGTGGTCACTCAGGGAATTGAATCCATTGAACAGGAACTATCGAAAGCAATGGATATGCATCAAGTAATGGTTGACGAGAGTTGGGTTTAGCAGTGTTTGCAGGGACCAAATTATGGAGGAGTGTAAAATTTATCCTGCAGATTCCAAGGATGCACTGAAGGATGGTTAATCGGTGGGTGGCAGAATCAAGATTTGCATTTCCAAGCTATTGCTGCCAGGAGGTAGAGTAAGATCTGGGGGAAACATATAGGTAAGGAGAGTTAGTCCGATTCAAGACAGAGTGTTATTAGTGTCTGGCAGAGGGAATGGAGAAGATGCAATAGATTCTAGAGCTCTTTTGAAAGTTAAATGGACAAGACATGGTGACAGGCTATAGGGAGTTGAGTAAAGGGGAGAAATATGATGTAACTTGAAGGGCTGGCAACATTTTCCTAGTTGAAAAATGTGGGAGCAGAGCCGCTTTGACAATCATGAAGATAAGGGCTTATTTAGAGTTGTCTAATTTGTGACACGTTTGGGAGCTGACCAGTGGCAATGGTCTTGCTAATTATACTTCATATGCTTGTGTAATATTGCTTATTATAGATTGTGTCTGCAGTTTTTCAAAAGGTATATTAAAAATCTTCAATTAACATGCAGTGGTTTTAATGTACGCTATGGCTACTTTATCATCTGTCTTATTTAGAACTAGCCTACCTCCCTCTGTGTTGCTCAAAAGAATCATTTGCTATAGTTAAATACATAAATAAGTCCTTGTTGTTTCCTATCCGATCATCCTGCCGATGGTGCTCAAGTAATCAGAAGCCCTTTTGCAATGCTGTGCTGGCAAATACCAGAGAAATTCCTGTTGGCTTTGTTCGTGGGAGTTTGCAGTCCTGTTACATGGACGGGAAGTGCCCACTGAGAACACTTTCAGATTCCCAGGATTACCTGGGTAACTTATTGGTACAGAGATGTCTGTGGAGAGAATTCACAGAGGAAAGTGAAGATTTTACATCCCAAGCAGCATGTTCAGAGTACCAGGTTCATGGTACTAGGCCCTCAGCATCTGCACCCATGTTCTAATGAAGCCCAACTCATTTGGAGTGGTCTGTCTCCAAGAAGAGAGCTCACATATTTTTATTTGTTGTAGTAACAAACAGACAATGATTTTACCTTTGTATGTGGTTAGATTTTAGTCTATAAATGCAGATAAATAGAACAGAAATTACTTGAGGGCAGAGAATCTGTCTCGTTCATCATTATATCTCTACCGTCTGGACATATCCCTAACGCTCAATAAATATTGGTTAAATGAATGAATTTTAGTTACTGGAGCAATGATTCCAGTTTTTCTCTTATCTCAGCATTTGTCTGTCTCTGTGTGAACTGACGGAAGGGATAAAGGAGAGGGCAGGGGCTGGGGAAGTTACCTTAGCCATAGGGCAGACAGTTGAGTTCCAGTGGGTGCACAGAACTATTGTGTCCAAGGTTACCTTAGACTACCTCCAGGCACTTTTGAGAAAATAGATTAGCCCTAGGAGTTCAGGATGAAGCAACAGGGAGCATTGACTTATGGGTCTGACACAGCCATGGAGAATCAGGTGGCATTTAATACATATATATCCTGGGCTTTCACAGGTGTTTTTTTTTTGAGTTCTAGGTCAGCCCATGTCATCGAGTAGGATTTATTCATCAAGTTTTAGGTCTGGAGGTGTGACAGAAGTACAGCATTATCCTAGAAACTCAGAAACAGGTACCAAGTTAATAACAGTTATGTACCGAGGCCCACAGAAGGGGTACACAATTAGGAACGTGGGTGTCTATATCCTCTTACCAGAGTGGGTGGCTTCAGGAGGGAGGAGGCGGTGAGTCAGAACAATCAGCATGTCCTTCAGCCAGTAAGATGAGTGACCAACGTCAATGAATGAGAAATGGAAAAGCCTACTTGCTCTCTTCCCTGCTGGGCTTTGGCTCTAGCGCGGGCGGGTGGGGACCTGCAGTGAAGGCTGGGGGCAAGGATGTTGTGGCGCTCCATGGCACACTGTCAGCATTCGTCCTTTGCCTCCCTCTCCTCCCCCCGTTGCATCCTTTCATTTCTCCTTTACATCCTTTCTACATCCTACCCTCTCTTCTTCTCCCTTTGGACCTTCTCTTTCCCTTTTTCTCATCCTCCTTCCTTCTTCCCCCCTGCAGGGTATCATTTTTTTTTTTTTAAAGCACAGAAGAATTTTTTTTTTTAAATTAATTAATTTATTTATTTTTGGCTGTGTTGGGTCTTCGTTTCTGTGCGAGGGCTTTCTCTAGCTGTGGCAAGCGGGGGCCACTCTTCATCGCGGTGCGCGGGCCTCTCACTATCGCGGCCTCTCTTGTTGCAGAGCACAGGCTCCAGACGCGCAGGCTCAGTAATTGTGGCTCACGGGCCCAGTTGCTCCGCGGCATGTGGGATCTTCCCAGACCAGGGCTCGAACCCGTGTCCCCTGCATTGGCAGGCAGATTCTCAACCACTGCGCCACCAGGGAAGCCCAGGGTATCATTTTTAAGTATGGTAAAAATTCTGTACCTAATATTTTATAATATAGGAAAATAAAATCTAATATATAAATAAGGATAATCTAGGAAAAAAATGTATGGACTACCTGGTGTTGGGAGGTCCATAAAATTGAAAAGAATGTATTGTATTTTTTTAAGCCTTGAGTTAAAAAAATGTTTTACGCGTAGCAAAGAAAATACAGAAGCCGTAGATAAATTGTGTTTGCTTTATTGTTCTTACAAAGAATGAGAAAAATCAGCACAGATTTGTTTGTTTTTGCTTTTGAATTAGCTGTAGGAGAACAGATGTCTACAAGATGTAGAACATATTTTCTTTTTTGGAGAGTACACTTTTTTCAGTGATTTGAGCTGTATAAATTTGTGTGGCTTTTTTTCCTTTTCATTGGATTACTATAATTCTTTGAGAATGTATTAATTTGATACCATTTTTTTCTATTATTTTTACAGTGTTATATATGGTGAAGTTTTGTTCATTTGTGGTTTTGAGACTGATTCCTTAGGTGACTGTTGAGCCCAGACAGAAGAGATGATGTTAGTTTCTTTCGATGCGAGGAAAAGGGCTCACTCAGGTTACTTCAGTAAGGTTATGTTTAGGAATGAAAAAGACAGGCGTCCCAGACATGTGTCCAGCCTTTAAGGGAATCCAGGGAAAATGGACTGAGATTCAGAAATGGGAAGTAACCAGTACAGCTCTGAGCTGATTGCCTCTCTGCCCCCTAGTGACAGAGTTGATTCTCTGCCACTGGAATGATGTAGCTCCCTTCTGTCTGCTTTTCCTGCTGCTACCAGCATCCTCTCTCTTTATATTTCTCTTTCTTCTGACTCAGTTTCTGATCACTCATAGTCGTTATTCTTCATGATTTCTACTGCCTCAGAACATCTGTTAAACGTTTTCTCCCTGCATCTTATTTTTCTGTCCCAAATAGTCTGATTCTCTTCCATGTCAGAGTTCAGAATCTAGAACATGTCCTTGGTTCAGGTAACCCACTGTTACTTTGTTTAGGTGGAACTTTTGCACGAGGTCCCACTTAAGCCTTAGATGATGTAGCCTTAGCTCAGGTGCTCACTCTGGTCTCCTCAGAGGCCAAGGGTTATGCCAAGTGCTTCCTGGCAGGTTAATCTCTTAGCAGGAGGATGAGGGCAGGACCCTTACAGATGGGATTTATTGGCACGGCAGGCATTTTGGGAGAAACAGATGGCCAGTTTGCCTATAGTGAGAAATTACTTGGGCACAAGGAGTGCAGTGGTTAGAGAACCCGAAGCACGAGCCCAGTGACCTGCTCATCCTTGGCCCTCCATGTATTGGGGCCTTGATGAAACAATCAATAAATGAGAGATAATTGTTCCTCACTTAGTGTTAGAGGCCTTCCTTGACTCTCATTGCATATTTTATTTATCACCCTCATTTAATTCACAAATTTTTCTTTCCAACTTAATTTTCATTTACTACTTTATGGGTTATTTCAGCCCATAGGTGGGGCTTAAAAATATATAAACAGCTTCTAAAGGGAGTTAAACTTATTTGATAATGGAGACATCTGTAAGTAGGTAAGGCTCTTTCAGTTTTAAAAAGTGATAAAGATTGCATCTCAGAGTGTTGTCTCTCTCTTGGATAAATTACTTATCTGCAAAGTCCCTGAGCATATACTCAAATAGTACACAGGTAACACTGGCAAAAAGCAGAGTCACTACAGATAACTCAAGTTCATTTCTTTTTATGGCTGAGTAATATTCCATTGAGTGGCATGTACATATATAAACTACTAAATGTAAAACCGATAGCTAGTGGGAAGCAGCCGCATAGCACAGAGAGATCAGCTCGGTGCTTTGTGACCACCTAGAGGGGTGGGATAGGGAGGGTGGGAGGGAGGGAGACGCAAGAGGGAAGAGATATGGGGATATACGTATAAGTATAGCTGATTCACTTTGTTATAAAGCAGAAACTAACACACCATTGTAAAGCAATTATACTCCAATAAAGATGTTAAAATAAAAAAAGAAGAAAAGCAGAGTTAGAATTTTTAAAATGTGAGAGGAGGTTGTCTTTAAATGTATATGCTTTTAAATGTATGTGTTGCTTCTGTTTGTGTGTGTGTGTGTGTGTATGTGTGTGGTTTTATTATTATTGTTAGTTTTTTTATTTGTTTGATTTTTGGCAAGGTGGAACTTGATAACCTATTCATAAGACTTTTCTCTCTTCTAGCAGTCTTTTGGCTGTTTCTCCCCCAAATCTTTGCCATGTATCTATTGAGCATGTACTATGTACCAAGCACAAAGAAAGTGATGCAGTTTTTATCTAATTCAGATAGACAGTAAGCCTGTGATTGCTGTACTTATAATTCAGCTGGCAAGATGTAAATAGGTTGAAAAGTATGGTTTCCTTGATTAGGCAGCAATTTTCATTGTGTACAAGCACCTGGTATATTCTTTCAGACTTCACACTGTGTCTTGTTTTCTTCTGTAAAAGCTCTTCTTGTCAGGTTCTAACAGACAAAAAATAAATTTCATCATTATTTCATTGATAATAAGCAATTCATAGCTTAGAATAATTTTCTCACAAAAGCATGCTTTAGCTACAATGGGTGAGGGATTTTCTTTTCCAGTATTATCAATAACAATTTAAAGTTCACCAAAAATGTGTGAAATAAAAAGACAGTACACAGGATTTTAGCTTGCAAACTAGATGTGTTACCCTCTAGTCGTGAATAGAAAGTAGAATTACTGAGTTGTGGTGTCTTGGTTCTGATGCTTGTAATTCATCTCTCAATATTGACTGTATTGATTTTCTTTTTGGAAAAATAAGGAAACACAGCCCTACATATGGGCAGGGTTATTTTGAAAATAAAATGTTATACCAGTGAAAACATTTTGAAAAGTTAGAAGAACCTAAAAGATTAATCATCATCAGTGGCTCACCTAGTTTAAATAGATTACTATTTAGAAATTAAGAATTAAGTTAGATGCAAGCTCCTAATAAGATGACATCTATTTTTGCTTTTATAATAACAAGTTATCATATGCTTACATGTCTGATTCCTCTACTAGTTTCGAAGCTCCATTTCTTCATCTGTATCCTGAGGGTAGAGCACTGAGCAGGTATTTAATAAATGTTCATTGGGTGAATAAAACCGGGGAGGATATAGGAAAGAACATCCTTATAACATCATAGTCTGATTATTACAAATTAGAGAACTAGCTTTCAGTCCTATTTTGGAGACAGGTAAATCTTTTAAACAGGTACCTTGCTCATTGTTTCCTCTTTGCCTCAATCTATGAAATTGGAAGTTTTTTGTTTCTATAATTTCACCTCTTTTGCTGTTGAGTCGTTACAGTAAAACATTAAGAGGATGTGCTCTTGGTAATATCTTTGTCGATATTAAATGAAGTCTTCATTGCCTGAAAGAATGTACTGTACTGATTTGATTTTAAATGCTTTCATGCATAGCAAAGAGATGAAGACTGGTTTGCCCAGTTTTATCTAGTCATGAGTGCTCCAGAGGAGTGACCTGCTATGGCTAAAATACTATTACTTTCCTCATAATAATAGATTCAGAACATTAAAAGACTGCTCTTTAATCATTTACTTATTTTTTAATAAAGTGGGTTGTTTTATTAAATTAAATTAAATTAATTAATCAACTAATTAATTAATTTTGGCTGCGTTGGGTCTTCGTTGCTGCGTGCAGGCTTTTCCCTGGTTGCTGTGAGCGGGGGCTACTCTTCGTTATGGGGCATGAGCTTCTCATTGAGGTGGCTTCTCTTGTTGTGGAGCACAGGCTCTAGGCACGCGGGCTTCAGTAGTTGTGGCACGTGGACTCAGTAGTTGTGGCTCATGGGCTCTAGAGCGCAGGCTCAGTAGTTGTGGCGCACGGGCTTAGTTGCTCTGCAGCATGTGGGATCTTCCTGGACCAGGGCTTGAACCCGTGTCCCATGCATGGGCAGGCAGATTCTTAACCACTGCACCACCAGGGAAGCCCTACTTCTTTTAACTACTCACAGTTTGGAAATTAGGCATAGTTGGTATTACATGTTTTTCTGTTTTCTGTGGCTCAGTGTTGAATTCTGATGACATGTCTTTGCAAAAGTTTACATGCATGTGTGTAATATCACTTGTTAGAAAAGGGAAATTTGGCTGTAAATTTTACCTTTTCAGCACAAGTCATAAATGCTCCTGGAATACATCTTTTTTTTTTTAACATCTTTATTGGAATATAATTGCTTTACAATGGTGTGTTAGTTTCTGCTGTATAACAAAGTAAATTAGCTATACGTATACATATATCCCATATCCCCTCCCTCTTGCGTCTCCCTCCCACCCTCCCTATCCCACCCCTCTAGGTGGACACAAAGCACCAAGCTGATCTCCCTGTGCTACGCGGCTGCTTCCCACTAGCTATCGGTTTTACATTTGGTAGTGTATATATGTCCATGCCACTCTCTCACTTCGTCCCAGCCTACCCTTCCCTCTCCCTGTGTCCTCAAGTCCATCCTCTACATCTGCGTCTTTATTCCTGTCCTGCCCCTAGGTTCTTCAGAACCGTTTTTGTTTTTGTTTTTAGATCCCATATATATGTGTTAGCATATGGTATTTGTTTTCCTCTTTCTGACTTACTTCACTCTGTATGACAGACTCTAGGTCCATCCACCTCACTACAAATAACTCAATTTCATTTCTTTTTATGGCTAAGTAATATTCCATTGTGTATATGTGCCACATCTTCTTTATCCATTCATCTGTCTATGGACACTTAGGTTTGGAATGCATCTTTTTTGGCTTAGTAATATGTTCTGCTCTTTGTATAGTCCTTTACAGTTTTGAAAGTGCTTTCATACATAACTCCTTTGCAAATACCCCAGGAGAGAGGGAGGATAAGTGTTATAGGCATCTTGTTACAACTGCTCTGTAGGTTACTCTGACCTAACTTACGTATAAAATATTTAATATCAAATAAAATTAGACTAGACCTAATTATGTTGACATTTCCACACCTCTTACTATTCCCATAAATCTCTGAACCAAGAAAACGCTTGCTGTATCTATGCTAAATTATATCATTGGGTTTTGAGACCTTGTGTCTCAGGAGATTAGGCTCAGATGAGATGATTGCAATCTTCTTTGCTCACAGATAGGAAGCTATCTTCATTTATCACAGAGTAACTGAAGAATAACTGAAAGAGTTTGAGATATTTTTTGTCTTTTGTCAAGTCAAGATAGAAATGTCTCTCTTCTGGTGAGGAAAATGTGTAACAGAGAAGGCTGAAGAGAAAGATGTTTATAGCTTGGGTAAATATAATGCTTGTTTATTGTAAGTGTTTTATGTATTTATTTTATAGCACAGTCTCTATCCTGAGAGGTCAGGGGAAAGAATGATTCAAATATATATTTATAATCTATGACTTCTTTCTTTGGTGATTATAGTTTGTTGAATTCTGTTTGAGATGGGGCTTAGGTGTAAAAAGAGGGGGTAAAATGGAGAGAAGATTCTAGAAGAGAATCAGCTGCCTTTGGGGAGCAATGCATGTTTAGATAGTATATTTAAACCTATTTAAGAAAAAAGGAAAGTGGCCATAATTTTTTTTTTCTTAACAAAAGGAGCAATGAAGAAAAATGAACTTCAGTAAGTGAAACTTTTATTTCGTTATAGCTAATATTTGGGGAGAACTTTTTGGTGCCTTATGATATCTTGCACACCCAGTCTTAAAAATGAAATTGTGAAATTGTAGACCCAGGTATCTTATATATCCTAAGATCTTTTATAAAATAAAGTTTATTTTTCCAGTTCTATAAACACTGATAGTTCAAGTCTTTTTTTTTTTTATATAGGTCATTCAGATACCACATAGTTGATATCAAATCCTTATCAGACAGTGAAAGTCTATAAAAGGTCCAGGTGTCAAAGCAGATAGTTGCTTTAGGAATTTCTAGACCAGTTAGTAAGGCACAAAAGATTTACTTACCTAGTGTCTTTCTGAAAAGCTTCAAAGAAATAAGAAAGTACCTTATTAGAGTATAATCAAGTTGGAATAATTCTCTTCAGCTGCCAATCAGTTTTTTATTTTCTTTCACGTAAACCATAATATTAATTCAGCAGGAAGGAAGAGATATTATTCATCTTGTGTAATTTTTTAATTAGTAAAGCTCCACATTTCTTATTGCATATCAGATTTATCAAGTTGTTCACACCTATCCTGAATCTGTTTATTTATAATTGTTTAAACCAATCACATTTATACTGTCTTCAGCAGAAGTGAAGATGGGATTAATGTCATACTCCAACCTAAATTTAATGAAAGGATATACTGTATGATTTCCTAAGAAAACACAAACGTTTTAAAGTGTATGTTTTGCCCTCCTAATCCTGAAAAATCTACTGCAGGCACATTATGTCCCTTTTCAGCTTCCAACAACAACACATACCTTCAAAACACCAAAAAGGTTGCTGAATGACAATTTTGTAGAACATTTTTATTGTTTTTAATATATCAATCATTTTGGCCCATTATTATTTTATACTGTGAGCTCAATTTAGCAAAATCACGTACAAATTCACCAAAATGTGTATTACACATTAGTAAATAACATATTTGAGAGTGATTATTTGGTTGTACTTGACACAAAACCAATTAAAACTCAGTTAAGCAAAACAAAATATGTATTGGTTATCATAATTGAAAGTTCTGTAGTGATGCTTCAGACATGGCTGGATCCAGGCACTCACTCTCATAGCTTTGTTTTCCAGTGAGTTGGATTCATTTTTGGGCAGGAATCCTGAAGACAAAATAGCCACTAGACTTTCAATCCCCCAGTTAGTCAACTCAAGTGAATAGGGATTGTTTCTTTCTAAATAGTTTTAGAAAAGGGTTGATTTGATTTTCTTTGTTTTAACTTAGTCCAACTTTCCATTCCTAAAATGAATAATTATGACTAGGGTTATGGTGCGTTTACTGGCCAGTCCTGGACCTAGAATCACCCTCAGGCAAACATAACTACCAGGAAGGAGGAAAGAAGTGCAGGTCTGCAAGGGAAACCCAGGGTGCTATCATGAGAATGTATTTTGTTTTGTCGTTGTTTTTGTTTTGGTGAGAGGTGGTGGTGACAGCAAAGCACAATGTATGTATATATTAAATTAAATGAAGAGTGAAATGTGCACCATTATATATAAGTCCCATTGAGCAAAAGAGCAGCAGTTTAAATTGGTATACTAATACTTTGTGATAGAGCAACTTAAAGAATGATTGCAAAACCTCGATACTGAAAATGTTTGATTGCTGAAGAAAGGCCTTGGAACATAACCAATCGTACAAAATACTTGTGATCATAGCATGTCTGAGACTTTCTCATCTGTAAAATAATAATTATTTGGTTAACAGTAGATACTTTTATACACCTTTTTTGTGCTGAATTATATTGCTATAGGAGGTATTGCAGATTTTATCAAATAGTGTTTGTATAATTTAAGTTAATTATATCCAATTATGGATGATATTGCACTCAATTTAGAATAGAGACAAGGATTAGTAAAACTCTTCTCCCCACCTTTCCTTAACTGTGGGAAATTGGAACACTGTATTACGGCTCGCTGAAATTTGCCTTTAAATACATTACTCATTTCATGGATATTAACATGAATAAAATTAAACTCCACAGGACTGGAAAAATTAAACTAATGACTTTTTATGTAATCCAAGTTAATGAGTGCTTTCTGGTCTAATTTTTCATTGAGGAATCAACCACAGTTTCTTGATTCCCTTCATTATGGGACTATTTACAAAAATGCTTAATAAGAGCCTGTATTGAATAGGTGCTCTGTTTCCATACACACTGAAATATATTTACACATTTTTACAGTTTTTTGTAGCAATATAAGGTCTTTTAAAAATTAAGTGTGGCTTTTAGGGTAGGTGTTTTATAAATTTTTCTTTAATTACCTGAATATGTTTTTTTTCAAATTTATCTAATTAATTAATTGATTTATTTTTGGCTGCCTTGGGTCTTCGTTTCTGCGCACGGTCTTTGTCTAGTTGCCGCGAGCAGGGGCTACTCTTCGTTGCGGTGCGAGGGCTTTTCACCGCGGTGGCTTCTCTTGTTGCGGAGCACAGGCTCTAGGCGCACGGGCTCGGTAGCTGTGGCTCGTGGGCACTAGAGCGCAGGCCCCGTAGTTGTGGCGCACAGGCTTAGTTGCTCCGTGGCATGTGGGATCTTCCCGGACCAGGGATCGAACCCATGTGCCCTGCATTGGCAGGCGGATTCTTAAGCACTGCGCCACCAGGGAAGTCCCCTGAATATGTTTTTAATGTGTTAAACTACTATACTAAAGAATAGTGATTCATAATTTTCATCTTCTGAGATGAAGGAAGGAAAGAAGAGTGGAAAGAAAAAAGGCAGGAAAGAGGAGGGAAAAAAACTGGGGAATACTTGGGAAAAATTCTGTTCCTAAATAACTTGGTGCTGAAATTTGTATTTGCAGTGTTTTAGAAGTAGTCTTAGTGTTAGGAGATAAACTAAATATGATGACTAATTCAAAAAATTAAACCTAATTAAATCTAAAATATATTAGACAAAAAAAATTTTAACAATTAACTAAATAAAAATTTTGACACTTTTGATAATGACTTAGTTGCTTTAAAACCTTTGTGTCAATTCATAGCTAAGGTCTTAATTTAAGGATTAGCGACTTACATGATTTTGTGTTTAAAATATGTAACTGACATTAAGGGAAACTCTAAAATAAAAACCAGTCTTTCCTAATTCAGCGGAGGAGTTGAGGAAATGAATATAGTTATCTGAGAGAAGAGCAATGAAGGCAGGCAGAAGGAATAAAAAGTTCAAAGGTCCTGAGACTTAATGTTTGAATCAAAGTCTCAAAAAAACTCCTTAAAACATAAAAATAAAAAGCACACCAAAAGGAAAATAAAAATTATAAATTAATTATTTAATAAATTAAACACATAAAAATTTTACTTCACTTGCAGTTAAAGAAGTACACATTTCAGAAAAAGAGACAATTTTTTGACAATCAAATTGTCAAAAGATGAGAAAAAAAGTCATTGCTGGAAAGGGTGATTTGAAATTAACATTATCATCTGCCATTGGTGGGAAGTCTATTTTGGTATATCTTTCTAGAAAGCGTCTTGGTGGTATGTAAGAAAATACTTCAAAGATCAAATACTTTTTCACCTAGTAATTTAACTTCTAGGAAGCCATAATAAAGGAATAACGTGAGATGAGCACAAATATTTATGTATGAAGATATGTATTGCAGTTCTATTTATAGTATGAAAGTGTGGAACTTTTGAACAATTCATCATAAGTAAAAATAATTGTCTTGAATTACTAGGTCCTTTTTTTTTTTAATGTGCTGGGCACTGTGGATTATCTCATTTATTTCTTTCTACATTTATGTAATATATAGTTAAGTGTTTATTTGTTAATTTCCCTACCCCTGTGTTTATAATAGACCAGCTTTTCCTTGGTGGAACTCATCTTTCATCATGTGTAGTAGCCATGTGGCTAAGGAGAACTGACCTTATTGGTATCTCGAATGGCCTAAGCCCATCAGTGATTCTATACCCCCAGTGACTGATTAGGGATGTGTATGTGTGTGTGTGTGTGTGTGTGTGACCTTATTGACTCAATAAGAGTAAATCCCAGAACTTTTGATTACTGATTGAAGGAGAAATGCTTCCTCCTTTAGCTCTCACTCTTGGCTTTGCTCTGGCTTTCTTGCTCTTTCTTTTTCTTTTTCCCCCCTCTTTCCTCCAAACATTGCTGAGATTTCCATTCTTTTCCCTAGTCAGATGTATTTTCCTCTTCAAATTCCCATTGCATTAAAAAGTTACTGTACCCTGGTATGAATTTCACTCTGCCATACATCATTCATTAACTCAAGTAAATTTTTAGTCTGTGGCCAGTTATCACTACTTCGAATTCATCTTAGTGCCTATGCTGTGTTTTACATAAAAGGTTCTAAATATTTGAGAGGTCAGAGTTTGTGAGGAGTTAATGTTAAAAAGAACAAAGACTTTACCTTAACCTATTTATACTGAAAAATATAATAGCCAAAAGTTTCACAGAAAGTTGCTTGGGTTTTCCACTGATTGCAGGCAGAAAGAGTGAATGACTTGATAATTATTCTCCTACTTCTTCTAATTAGGAAAATTTCCTGCTGGTGACAGCTTCAAAGCACTGCTAAAAGTTTCATGTCAAATGTAGAGGAATGAACTCGATTTAATTTGTTTTCAAATTGGTGAATTTAAAATTGATATTAATTCTGAAATAGTTTGTCATGTCTCAGCCTGTGTCACTTTTCTCTTTACCATTTTGAGAGTGGAGAACTTAAAATGCACATGGAACAAAAAGGAATGATGTCAATTCTTGGTTCAGACTGACATCTCTGAGAATAGGAAAGGCCTGGGTCAGGGTTGTCTTGGTCTTGCTCTCTTCTTACCTAAATTAAATCCGAAGCACCATTCCCCTTTTACATCTTACAAATACGAATGCCTTGAGTCTATTTCTATTTTGCATTGCCATTTAACAAATATACACAAATTTCTAAGGAACAATTTACTTGTCTCACCTTCTCCCTTTCACGGTCTCTTCAGAGCCACATTTACCACATGGTCGACCTAAAATACATTTTCTTGCACCACTTCCCTGTTTTATCATCCTCATGTCACCTTTAGGATAAAATCCAAATTTTAGCATGGCATTCAGGAGGCTTCTTGATATGGCCTTACCTTACTGCAAAAATTTCTTATAAAATAGTTTCATAAGCATTCTATTTTCAAATCATATATGCCTGACCACTGGCCTGTCCTTAAAGGTGGCATGTTCTTTCTTATTACTGTACCTTTGCTTATGATATTCCCTCTGCCAACCAATTTCTTCATTGGACAACTTCTAAACTGGTGGTTCACAGGTTCCATCTTCTTAAGGAAGAAGACAAGTAAAAATACCTTTAAACTTGGCTTGTTTGTTTAGGTTGGTTTTGTTGTGTGTGGAATATTTAAAGATACAAGTGTTGCATTAACAGATAGAGGCATCTAGTCATATTGCAATGTTCATAATGGTTTTCTTAAACTAATACTGTTGGAAAAAAATGAAGGTTTTGGTAAAGAAATGGTTGGCTTCATTTAATTTCATGTACCTCTTTAAATTTCATAATATGTAATAAATGGTGGCAAAACAGTATAAAATTGAGTGTGTTATGTTCATACTAAAATTTTAAGAATCATTCACATTGGAAATCAAGATTTTATATTTTAAAATAAAAATATGTTCAAAAGAGCAGCTCATAAGCATATCTAATTTTTTGCAAGAATATTTAAAGTGCTCTTTAAATGAACAAATCTAATCATATCAGACAGTGGAATAATACATCCACTTCACAGTATATGTCACTTTCTTGCAAGAAGAAAGATAGAAGTAGGCACAAGTTCATTCTTGTTTTTTGATGTGGGTATTTTTGTGCTCTTCTTTATGCTGTCATATTGCATAAAATATTCTAGGATGAAAAGTATTTTCCACAGTAAGAATGGATTTCAGTCAATCTGAGATAGAAATAAAAGCTGTGGGTATAAGTTGAGTTAACCATTTTAAGGAAAATATTTACTTTGCTATACTGTTTGGAATGGGATTTTTTTTTAGCAGTTTTCTTTTTAAACAAAGTTACTTATGTTATCTTGGGTGATTTCTTTCTTATTTCATTCCATTAGACCAACATTTAAATAAACAAAATAAATAAGGAAATAACCATTACGCTAAAAAAGAACTAATTTTGTCTCCTTTTTTCTCCCCCTTCCCCAAGCAGACAAAAGAGAAAAAATGATCTGGTTAATCACTTTGGAAATCATGGCACAGTTTCATGGCTACCTTTTAGCTGTGCCATGTTTGAAATTTCCTGTCCAGGATGAACAGATCTATTTCTAAAGCTGGAAGTAGGTGATAATGCAGCCTTTACATTTTGAGGAAAGATAAGATGAATTGTATCATTTATATATACCCTAGGAGTCAATGCTAAGAGAATACCATGCATATGATTTAATAAATAACAGCATCATTGGGTAGATAAACATTTTTTTCACTAACATTATAAAGTATCTATAAATGGCCTTAAAATATACCCTGCTCATATTTTAATTCAGATTTTACAATCGTTGCTTTCTCTGCTAGATGCTGTTGATGATCTGCCTATAATCCCACTCCCTTGGCATCTCCCAAATAAGCTTTTTTTACTTGAATTATGTGCCTCTGGGGCCTCCTAAACTAAGATCCCTTCTTTCTTTATCTCTAAAGTTATGATAGAAAATGAAAAAGAATATGGTGAACAAATAGATAAACAGACTTCTAAAGAAAATTGTGGCTAAGTTAGAAACATAGTTTCAGAATATTCAGATGGCTCAGATACAAACAAAGAGTCAGAAATAAAGTATTTGAGATCCGGCTTTAGTCTATAATTTGAGAAAGTCAAGAATACAGGTCTGGCTTTACCGATGGTCTGTATCAGAGTTATGGAGGGAGACACAACAAAAGAGTTAGATATGTTTTTGTACTTGTGTTCCTCCTCCCCTTCAAAAAAAAAAAAAGCATATTTTTGCTGTTTTGGCAAGAAGAAATACTATGAATTTTTTTGGCTGCTATTGAATTTATGTCAGAGGTCCATTTGAAATGATGGAATTAAGGGAAGGCATAATTTGTGCTGTTGCATCTGGAAGGACTTTTTCCTTTTGTGTGTTGGGATAAAAATGTAAGAATCTTAACTAGCTGCTGTGTCTGTTCTAGTTAACAGCATGAGAATAAATAGAAGGGTGAGCTACCTAAATGTTTCTCTGTAGCAGGTGAAGTGGAATGAAAGTTAACATAGATCAGTGCTTTCTAAAATTCTGTTTCACCTTCTTAATCCGGGACAGAGTATGCGCTTGGTTAGTCTAATTAGCTAATAAGTGAAGGAGACAGCTGGGCCTAGTTGTCGTACAGCCTGAGGGAGAAAGGGGGTATATGGTCAACCAGCTATCACTGTTCTTTAATAGTAACATATCCATGAGTTAAAACATTTAACTTATTATCTAGCAATCCTACTATTTGCCCTTATCTAACAATCTGTTACTCTACCTTTTCAAAAAAATGACATGCTTTACCATTGTTTTCCTGTTACTGGGTAGCTTTCTTGAACTTTCACAAGAAACGTAATTGGAATTTTAGAATATGCATTGTAATATCTAAATTAAAATACACATAAATATAATTATTGATTAATTCTACTGAGTCCAATTTTAATTTTATTTTTAGTTATGTGTAATTTCATCTGATATACACAAGAGAGAAAGTAATTGAAGGCAAGTTCAGATGGGAACTGTATAATTGAAAGTCAAGTGTCTGCATATTCCTTCAACTATATTTGAACATACCTACCCAGGTAAGAATAAGTGATTGCTTGTTTATATACTTAATACCATTTGGAAAAAAGATTTGAAGCTATAAAAAAGTTTTTACTTTGTACTGATTATTTAAAAAGATAGTTTTATTATATGAAATAGTAAAATACATAAAAGCAAAATAAAATTGAAATCGTGAATGAGTCTGTTTTCTAAAAACAACTTCTGTTACCTGTTTGTTCTATAGCATTTGCTTTTTGTTTTGTTGTTTTTTTCCTTTAAACAACATTAGGCTAATATACGTATTCTTTGTTGAATTTCTTTATTATTTTTATAACAAATCTATTTTGTTCTATTTGAGAATATGAATTAATGCTTCATATTTTTCATTGTTATCTGTTAATATAAACATAAATGATTAAAAAATTTTTTAGGTTGGGTTTATTACTCGGAGAATATCCTTATGGATAAATTTATATATATATATATATATTTATATATATATTTATATATACATACATATATATAGTGCTCATTTTGCATGCTAAATGTTCCTAAAATTAGCATCACTGGCTCAATGGCTATAATATTTTAAAGGCTTTTTATTCTTATTGCTGAATTTACCTCCAGAAGGTGATAATGAGTTATAGACCCATTGACTTATATTTTTTTCATTCAAAAATTTTCCCTAACAAAACCGAGTTTCCCTAACAAACCTAGTCACTTGGGCAGGTGAACATTTAAATGGACGGCCAATTGGAGTAAAGATACAGAGCTGAGAAAGCCAGGGGATATTCGGGAAATTGGAAGCATAGGGTAGATATAGCAGAGTAGTGGCAAATAGGTTCTTGTGATTTGGATTCCTATACTATTATGGCATTTATATTTCATCATTATGTGATGAGGGACAGTTGCAGGGGAATAAGGTGATCCATGTTTTATTCTAAGCAGCTTAATCTGGAAGTGATTTGTGTGTTAGACTAATGAAGAGAGAGCAAACCCAAAAGGAGGGAGAATAATTTGTAGGCTTTTCTGTTTTATTTTTATCAACAGCTGTTTAAACACTTGCTATTTGCCAGGCACTATGGTAGGAACTGTAGAAAAAAAGATGAAAAAGACATAATCCTCACTCTTGAGGCTCTTATAGTATAGTGGGTGAGACATGCGTGGCAAACAAAGGAATATAATACACCATGACAGCGTAACAATTGAATCATATTCAAGGTAAGATTAACTGGTAACTAGTTATATTGAGATGCAGGTACTGGGTTATCAACTGAGGTGATTTTCCCAAAGACATCGAGTCTGATCAAGGTTACACTAGAAGCAGTGTTTCTAAACTTTGCAAGAATTCAAACAGGAATCAATGAAACTTTAGGACGAAAGTAGTGTAAATGAAAAACAAAGCAGTGGTAGAAGTGGTGGGAGGTTAAGGAGAGGGTCTTTTATCTTAGGCAAGAGTGGCATGTTGGTGGCATTACAGATATGGGGAAAAAACCAGCAAAAGTAGGATTTTTGTCATGGTAGAATAATAGGTTTAGTTTTGCTTTGTTCTCTCACTGCTGTTTGCTCATACATTTGCTGGAGCACTCATAGCATTTTGAAATTTCATTGCAATTCCTTACGTAATTGAGAATCCATTTATTTACTATGAAAAGTGGTATGAGTTTCCTTAAAAGTACAAATATGATAAGAGTAAAAATAAGTTACATCGAACAAAACATATGAAATAAAGGCCTGATTTTATTCGTAGCCACTGTATATATAATTTAGCTTTAGCCTTTCAGCAATCACAAAAGTGGATATATGTTCTTGCCCTAAGAGCTTAAATAAATTTATTATAGATGTCTTAGTGTAATGGACAGGAAAATTGTCCTTACCACTTAGGGGTGCCTTAAATTTTGCATTGTTGGAAGGAAAGGGAACTTTGTTAACACATAGTTATAAGTAGATAAGTTTGTGGAAGTTAAGAATTCAACTTCTCCAGAAAGTCTTTCCTGATTTTTGGAACCGGGACCAGGTCTTTCTCCCTTATATTATGTACCTTAACACTGTTTACATTCCTGGGTCATATCATGCATTGTGGTTTTGTCTATCATTTCCTGAGACTATGATTCTTGAGGATTGGGTCGTCATTTATCATTACAGATATAAATTGAAATCTAAATAAAACTCACCACAATGTTGGTTTCATAGATACTCCACAAATATTTCTTAAATGCAAAATTTAATCCATTTCCATGGCTTGTTTTAATCATTGCTGTCCTAGTCTAGATGTTTTTGTGAGTTCCATATTAGGTTTCTATTGCTGTTTGATAAATCACTTCAAAACTTAGCCACTTAAAACAGTGCTTATATATTATCTCACAGTTTTCTGTGGGCTACAAATCTGGGTACAGCTCAGCTGATGCTTCTGGCTGTAGGTCCCTTGTGATGTTGCAGTCAAGCTGCCCACTGCAGCTGCAGTCCTTTCAGAGCTCAACTAGGGCTGAAGGGTCCACTTCCAGACTCAGCCATGGAGGGCCTCTCTCTATAGGGCTGCCTCACCCATTACGGAAACCACATTCCTTTATAATCAAATCTAGGAAGTGTCATCCCATTTGTGGTGAGTTGAATGATGGCCTCCAAATAGATGTGTTCAAGTCCTAACCTGTGTTTCTTGTGAATGTGACATTATTTGGAAAAAGAGTAAAGACTTACAAAGGTAGATGTAATTAAATTAAGGCTCTTGAGTGCGAACATCCTGGATTAACTAGATGAGCCTTAAATCCAGTAACATGTGTCCTTATGAGGCATACACAAAGGAGAAGTTCCTGTGAGGACGGGGCAAGGACTGGTGTGATGCAACCACAAGTCAAGGATCAGCTGGCGCCACCAGGCCCTGAAAAGGCAGGAATAAAATCTCCCTTAGAGCCTTCAGAGGAAGTGTAGTCTTTCTGACACCTTGATTTCAAACTTCCGGCCTCCAAAGCTATGAGAGAATAAACTTCTGTTGTTTTAAGTCACCCAGTTTGTGGTAGTTTGTTATGGAAGCCACAAGAAACTAATATACCACCCCTTCTGCAGTCTTCTATATTTTAGAATGAGTCCTAGGTCCAGCCAGCATCTAAGAGGAGGGGGTCACAAAAGGGTATGAATATCAGGAGGCAGAGATCTTTGGAAGCCATCTGAGAGTCTGTCTATTCTATCAGATTTCTGAATGCCTCCATTTGCTTGATCTTTGTTTGACACATTTGTGTAGATGGACCAAACTCTACAGGCCAGACATTAGACTCATTATCTCACATTCTTAAAAATCATGATCTTTCTCTGTATTTCCCACCTCTCTGATTAGAATTACTGCTCATTTTGGATAGTCAAATTGGAAAACTTAGAGTTAATTTGAATTTCTACTTTTTTTCTTAATATTCATAGCCCTTAATTGATTAACCAGTCTTTTTCATTCTGTTTCTTAAATTTTTATCATCTATCCCTTTCTTTTCAATCTCTCTCCTACTGTTTGCGGGCTTCTATTATGTCTTTCTAGAAGTAGCAATATAGCCCCTAAATGGTCTGTTTGTGAGCTTTTTTTCCTTCAAACCTTTCCCTGCAAAATGGCTTTTGAAAACTCAAATGGAGTTATGTAATTCCCATTATTATTAACATTCTCAAGAGAAAGTTCTAGTTTGTGATCTAGCTCTTGACTTCCTAAAATCCAAACTGTATCTTTAATCATTCCTTAATATAGATCTATAAAATTGTATAAAACTTTCCAGATATATTATGTTCTTTATTTTTGCTTGCCTTTGTCTGGGATTCTCTTTTTCCAGGAGTCAGATAGGTGTTTGTTTTTATATCCAAAGCACCCAGCAGAATGTCTAATATAATGGCCAACACAGAATAGGTTTTCATCTGTTGTAAACTAAAGTTAAAGATGAAAGAGATGAAGGATGAAGAGAGGAGAAGAGGCCTGAAACATCAGTAAAAGGGCTAAACGTACAGACTCATCTAAGACGGAAACAAATGAAAGAGAAAGGAAAACTATGGACTAGTGATGGAGCAAGACTAGATAGTTTAAGTGTAGGATAAAGGCAAAGGTATGTTCAGAAGTAGAAGAAGAAGAAGAAGTAGAAGGTCAAGAACGTGTGACAAAAAGAGAAAGTTCTAAGTGAAGTTTAGATTTGAATGAGGCTATGATGTGTTTTTAAGCTTTTAGGAGTGTTAAAAGGTACATCTCTTCACAGACATTACAATATATTAGGCGGGAAGTGTATGTAATGATGCAGTTAGTTGTTCAAGATAGTGAGGAGTAGAATAAATAGATAACAAAAATGTGATGCAGTGTTAAGAAAGTAGCAGAAGGGAAATAGAAGTATCATTTCTTTTGCCCCCTTTGGTTGTAGTAAGTAAGACTAATGGCACTCTTGTCCAAAGAGAGCCTCTAGGGAAATCCCTCAGTGGAGAGCAAATTCAAATCCTATTCAGATGTATTCTGCTTGATCAGCATTTAAATTCCAAAGGAAATAATCTTTAAGCCATTCGAAGAGATTGAAGAAAGACATTTTGCTTTCCCTGACCTTTGGTTGTACATTAAAAATTTACATTCAGTACATCTGTATGTGTAAACCAAACTTCTATTCTAATAATTAATGATATTCAAATTAATCTTTATCTGTATAATGTTAACATTAATTTTCATTTAACGAAGAGATTTAAAGGGAAAAATGTTTTGAATATTAATGCAATATGTAATTGTAATGAATGGTTTATTCATAAATTAATTGCTATTTGAATGAAATAGTGAAAACTGGGAAAGTAGTTTTTTATCAAGTATGTTAGTCTCTATGTTGCAAAGTGGTAAACCATGGGCTTTTTAGTGTAAACTAATTCTTCATGCTATGAGGGTATTATGTATTATATCAAAGCCTTCAATTATTTAGAGGTAACATTCTGGGTTTTTTTTTGACCTCCGAAGGTTTCCTAAGAGGTAACATTCTTCATAAAACGATTTACTTTGCTTTTAGAGCATGATTTTACATTGAGAAAATTTAGTTTAGTGAAAAATAAAAAAATCTTTAAAAAGGATATTTTTTACAAATGAAGACAGAAATAAATGAGGGAAAAGAATAGGATTTACATAATTATGTGCACTGAATGAAGAGAGAAGGAAATTGGTAAATCGTGAGTTTTGAATTGCATAGTTCATCAGCTCAGTGGCCTGACAATCTAAACTGGAAACTTTTTGATCAAGTGACTATCTGTGATGGTCAAAACCTATTTATACAAGCAATCTGTTATGTAGTAATCACATCTACATTTGAAGAGTCTATCAATTACAGTTCTTAGTTTGCAAGTAACATAAACTAGTTCTGAGTACTTTAAGCAAAAAAAGCATTTCGTTGAAAGGATATGAGGCAGCTCATAGAATCAGAGGGTAATCAGAAAAACAGTTCTCAGGAAAGACAGGAGCCAGAGCGTTTCCGGGGATCGAGAAAGCAGCAAGTGGAGAGAGACTGTGAAGCGTACTGCCATGGAGCTAAATCTGGACCAATACTGGGGTTTAATGCTATTCCTCACACATTCACAAAGCCAGCGTGCATGGCTGGGTCTCACTCATTGGCCCTCAGCCAGGAACCATGGCACTTGATTAACAATTCTCCCGAGACTGCCAGCATGTGGAGAAGGTAGGTTCCCCAAAGGAATTTCAACGTTTTGGGACCAGGTTGGGAAGTCTATGGAGGGTAAGTAAAAACAGTAGATGTTTCTAAAACCTTTCTTCGGAACTGTCATTCGAAAGCCATCAAACTCTAGTGGCAAAAAGCTCAAATAATAAAGATTTCACCAGTAAAATCAACATAGATTAAATAATAGTGTTGCTCAGGTTTCAAAAATTTATTTGTTCTTTTTTCATACATATGTTTATTGTCTGTCATGTGCCAAGTGCTGTCCTAAGCAATGAAAATAAAACTATAAACAATAGAATTAGTCATGGCTTTGCACAGAGCTTATAGTCTAGTGACAATTGAAGTATGTGCAACAATTAATATATTGCAGGAAGTCTAGAATGGGAGCTGTATTAGTTTCCTAGGGCTACAGTAACAAAGAGCCACAAACTGGGTGGCCTTAAACAACAAAAATTCTAGAAGCTAGAAGTCTGAAACCTAAGTGTCAGCAGGGTCACGTGTCCTCCAAAGACTCTAGGGGAGGATCCTGCTTGTTTCTTTCAGCTTCTGGTGGCTGATGGTCTTTCTTGGCGGGTGGCAGCCTAACTCCAATCTCTGGCTCCATCTTCACGTGGCCTTCTTCCCTGTGTGTCTCTGGGGGGTGTCCTCTCTTCTTCTTCTAAAAATACCAGTCATTGGATTTAGGGCCTATCCTAAATCTGGAATGATTTTACCTCAAGATCCAGAACTAATTACATCTATAAAGACCTTATTTCCAAATAAGGTCACACGCTGAGGTTCTGAGGGAACATGAATTTTGGGGAGATGGTGTTTAACCCACTATAGGGAGGGTACATGATACTGTTGGTATTCCTAGCAGGGTCCCTGGGCCTATACGCGGGGTATGTTAGAGAAGCCCACCTGAAGGAAATGTCTAACTGACGGTGGGTGTTCAGCAGAAGGAAAGGGATGTATAATGGACCCTCCCAGCATTTTTGAGGAAGCATAGTTCATTGGAAGAACTGAAAGTAGCAATAGTTCAGTTCAGCTGGAGCAAAGAGTAGACGGGGCTGGCAAGAGGTGGAGAGGAGAAAGGATGGTGAAGAGGTGAAATGGGACAGATGATAAGGGAACGTGTAAGGAGTTTGACATTATCCTGAATGTAGTGGGGTGCCACTGAGGGAATAACCATTATAAAATGCAAAAAGAAAGAAAGTGAAAAAAGTGAAACTGGGACACACAGCTGTATGTACAGTAAGATCTCAACACTCTGTATGCCTGGCAACCTTTAATATTAAACACTAAAAGTAAATGCATCTAAATGTTAGCAGTGGTTATTCCTAGGTGACTTTAATTTTATTCTTTCTAACATTTTTAAAATATAGTGGGTCCAATGAGCATATACTACTTTTATAACGAGGGGGAAAAAAGCACTTTTTGGTAAATCTTAGCACATAAAATATACCGGAAATAAGATTTTCATAGCACAATGTTTTTAAAAATAAGTAGTTGATTTCAAGGAATTGGGTATCTTTTGACTTAGGAGGAAAAAAGACTTGTGAGTGACTAAAGAATTATACCACCTGAGCCAGGTATTTCATAAAATATCTTGAAATATATATGGGGACATGGATTGCACATCCTCAGTTGGGTTAAGTAGCCATTGGATAAATCCGGGGAAAAACTTCTACTTTTGGACATAAAATAGGAAATACATTTGGATTGAAAGCATTTTTCACTTGATTTTGAAAACCATGTCAGTGAATGAGCAATTTAAAGAACACAGAAATTGATCCTTTTATGTAAGTTATCAGTAATGCCAGGTTGCCTTATGTAAGGTGATTAGACATAACATTCCTGTGAAGATTTTACTAATTTTGTAAGACTGAAGTGGTATTTAGGTTTCTGGAATGCAAAATTAGAGCTTTACTATTAAATCTACTTTACATATCAAGGGTCGTGCTGTGAGAACAGAACATATTTGCATGTTCTTCTGTTTTTTTCCACCCAGTTTCAGAATATTAAACAACTAGTCCATTAACACATACTGGATGATGTGGCGGGGCAATTAAAACTCTCACGTTATCTTTAGGCTATTTTCTTTTTTTGTGATTATCAAGAGATAATACAGCTTAATTAAAGTCTCATAATAAAGTTTATAAAAGGCCGAATGCTGGCTAGTACTTGCAATTAGGAAAATCATTTGATAACTTCTGTGGGAGGTTTTTTTTTTTCTCAAAATTTTGTTAGTTGCTTAAATAACATTGTTTACTTTGATTTGTCGATAAAATTATTTGCTAATCCTGACCTGGGATGATGAATAAATATTTTGCTGTTTAAGGATAGTTCAGAGTTAAAACATTTTACTTGCTAATTGACTATAAAGTAGGCAGACCTTCTTTCTTTAAAAATAGTTTTGAATAAACTCTAGTAATAGATATACTAGAAATACATTTCTTGGTTAATTATTTTATAAGAAAATAGATAACAATAATTATAATAAAAAAGTGCACTTACATTTCAGTGGAGAGTGACTTTTTAAAAGCAGGTTTATATCCCTTATATCATTTAGTTAGCCTATCCCAAAAATATTTTAGGTGACTTGTCCTTTGTAAAATTTAACTTAATTAGGACTATGAACCTGAAATTCTACTGGAGAATCTACTCGCTTGGAGTTTATGTGTTTCTCCCTTCCACCCTCCCATTCTTGAGAAGAGTTTTCTAAACTCCTGAGAATTAAAAATCTGCCATGGCAGTCCTAGCAACTTTAATAATATGAATTATTATGGCTAACACTTACATGTTGTTTAGTGTCAGGCACCGTTTTAAGCTCTCCTTACAAAAATGAACATATCTAATCCTCATAGGGATATTCTGAGGTAGGAAACTCAGCTTACAGATGAGAAAGCTTAGGCAGAAAGTAGTAAAGTAAACTTGCCCAAGATCAAATGGTAGAGAGGGTATTAAAACCCAGGTAGAGTCTGTATTTTATCCACTACACTCTACTGCATGAAGAAGATGTAGATTAACATGAGAGAAAGTATTTTAATCCAAAAATATCAAGCACTTCGTCAGTATTCCCTTGTCTTCTTCTAGTGGGAAGATCTGACATACAGCTCTCTACTAGACACGTTACATATTTCATCTTCTCCCACATTTTTGTACCTCTTATTCTCCTCATATTTCATTTATTTCAGATCCCTTAACGCTTCTCTTACCTCATATTCTGTTTTATAGTTTTATTTACATGTTTTCTAGTATAAAGAGATTGATTCAAAGAGAAATCTCTTATTTTGTTTAACTAGAAAGGATGAAAACATCATTTTGAGAAAGTAAAACATTAGTTCTTTGTTCTAAGATAACACTGATACAAACAGCAATAGTTAAGTTTTCAGGGTAATGAGAATATTAAAAGAGTTTTTGATATCCCCTTTGATAATTTAAGCTTATACTTGATATTAAATTTTATTTTGAGAAGAAAATTACAAATTTTCTATTCTTTATGATAAACCAAGCACACACAGTAATATCCCACTGGATAATATCTATCCCTGGATAGAACAGAAAATAAATATATATAATTCATTACAGAGCTGTGTTAGAAAATAAATCAGAGAACCTTCAATAGACCAAAAAGTATGAGAAATTCAAAAAAGGATGCAGTGTCAGATTTGAGAAGGAAGCCACAGCTCAAGATATGCCCTGGGGAGGACCCTTACCAAAGGTGTGTGTGGCACTAAGAATGTGCCATTCTCAGAAATGGTAGGTTCCAGATTCCTGGAGAAGCCTTGAGTTCAGGGATGAGTAAGTAGTTGCTTAGTTGTGATAGCAGAGGAGCTTAGTCAAGTATTCAAACCTGCAGAAGCCCCGTTTATCTTTTGTGGTCTGGACACGGAGGTTGTGAGTTCGGATTAGAGGAAAACAGTGAAGTGTTCAGATATTAGCAATGATGAGGAGAATCGGGGAACTCTACTACCAAAGTTACCCTTTCTTCCCTCACTCTCTTTGAAGACAGATTACAGGACTGAGATAACAAGAGTTAATAAAGTAAGCACAGTGCAATTAACATATAACAGCGAGGGATGAGAGAGGTATTCCTTGAATAGAAGAGAGTAAAGCAGAAATCAAGTGAAGTAAAAACTTAATCATATTCCTTTGACGTTTCAACTAGGCCAAAGCATAGATGAGAAATACTTCAACCTAAAATTCCACTGTATCTTTGAAATGTTAGAAATAGTGTTAAAAATCAGGAATGAACATGGAGGACAAAGGTCATTATATTGCTCCAAAACAAAACAAATTATTTTTTGAGAATGCTACCTTCTTTGGTTTCTTTTTGCATAATTCTTTTCAAAATTACAGTATGATATATAATTTTTACGTTATAACATCGTCAAATATTTCAACACTAAAACCATAGAAAATATTTCAGTCTCAAATATTGTCATAATCAGAGTTTCAGTAAGTGATTTTCTGATAAGCGTAGTTTAACAACAGGGAGAAAACTATTTTGTCTGTGTAGAGTTTGAGATGTTTATTCTCTGTGTAGAGTTTGAGCTGTTTTTTCTCATTGTTTATTCTCACTTCTCAAGGACAATATAAACAATGTTGAAGAAAATAAACTCTGATAAAAAACAAAGTATTGGAATGCAAAAAAGTAAAGAGTGCAACTTTTCTCCATCCCAACACTCGTTTAGGAAATAAATTGAACCCACTTTAAAAAGTAGCAGAGGGCACTCTATTTTGTCAGTCTTTTATAATGACTGGATATTTATTCTAGAAATAGAGAGCTGTGTGCATGGGTCTATCTGTGTGGTAGGGCATAAAGAATGTTTTTTCTGTCTTCTGAGCTTTGGAAGTTTCCAAATAGTAACAAAAATATTTTCATTGTTTTTATTCCAAGGTTATACTGTAGACTTTTAGCTTTTTAGCACTGGCTTGTTTCTTTCCATTGCCAAACCTAGATATAATGTGATTTAACTTTATTAACCTATTATTTCCAAGCCTAACAGATTTCCAGTCATATTCTTAGTATTTCATTGCAAACAAACCCTTTAAGTTAGTGTTGAAAAGGTGTTGAACATTTTTTTCCTCTACCCCTGATACCCGTAAGTATAATGCTGTGGAAACATGGAATCTTTTGGAGTCCTTTGTTTTTTCCAACTTGCAAAATTGCTGGGTCATCAATGTTTTCAGTAGTACAGAATCAAGCTATTTCAGTAACTAGTCAGTATGATTTGGTATGATGCATGAATATAGACAATAATATGTATTATTTAACATATATTTTTAAAAGTCCACTTCTATATAGGCCCTGTCCTCTTCCCTCTCTCCATTGGTAACCACTAGTTTGTTCTCTATATCTGTGAGTCTGCTTCTTTTTTGTTATATTCACTAGTTTGTTGTATTTTTTAGATTCCACATATAAGTGATATCACACAGTATTTGTCTTTCTCTGTCTGACTTAATTCATTTAGCATAATGCCCTTCAGGTCCATCCATGTTGCTGCAAATAGCAAAATTTCGTTCTTTTATGGCTGAGTAGTATTCCAATGTATATACATATATACCATATCTTCTTTATCCATTTATCTGTTGATGGACACTTAGATTGCTTCCATATCTTGGCAATTGTAAATAATGCTGCTATGAACTTTGGGGTGCATGTATCTTTTCGAATTAGTGCGTTTTTTTCGGATATGTACCCAGGAGTGGAATTGCTGGGTGATATGGTAGTTCTATTTTTAGTTTTTTGAGAAATTTTCATACCGTTTTCCACAGTGGCTGCACCCGTTTACATTCTCACCAACAGTGTACGAGGATTCCCTTTTTTCCACGTCCTTGCCAACATTTGTTATTTGTGTTCTTGTTTGATGATAGCCATTCTGAAAGATGTGAGGTGATATCTCATTGTGGTTCTGATTTGCATTTCCCTGATGATTAGCGATGTTGAGCATCTCACAGTACTTCTTAATAAATGTTATTAAAGGTACATATTGCTGATATTTTCAGAAATAATATCAGATGCGTACCAGTGCAGTGTAAGATCTGGCTACTTCTTGTACTTTGTCTCGATTCTCCCTGCCTCAAGCCTACAAGGGTGAGAATGTAGATACGGGCACTTGAGGACATTATTCCAGCTTTCCTAGGCAGGTACTTTTAAGTTGCTGGAATTGGTGGTCTCAGTGTGGACCTGTGCTACTTAGTCATGATCTGAGATTATATTCATTCATTCATTCCCTCTTCCATTCTGCAAACATTTAGGGAACCACCACCGGGTACCTGGCACTGTTCTAGGCACTGTGGCTTCAGTAGGAAACAAAATAGACAAAACCCCTGCCCTTCTGGGCTTACATTCCAGTGCAAGAACATTACTGCAGCCTCTTCCTTCTCAATTTCCATGGCCTTGAATTGAGGAAGTTCTTTAAAAATAGAACCTGCCTTTTCAGTTTTTTGCTTATTTTTAAAAAATAAAATAATAATGGAAAATGTAATAAAGTCATTAAATAACTGCAAACTAATGTCTTACAGATAAATCTGACCAATATGTAGAAGTTTTTAGGCTTCAGACAGTGCCCACATTTTATAGTTTGAAATTCCCATTCAAGTACAAAAGGATATATTCATAATAAGAAAGACCCCATAGAGGTGTCCATGAACAATATACAGAAGCATGGACTGTGTGAAGGTTAAATTCCACCTCTGTATCTGTGGATTTAACTATCCATCCGTCCTCGCTTCCATCGATAGACAAGGACAGCTAGGCCATTCTCTCTTCTGGGTTCTGTCCAACCCCATCCCTTACTTCAAATTGTTGGTTATCTTCCTACGCTCCTCAAAGTTTCACACGTCTATTCCTGTTCATTGTGGATTGGTCTGTCTCTTCATGTTGCTGGAACACTTATATATATATATGTATTTTTTAAAAATTTATTTATTTATTATTTTTTGGCTGTGTTGGGTCTTCGTTTCTGTGCGAGGGCTTTCTCTAGTTGCGGCAAGCGGGGGCCACTCTTCATCGCGGTGCGCGGGCCTCTCACTATCGCGGCCTCTCTTGTTGCGGAGCACAGGCTCCAGATGCGCAGGCTTAGTAGTTGTGGCTCACGGGCCTAGTTGCTCCACGGCATGTGGGATCTTCCCAGACCAGGGCTCGAACCCGTGTCCCCTGCATTGGCAGGCAGATTCTCAACCACTGCGCCACCAGGGAAGCCCTGGAACACTTATATTAAGGATACAGTTTGGGCTCTCTTTGAGAGGTTACTCATAGATCAGTATCTTAAGCATAATCTTTCTGTATCTACAAGTTTTATTGATTACATATTGAACTGTTTCTGTTATTTTTATAGAATTAGCCAGGTGTGTTCACATGTTGGCAACACCCAAGATAGAGCTACGTTACTGCTTATCGTCACTGATAATGTTTTTGGCTAATAAGTCTGCAACTATGTATTAGAACATTTTCTATGAATTTTCTGTGACAACCCAGGTCAGAAGATTGCTGACTTGAACTTGAATTGCTGCTGGGTTTGAGACAGAACATCAATTTATATGCAGGATGTTAATTGGCATGATTCAATGATTCTCTTCCAATACTCCAATACTAAGAAGCATTTTCCTCCTGAGGTATTTTGTTGTTTTTTTTGTCTCAGTATAATATGTACGCTCTCCTTAACCACCTAATAGATACAAGCTGTAGTTTAGAGATGCCTGATGCTATGATTTTAAATATTTCATACTTGCAAATTGCTACAACAAAATTTTCAGTCAGCCTTATAAGCAAATTATGCTCATTTTTTTAATCTGCTTTTTGGTGCTTCTTAGAGTTCACCTTGATTATCATTTATCTTTCCTCGGCAGTAATTCCATGTTATTGGATCAGGATTTATGTCCCCAAGTTTATAAGAAAATGATGGAGATTTGACAAAGCCCAATTAAATATTATGTTGTTCGCTTTCATCTTTAATAAATACTTTATAACAGTTCCTTGTTTTTATTGATGATAAATCCAATGTACAGTTAAATGCAAAAGCATCATGCTTTCACCCTTCACTTTGAGGTCTTTGTATAGGTTTCCAATCATCTTTCAGTTTTCATGAAGGGCTTAAGTTCCTTGAACAGCAAATTTGATTAAACAGTTAATCTAAAACTGTACCAAGTCAGGTAAGGCAGCTTTTCTTTGACTGGAAGACCTGTGTCTGTTTCCTAGAACTAGTCCACTCTTCCAGATCTACTAGGGCTTCACACTGCTGCTAAAGCCTTAATTCTGTGATTATTTTGTCTTCCACATCCCCTTACTTTCAGACACTAAATCTTGTCTTTCAAACTTTTAAAATGTAAGACATTCACTTGCTTCCAATCTCAGAGACAACCTTGTTTCTCTACCATCATCTTTTGCCTGAGCTACAAGCAACAGCTTTTTAACTCTTCTAGTATTTACTTCAGCAGTATGCATATATTAATATGTAAATTTACATGCAGATTTAATATCTCCCAGCCAACTTCAGTTGCTTCCTATTACAAGGCTTAATGTGCCCAACAGGTTTCTTCCTGGTCTCATCTCTTCAGCTCTGTCTGTTGCCACTGCTTCCCCTTTTCTCTACTCTTCATCCTTATTGGCCTGTTTTCAGTTTTTTGAATGCCATGTTTGCACACCTTCAGACCTTTGCACACCCTGTTCCTTCTGCTTGGTAAACTTCACTTATATCTTTCAAATTGTAGTTTAAACATTACTTCCTCCAAAAAGGACCCCTTGATTTTTTTTACACTAGTTAAGGTTTTCTTATAATATGCCACCTTAGTACCCTAGATATTTTTTTCTTCTCATTATGTGTTCGATTATTTTTTTCTCCAATTTCTGTCTTCCCTGATAGTGTATCAGCTCCATCGGGTATAGGTTAATTCTGTCTTGTTCGCTTGTATTATAATATCATCCACAATATAAATTCACAGTAAATATTGCTTAAATAAGGGACTGAATGATTGAAAGAAACTTTTGTTAGTACTTTTAAAGATGGAGTATTTCTTGAAAGAAGTCTGTTTATCCCTTTTATGTATTTTTTAGATTTTCAAATTCTCTGACATTGTCTCTAAATAAAAGAAATTAATAATTTAAAAATCTATACTTTTACCTTATGCACTAATTATGACTAAATGTTAAAATGACTATTCGGGGAATAAAGCATATTATATAAGTCAGTTATTGTATCTGTTGAGACATGTTCCTGTTTCAATTTGCTTGATTAAACACTAAATTTTTTTAATGTGTTAAAATAAACTTAAGTTAGTGTTTTATAATATAAGGAAAATATTTTTAGGTATTGAATGATTTTTATATGCTTCTAGTTGGTGACCAGTTTTTGTTATATGTCTACTTTACTGAATTCTGTCATTTTCTTTACAAAAAAGCCTCATAAATATATTTTTAAATTGGAAGATTAACTACAGCTGTGTAACCATTAGACAAATCAGTTTTATGACTTATTAGTATGATTCTAGCCAGTAGGCAGGTATTCTAAATCATAACACTTCAGTAATCTTCATTGCAAAAAAAGTTATTTGTGTATTTTTTAGAGCTTAATTTAGCAAGAACTAAGTGAAGGATTTGACAGATAAGATGCTTGCCCTCCCAGAGTGTTCAAAAGAATGCTGAAGCTGGAAAGGCTTAATATGTCATTAGCTTGGCAGTTCCTCTTAGAACTCAACACTGTAATCATTAAAAGGAGTTTTTGTAATATGTCAGGGGCTTGTAATTTTGTTCTATTCTAAAATAATATTTGTGACAGGAAAATGATTTCAATTTATGTGTTTGAATCTGTGTAAATTTTTAAATCACACAATGGCAAATAGTTCTGATCTCTTCAAAAAACAAACTTTATATAATTAGACTAATTTATAATTTCTTAAGTAGAATTAATTTGCATGACTGTTTTACTATTATAAAACAGGATTCTAACAGAGTGAATAGGTGGTGTTATAACTCCTTTGTAATAAATTATAATTCTTGGTTTTATGGCATAGTATTATAGCAGGAGTATATTTTATCATGTGGGATAAGTCTTAAGATGTTCAAATGCAGTGTTTAAAAATGACTTTAGCAGTATTTAAGAACTTAAAATTCACTTGCTTCATTTTCACAGTCTCAGATTGCTTTGCAAATAACCAAGATTCCTTGCTATAGATTAATATGATCTGGAGAATTTTCTTCATATAGTTCATTAGAGCCTCTGATAGAATAAGGAGTAAATCTAAGGAAATTGTGTATTTTGCAGACAAGAGCAAAGGGCACATTTGGGGGACTTTTTTTTTAAAGACTATAGCATGAAGGCTACTACGGTTTCTATATCTCAGGGCCAGCTAACATGATCTCAGATAAAATCTATTTGATCTAAGTAATAAAGCAACTTTATCTCAGAAGACTGCAGGACTATATATATCCATCTGTGAAATGTAGCCCAGATACTGAAAAGTTTAATGATAATTCCTGGGAGTTGGCTTTTTGAAGAGTCCCATGATAATTTGAGGAATGTGACATTTATTCTTCTGACCAGCAAATTTCAAAGAAAAGTATGTTTAGATGAAATGTTAATGTCTGTCTAAATCCTTTGTCAGTGTAGAGCAAATCAGAGAAAAAACTTGTTTGCAATTGGAGAAGAAAGAATAGAAGAACCTGGGACATGACCTTAGAAAAGAAAGAGTAGTTGAATAGGGGTGAATTAAAGCTGCAGCTGATTCCAGTCTTCTGATTGCAAGTCCATCTCTTCCATCAGGAGACTAAAAAGCACAAGATTGTTAAGACCCTGAAAGGACTTTCCAATTGAGTCCTGAAAATGAGTGTTACAGTAAGAATTAAAGGAAAATGTTACCTAACTCAGGTTTGGCTGCTCGTTGCTCAAGAATACAATACTGAGAGACAAGTGGTAGACAAAAGGCAAGATAGCTTTGTTGAGGAAGCCAGTAATCCTGGGATGAAGGTGGACTCATGTCCCAAAGAACCAACTCCCAATTCCGCAGGTTTGGCTGAGAGATTACATAGGGAAAAGAAAGGGCTACAAGCTGGAGAGGGGGCAATCTTGTATTTTCAGAGATGATGTCTTGGTCACATGGTTCCAGGTAGCCATCAAGTCTTGCTTGCAGCTGGAACATTATCTAAGTCAGAAATCTCTGGCTAGCTAGTCCTGAAAAGCAAGAAATAAGGGACAAAGACAAAGGTGAAGCAGATAGAACTAATCTTCAGTCTTGATAGGCATCATCAGCTTTTTCCATTAGCAGCAAGCTAAGCTAAGTTAGTGGTGGTCTAGGGTAGAAGTCAGGTATGGTAAGCATAAAGTCACATCCATATCATAAGTAAGAAACAGAGTTGGAATAATGCTGAGGAGATGAGAGTCCCTAGTTACAGTCTCACTGCCTCCGTTACAAAAATACCTTCATTATTTCAAAATTCCTCAAGGTAACATTGAATGAGTGCAACCACTCTCAGTTAAAAGTGAATTTCTCGGTTTGCAAAGTGATACAACTAAATCAAGATGCCCCAGTGCTCTATTTTAGAACACAAAGCCCTATTCCAGGAATCTTTTGCCCATCCTGTGACTAATTAATAATTAATAATATTAATTATGAAAAAGGAAGGAAAGATATAAGCATCTAGAATAAAGTGAGAAATATACTTTTAAAATTTTATTGAATTTATATTTCCAGTGTTTTTTTTTTTAATTTTTATTTTTTGTAAGCATTATTTTCACTCTTTTAAATGAAATTCTTTCTATGTAGCTTTTCTCTTCTCATCCTTACTTACTTCTCTCTCTCTCTTCCTCTTTTTCCCTTTCTTTCTTCTGTTCTTCCTTTGAGAGATCTTTTTGGGGTGAAGAAAATGTTCTGCATAAATGTAATTAGATTATGGTGATGGTTGCACAACTTGGTAAATATTCTAAAAACCACTGAATTGTGTATTTTAAATGAGTGAGCTCTATGGCATGTAAATTATATACATATACATTTCACTTTTTTACAAAGGGAAATGCCAACCAGAGATTAACTAAAGCGACTGGACTGGAGTAAGTAAAGTACAAGGACACTGGGTCTTTTCTCAGATTGATTACAACAAATCACAAGGCTAGACATTGAGTTTTAGGACTCAATTGGTAAGTCCTTTCAGGTCATAACAATCTTGCTTGTTTTAGTCTTGAGATGGAAGAGATGGACTGACAATCAGAAAATTGGCATCAGTCGCAGCTTTCATTCACCTATATCAGTTTGTGGACTTTGTGTCCTACATCCTGGGAAGGGAGACTGTCAGTGATAATTCAGAGACAGTATTTGCCATTTATGAAGACAAGCCATGGTACGGCAAGCTCTTGAATATATTCAATTGAAAGATGAATAAAAAGCACACAAAACATGCAAGACATTTACTGCATTTAATCAGATATAGTTGGGTAAATATATATATATATATTTAAATGTATTTATTTATTTATTTATTTGTTTATTTTTGGCTGCATTGGGTCTTCGTTGCTTTGCGCTGGCTTTCTCTAGTTGTGGCGAGTGAGGGCTACTCTTCGTTGTGGTGCGCAGGCTTCTCATTGTGGTGGCTTCTGTTGTGGCAGAGCACGGGCTCTAGGCGCGCGGGCTTCAGTAGTTGTGGCACGTGGGCTCAGTAGTTGTGGCTTGCAGGCTCTAGAGCTCAGGCTCAGTAGTTGTGGCACACGGGCTTAGTCGCTCTGCAGCATGTGGGATCTTCCCGGACCAGGGCTCGAACCCATGTCCCCTGCATTGGCAGGCAGATTCTTACCACTGTGCCACCGGGGAAGTCCTGGGTAAATATATTTGAACATTTGTTTCTAAAGTCCGGTAAGCTTTATTCGTTTTCAGGTAACAATGGTGAAGACTGAGTTTTTGAAAAACTCAAGCCAGATCACAATGGTGAAGATTGAGTTTTTGAAAAGTATTATAATTTCTGTTTTTGAAAAAGTTTTGGGTGCCCAGAAAATATTTTTTGTCTACATCAGGAAATTTTTCAAAATACTTAACAGTTAAGCTCCATTTTAAAACTGGGACAGTGAGAATCCAGCAAATTCAAATATGTGTGAAATAATACAGATACAAGGTTGTTTTCTTTTCATTGTTCTGTAAAGCAGAGTCAATTTGGTTGTTTTTGTTGCCTCATCTCACTCATGACAGGAAATTCCTTTTCCCATTATCTCTTATGGCATAAGGGGGCTGCTTTTTAATGACTATGAGTGCTTCTCAGCGAATGCTGGGAGCTTTAAAAGCATGGCTCGTTGGATTATAAAGGATTGTTGTTTTGTTACATTTGCTCAAACTACTGCTATTTGCTAGAATCACCCAGTAGTTTCTTTACACTTACTTATTTTCTTTACTTTCTGTGCCAGAAATTGCCTACACACTCTAAATTATGGGAATAGCTCAGGTGATCTTTGTTAGCAGGAAGGAAGATGCATTTTAACAGTTTTTTTCCCAGTGGTAACTATATACTATAATTTATTCGAATTAGTTAAAAATAGCAAAAAATACATTACTATAGAATGTCTACAGAATTAGTTCGTATTTATTCAACTATGCTATCATTTGAAAAACTATTTTCACTTCATTTTAAAACGCTATTCCTTTGTAAAACATGAGTGTATCCAATCTTAATGGAAGTCTGACATCGTGGGAAAAATTGTTTAAAATGAGAATTCAAAAGATCCTTATTGATTATCTGGTCTCACCTCCTCATTGACAAAGAGCAGATTTGTTCTTTTAAGGAGGAACTTTTATTTCCCCCATTTAAAACTTTTGAATCAGTCACAGTCATTAATAACTTTGGTAGCCCTACCTATGTAAAAATTATGAAATTTTAAATATGTGAAGTCCAAACTAACAGAGCTTATATTTTAACTTGGAATATTTGTGTGTTTATGTGTGCATGCGTGTGTGTGTGTGTGTTGTGGTGTGTGTGTGTTTTGTGTTTACAGAGGGATGTAGGAGTTAATACAACGATAAAATGTCAATATGCCAAAATATATTTTTTCTTTTAGAACATTTTTACTAAAATTTCAGATTAAAAACATGAAGGGTTATCGTCACCAGCCTTTTTTTAAATTTTATTTATTTTAATTTTAAAAATTATTTATTTATCTTTAAATTTTTATTGGAGTATAGTTGATTTACAATATTGTGTTAGTTTCAGGTATACAGCAAAGTGAATTAGTTATACATATACATATATCCATTCTTTTTCAGATTCTTTTCCCATGTTGGTTATTACAGATTATTGAGTAGATTTCCCTGTGCTATACAGTAGGTCCTTGTTGGTTATCTATTTTATTTTATTATTATTATCTTTTTAACATCTTTATTGAGTATAATTGCTTTACAATGTTGTGTTAGTTTCTGCTGTATAACAAAGTGAATCAGCTATATGTATACATATATACCCATATCCCCTCCCTCTTGCACCTCCCTCCCACCCTCCCTATCCCACCCCTCTACGTGGTCACAAAGCACGGAGCTGATCTCCCTGTGCTATGCAGCTGCTTCCCACTAGCTATCTATTTTACGTTTGGTAGTGTATATATGTCCATGCCACTCTCTCACTTCATCCCAGCTTACCCTTCCCCCTCCCTGTGTCCTCAAGTCCATCCTCTACATCTGCGACTTTATTCCTGTCCTGCCCCTAGGTTCTTCAGAACCATTTTTTAAATTTAGATTCCATATACATGTGTTAGCATACGGTATTTGTTTTTCTCTTTCTGACTTACTTCACTCTGTATGACAGACTCTAGGTCCATCTACCTCACTACAAATAACTCAATTTTGTTTCTTTTTATGGCTGAGTAATATTCCATTGTATATATGTGCCACGTCTTTATCCATTCATCTGTCAGTGGACACCTAGGTTGCTTCCATGTCCTGTTGTAAACAGTGCTGCAATGAACATTGTGGTACATGACTCTTTTTGAATTATGGTTTTCTCAGGGTATATGCCCAGTAGTGGGATTGCTGGGTCATATGGTAGTTCTATTTTTAGATTTTTAAGCAACCTCCATACTGTTCTCCATAGTGGCTGTACCAATTTATACTCCTACCAACAGTGCAAGAGGGTTCCCTTTTCTCCACACCCTCTCCAGCATTTATTGTTTGTAGATTTTTTGATGATGGCCATTCTGACCGGTGTGAGGTGATACCTCACTGTAGTTTTGATTTGCATGTCTCTAATGATTAGTGATGTTGAGCATCCTTTCATGTGTTTGTGGGCAATCTGTATATCATCACCAGCCTTTTGTTGTTGGTACTTCCATGCACCCATTCAGTCATTCATCAATCAATTAAATTTTTTTTTTTTGTCTCATATGTGGCAGGTTTGGGGTTAAAACCATAAAGAAGGCATAGCTTTTGCATTTGAGAATCTTTTTGGTTTAATAGAGTGAAAGCATGTATAAGTTAATAATTTCAAATAGTGTGACAGAGAATATATGGAGACTTGTACAGAGGGAGTGGCCATCTTTTTGGGAGTGGAGCACTCAAATACGTGCTTAATATGGGAAAAAGCTTTACAGGCAGAGGGACGGGTAGAGCTGCAGAATGGAAGTACAAAGGACTCAGCAGGAGAATGGAAAATCACATCTTAATTTTTAGAAATATAACTAGCTGCTTTTTGCTTTCATATGGAAAAACACCTCAAGTAGAGCTAAGTAGCTGTTCTTTTTTTTATTCAAAAGTGAAGTGTTGAACCACCTTCTTCATATTTTCTTTATTTTTTAAATATTTCTCATGTCAAAAAATTCAAAATTAAAAAAAATTCATTCACAATGTAGATAAACATTGAATAACCTCTGGACATAACTGTTATTTTCTTGACCTTTTCATTTCTCTTTATTTTTTTATCCGTCATGTATTATACCCTTTAAATATTGTATTTATTCCTCTCAAAATTCTCCAAATTCCTTTTAATACTTCAGTCCCGAATTCATCAGGTTTCATTTGAAGTGTTAATTAGTGATAAATTTAACTTGGAATTAGTTCTTATCAATGGCCTTTTGAAACAATAAATTTAGCCATAGTAATTGGTTAATTTCTAAGAATAAATTCAGTTGTGCTTGTACAAATACATATGTATGTGTATATATACACATGTACATATATATTACACATACACTACACACACATACCGCACATACACACGCATATATATAACTTACATATGATTTCTCTATATACATATATATAAATATATACATATACTCATAAATTCATTCCTGGAACTAAATGATAGGCCATTCCTTCAACCTTTTCCTACACTTAAATAGCCTTTGTCGGTTTGATGTTTTATTTGTTGTTTGGCAAACATGAAACTTAAAAGTAGAACTTAGTTTAGATTTGCTTTTCACTTTATATTATGAAGCTCTGATGTATTTTCTAATTTAGTTGAATATGTGCACATCTATTTAAAGTAAATAAGCATTCAAATTAATAGAGAATTTTAGTAAAATATTATTAATCCGTTTTGAACTCAGGCAGGAATTTTGATTTAGGAAAAAAAAAAACCCTGCAGCACATTAAAAAGAAATTTTCTCAACTGTTACTGAAAATACCTTTTTCTTTCCTAAGCCTTTTCCAGGACACACAGGTTACAGGATGTAATAAGACTGTCTTTCTTATTGTGACTACATGAGAGCAGTGGAGTTTCTCTTGCCTGTGCTAATTAGAGGCACTGACCCTATAGAGGCACTGTTTATTTCTATGCTGCTTCAGCTTCCAGACCCCTGGGCTCCTCAAGCATCTCTTTGACCTCCTTTCTGAGAAGTACTGCCTAGAAGATGAGTTGTTCACAAATCAGGTAGAGGTTCAGGTTAATCTTTAGTACTATATGGTCTGCTTTTCAAAAGTCAAGCACGGGGCTTCCCTGGTGGCGCAGTGGTTGAGAATCTGCCTGCCAATGCAGGGGACACGGGTTCGAGCCCTGGTCTGGGAGGATCCCACATGCCGCGGAGCAACTGGGCCCGTGAGCCACAACTACTGAGCCTGCGCGTCTGGAGCCTGTGCTCCGCAACAAGGGAGGCCACGATAGTGAGAGGCCCGCGAACCGTGATGAAGAGTGGCTCCCGCTTGCCACAACTGGAGAGAGCCCTAGCACAGAAACGAAGACCCAACACAGCCAAAAATAAATAAATAATTAATTAATTAATTTAAAAAAAAAAAAAGTCAAGCACGGGGGGCTTCTTTTCCTTAGCTGTTTCCAGTTTATTCACTGCTCCTGAGGATGATAAAAGTCAAGTTCTACCAGCTGAAGGTGAGTTTTTGAGAAACTACTTTTTTATAATTGAGCCCTGCTTTTCTGTAACACTACACTCAAAGAGCCCAGTAAAGTATAGATATTTTTTATCCCATTTTAAAGATGAGGAAATATCCTTATTCCTTTAAAACTGTTGTATGTGTTTGTAGAAACAATTTATTCCCACTTTATAGCCCTAATGAAAGAAATTAAATTCCAGACAATATGTGATTTACCCTTGGCCATATAGATAATGATAATGAGAATTAGAACCAGTTTTAACCTATTCCTAAGGTAGTATTCTTTCTGCTGTGCAATGCTGCGTACACCCTTATGCCTCTTTCATTAGTTTTAAATAAAACAATAGATTCTTCCCAAAATTCCACGTCTGTGACCTGATTGCATTTCTTTTTTTTTTTTTAAAGATTTATTTATTTAATTGATTGATTGCTATGTTGGGTTTTCGTTTCTGTGCTAGGGCTTTCTCTAGTTGCGGCAAGCGGGGGCCACTCTTCATCGCGGTGCGCGGGCCTCTCAGTATCGCGGCCTCTCTTGTTGCGGAGCACAGGCTCCAGACGCGCAGGCTCAGCAGCTGTGGCTCACGGGCCCAGTCGCTCCGCGGCATGTGGGATCCTCCCAGACCAGGGCTCGAACCCGTGTCCTCCGCATCCGCAGGCAGACTCTCAACCACTGCGCCACCAGGGAAGCCCAACCTGATTGCATTTTAAGAGTACTACATCCTTGTAAAACATACTCTTTTAGAAATTCCTGAGAAAGAATTATTTTAAATTTTAAAAATGTGATGAAAAACAAAATTTCTGTGCTAATCAGGATTTTTGAGCTCCATATAATTTTAGTAACTAAAAAGTCAGTTAAAGGTATTATTGTGAAAAATTTGACATGTCAAAATCATTTTCATTATGAGTTAGCAGAAATATAAATGTTCATGAATTAACATTTTAAAATGGATAAAGTTGAGTTGAAAATAGCACTTTTAAAATTTATTTCTTTTTACTTATTTTCAGACTTCCATCATGTTTCTATTTTAAAAAATATATATGTATATATTATGTTTCTATACATGTATATGCATATACACACACAATATATATGTATATGTATGTGTGTATATATATATGTGTGTGTACTTGAGTTTCAGTCTTGAAAATAAACCTTCTTTAAAGTCAGGTCTATCTTTGCCTAATTTCAGGATATTTTGGTATTTCATTTACTACAGGTATTAAAAAATAATTGTGTCTTCTTAAATGTGCAGCTATTGGAGGAATCATTCTCTGGCCTTGTGATAGAAATCTTTCTGTTGAATTAGATGGTCAAATGTAAAGTTGAGTAGCTGAGATTGTTATTTGAATTGATAGCAAAGAGGACTACTAACTAACAACACATGAAATATACCTATTAAAAATTGCAACTCTTTTAATCCTTTAAAATTTTTACAAGTGTAAATTTTATAATATAAAAAATACTTTATCAAAATTACTAATATCAGTTGAATTGAATTCACTATAATAGTTGTAAATTGTTTTTAATTTTTATTATGAAAAATTTCAGACATGTGCAGAGTTCACAGTAGTGTAATGAACACTCATGTATCTCTCACCCACCTTCAGCAATTTCCATGCATGGCCATTCTGTTCATCCGTATGTTTTTCCTTACCCCTCTCCTAGTATTATTTTGATGAAAATTCCAACATTCCTAATTTCATCCATGAGTACTTCTGTGTGAATCTCTAAAAGATAAAACCATTTTAAATGTAATTACTATGCCATTATGACATGAAAATAATAATTCTTTAATAGCATCAATAGCTAGCCATGTTTAAATTCCCAGTTGTCTGATAAACATCATAGTGTTTTCAATTTGCTTGTTTTAAATATAACCTATAATCCTTAACAAGTCCATAATTTACAATTTTTCATGTGTCTTTTCAGTCTCATTTAATCAGTAATTTTCTCTTTCATCTTTCTTTCTTTTTCCCCCCATGTAACAAATAAATGTTGAAGAAGCCTGGTCCTTTGTGCTGTAGAGTTTCTCACCATCTGAATTTTAAAGATGGCATACCTGTGGAGTAGTTTAACATGTTCCTCAGCTCTCTGAATTTTCTGTAAAATGTTAATGATATAGATTTTGATCAGAATCAGGTTTGATTTTCTTTTGGCAAATCTGTCTCCTAGTGGTGTAGTGTTCTTTCGTCAGGAGTTATATAACTTTTGCTTGTTTTTCTTGTTTGATGTTAGGTAGCCACTGATGCTCAATGGCTCCACTAATTTATAAGGGATTGAAAACGAATGTTCCAATTCTATCATTACTTTTACAGTTACTAGCAGTATACTTCTCAAGAAAAAGCTGCCCTTCATCTACTATTGTGTTAACTAATGAAATAGTTTACATAGGAAAGTCAAGATAAATGATTGGTTCTTTCCCTTTATTTGCTGGCTCTCAAAATAATGAATTTGTTTTCTAGCATTTTTCAATGTTGAGAGATGAATTATCCTTTCTTATTAGCTCATGAATTTAGACATATTTGATATGTTTCAATCAATTTCAGTTATTATTCTAATTGATGATGAATTTTCCATTGGGGCCTTTTCAACCTTATACTTCGACTATGTACAATTCCTGTCCCAGACATTGAATCAGCCATTTGTCCAAGGAACTTTGGTTCTTTAGTGGGAAGTACTATTTTTCAAGACCAAAACTTGGGTGCCAGAGTCCTGCTCATTGCTACTGGAGTTGGTTGTTTCTAACCTTTCAATATTCCTTTTTTTTTAAAGATAAAAATAGGTCTTGAGTTTACACTGATTGTTCCAGTTTGAAATCAGGACTGTAGAGCTTTTACTTAACTATTTCTGTTTCACATATGTATCTTCTTTCACCTGCATTAAGAATCCCAGTTCTCAATACCAATGAAGACAATAGAATATAACGTTATTCATTGTTATCCCACTTTATAGACAAAAGAGACTCAGAGTCCCAATTCCAATACTATCTCACTTATATGATTACTGAGTTTAAATTTTGTTTGCACTTCCTTTTGTCCTTATGATATATCCCCTTAGAGATATTAGGTCAGATTAGTCTGTTTTAGAGTCACATGAAATAGCTCTTGTCTGTATAGTTATACTACCAACTGGATACATATTTAGGATCATATTTTTCATTTTATTTTCTATTTTCAGAAATTGCCCTTTTTAAATTTAATTTTGCTTTATAATTTAGTAAAAATTTACCTGTTTTCAAAGTTCAATCTATTAAGCAATGTATACTCAAAGAAGACAGGCCTCAATCTTTGTCCTCCATTTGTTGAAATTTTACTGCATTAAACATATATATCATTTCTTTTCTCTCTCCCTCTCTCTTTCTCCTTTCTCCCTCTATATGTATATATTATATGCATACATATATATACATAGACATTCATATACATACATTTATACATCCACTATATAGTACATAATAACACACACATAAATATAAAATTTTTTTCTGAACTGTTTGAGATGAAGTAGCAGACATGCTGTCCCATTACCCCTTTTTAGTTCAGCAACTTTCTCCTAAAAACAAGGACATTCTCCTTTATAACCACAGTATAGCCATCAAAATCACAAAATTAATATTGAATTTCATCATCTCACTCACAAACTCTATTCATGTTTTGCTGAGAGTCCCAATAGTATCCTTCAAGATCCAATTTAAGGATTGTATATTACATTTAGCTGTCTCTTTAATCTCTCAGTTTGGAAAGTTACCTGTCTTCCCATTCCTTTCATGACCTTGACATTTTTTAAGAATACTGGCTACTTTGCAGAGTATCTCTCAATTTGGGTTGTCTGATGTTTTCTCATGATTAGATTCAGGTTATACTCTTTTGTGGTTTGAACACCACAGAAGCGTTGCTGTGTTCTCGGTGCATCAGGAGCCACATGGTGTCTGTATGTCCCAATACCGTTGATCATTTTCTCAACTTTTTTAATATGGTATCTGCCTTATTTCTCTTCTGTAAAGTTTGGCAATCAGTAGTTTTATGCAAATGAGTAATTAATATTTGGGAGAGATCTTTTAAAACCTTGTGAATAACTTGATCTACATCAAATTTCACCTATTAGTTTTAGCACTGATTACCCTTATCTTAATTAGTTATTGCTGTGATGGTTGCCAAATGATGGCTTTTTAATTCTCTTATTCCTTCTGTGTTGGCATTCTACTATAAAGTACAATTTTCCTTTTCCGAAACGTATGTATTCAGTTGGCCAAAAAGTTCGTTTGGGTTTTTTCCATAGGATGTTATGAAAAACCCAGATGAACTTTTTGGCCAACCCAATAATTATTTATAGCATTATTGACTCATGACTCCGATTTTATTCAGTGGTTTATAATCCATTACTATCATTATTTATGTTCTTTAAATTGTCTCAATGGTAACCATTTAGGCTCTTGTGTCACTTTGACATACCTCCATCATTCTTTGAGTACTTTTTTGCTTTTTGAGCAGAAGAGGTTCGGGTTCATCTTGTACTTTCTCTGCCTCAGCCCTGGTGTCAGTCATTTCTCCAAGGTCTGCCAACACTGCCCTTGACAAAGAACACACAGGAAGTGGCTGGCTGGTCCCAGGTCAGCTTGGTCAACATGTCAGTTTAGTCCTGAGTAAGCCCCTGGGCTAGATTGAATCCTGGCTCTATGAACCGTTCATTTTATTTTATGTTTTGTTTTAATCTCTTGTTTTCCTATGACGTGCAGTATCTGATCTCTTCTTCGCTCTCTTCTCGTTAACTCCATCTGACTCAAAGTAACAGTCTTTATTTTGCCGTTTATGTATAAAATACAATTAGCAAGCTCATTCTACTTTTCACGTAATTTCCATGGTTACATCCTTTTTTTTTTTTTTAAAGAATTCCTTTATTTTTATTATTTATTTATTTATTTATTTATTTTTGGCTGTGTTGGGTCTTCGTTGCTGTGTGAGGGCTTTCTTTAGTTGTGGCAAGCGGGGTCCACTTTTCATCGCGGTGTGCAGGCCTCTCACTATCGCGGCCTCTCTTGTTGCGGAGCACAGGCTCCAGACGCGCAGGCTCAGTAGCTGTGGCTCACGGGCCCAGCCGCTCCGCGGCATGTGGGATCCTCCCAGACCAGGGCTTGAACCCATGTCCCCTGCACTGGCAGGCAGATTCTCAACCACTGCACCACCAGGGAAGCCCGGTTACATCCATTTTTGATACTGTCCTTTATCAGTATTGCACATTATACGTTCTACCCTGTACTCATCATTTCTTCGTGGTTTGGCATATGAATATACATATCTTTTTAAATTTGATTTTTATTTTTTGAGATGAAATTCACAACATGAAAATAACTATTTTAAAGTGTGCAGTTCAGTGGTGTTTAGTCCATTCACAGTGTTCTTTAAACACTGTCTCTATCTAGTTACAAAACATTTTCATTGCCCTAAAAGAAAACCCCATACCTAATAAGCAGTCAGTCCTCATTCCTACCTCCTCCCAGCACCTGGCCACCACCAAGTTGCTTTCTGATTTACTCATTCTAGATATTTCAAAGAAATGGGATCATATAATATCTGGCTTTTAGTGTCTGATTTCTCTCACTTTAGTATAATGTTTTTGAAGATTCATCCACATCGTAGCATATACTAATACTTCAGTCCTTTTAATGGCTAAATAATATTCCATTGTGTATATATACCACATTTTTGTTTAACCATTCATCCATTAATGAACATTTAGGTTGTTTCCACCTTTTGATTATTGTAAATAGTGCTGCTATGAGCATTTGCGACAAGTATTTGAGTACTTTCTTCAATTCTTTTGGGTCAATTCCTGAATCATGGGGTAATGCTTTGTTTAACTTTTGAGGAACAGCCAAACTTTTCCATAGTGGTTGCATCATTTTACATTCTTGCCAGCAGTGTCTCCACACTCACAAACACTTGTTATTATCTGTTTTTTAAAAATTATTATTATAGTGATTCTAGTGAGTGTGAAATGGTATCTCATGGTTTCAATTTGCATTTCCCTAATGATTAATGATGTTGAGCATCTTTTCATGTTCTTGTTGGCCATTGGTATATCTTTGGAGAAATGTCTTTTCAAGTCCTTTGACCATTTTTAATTGGGTCATTTGCCTTTTTGTTGTTTGAGTTGCAAATGTTCTTTATATAGTGAAGAAATATTTAGTGTTCACCACTAGCCTTATGTAATTGTTTCTCTTGTTAGTTTGGCTGCCTGAAGGTGATACTTCAGGAAGAGCTGATAGGAATGTTTCCTTAGTTCTCACGTGCTGACAACAGTTGGTCTACACCTTAATATTTCAAAGGTATTTGCTTGATCTAAAATCATTAGTTCCCATTTTCCTTTCTTCAGTTGTCTTCTGCCATTAGCATTGTTGTTAAAACTTTGATTTCAATCTGACTTTTTTCTTCTTTATAAGTGCCTTGGAGTTTTTGCCTACATTCTCAAAGTTTTTTTTTTTTTTCCTTTCACTTTAAATTTTACTGGAATTTGACTAGAATATGTCTTGTTGGTCACTTTGGTGACTTTGCCCAAGTATACAATGTAATATTCATATGCAGATATTTTTTAATCTTTTTTTCCTTTTTAGTAAAGTTTTTTTTTTAATTTTTAATTTTAGTATTCATTCTGTCCCATTGTTTTGGCTGTCTCCTTTGAGGACTCATTATATGTTGGGTTATTTTTTCTGAATTCTATATTTAGAGACTTCCTCTCAAATTCTTTGTATCTCTTTCTTCACTTCTTTTTTTTAAACTTAAAAAATTCTTCCTATTTTTATCTTTTAGCTCTTTATAACACTATAAAGACTGTGTTTTCATTCTTCTGGTTTAGTTTTTCCTTCTGAAATTACTTATTTCATTTATTTCTAAATTTTCTGATTTTTTGTCACCTAATTTTTGAGTTTCCCTAATTTTTGTTCTGTTGTTTTTCAGGTCTTCTGTTATTTTCTTAATTTAATTTGGCTTATTTTGAAAAATTAGGCTAGAGTTTTAATTTGATATATTGGCAAGTCTTTTGGCATACTTTCATTGCTTATAATGATATTATTCTCTTCTCATTTTCTTTTATATTTGTATTACAATTTTATGAGATTCTAATACAATTTTTTTTTCATTTAGAAATTTTTGGCATGAGATTAGGTTTGCTGAAAGTTTGAACAAAAGTAGTGGCTTACAATGTCTTTTCTAGCTTCATAACACTAAAATTCTCTCTTCTGTGGATAGCTTCATACTTTCAGATTCTGGCCTTGTCTTCTCCCCTAAGTTTTTCTGAACTTTTTCTTTAGTCACCATTATTTCAGTTTATCTCAGTTTGTTTCTCTTCCCAGAAGTTATCCTTATGGGAGGCTTTAATGGGTAGCTTTTGGAAATTCATAGCACCCAGATTGCTCTGACCATTTTGGACCTTAACCCAAATCTCTTGCCCACCCCAGTGAGTTGGAATGGAAAATTCCCTCTCAATTACTGCAGTTCTCACTGAGAACCTGTTGGCTATTTTGGTGTGTTAAATCACCTTTTGATTTCCTTTATTTTCTCCTTCACAGATGCTGATACCATGAGTGTCTCTGGCTGTCCATTGTTTATCCTCACTCAGTTGCATTACGATATTCTCAGAGACAGCTCATGTATTCATTTTCTATGTCTTGTAACAAATGTTGTGCTGTATAAAACATTTCACTGCTTGAAGCTATAGTCATTTGTTTCCGCACAGTTTTTGTGTGTCAGAAGTCCCATAGACTTCCTTGGCTGGGTCCTCTGCTTAGGGTATCACAAGGCTGAAATTAAGATGTTGGCTGGATTGCATTCTCATCAGTAGACTCGACTAGAGAAGAATCTGCTTCCAAGGCTCCTTGGGTTTTTGTCAGAATTCATTTTCTTATAGCTGTACAATTCATGGCTAAACCAATTAAGGAGAGTCAAAGTCTGTGCTTCTTAGAGTATCCAGTTTGGTGGGAAGGCTGTGCTCTCTTCATGAGCAGTTCACAGCATGGCTCTTTGCTTCTTCAAGGCCAAAAGGAAAGGGTCTCTTTCTTCAGAAAGAGCTCAGTCCCTCTTTTAAGGGCTCACACTTGATTAAGCCATGTCCACCCAGGATAATTTCTTTTTTGATTAACTTAAAAAAATCAACTGTTTGGGGACCTTAATTGTATCTGCAAAATCCCTCCACCTTTATTACCTAATGTAATCCTGAGAGTGATACCCATTATACTCACAGGTCCTACCCATGTTCAATGGGAAAGATTTAAAGGGTGTGTATTAGCAGGCAAGAATCTTGGGGACATCTTAAAATTCTGCCCATCACATTTTGTCACATAATTTTGTTGTAGATTTTGTTCCTAGATTTTTCATTTTGCTCTATTGATTGTACTATCTTTTTTTTATGAAGGAATTCACAAACTATCCACCATTATCACCTTTTCCAAAAATCCTATAAGTAAATTTTTATGCTAACAAAATTAAATATGAGATAATATAATAACAAAAGTCACTATGACATCATAGGTATGATCTTCCTATTTTATCAAAGTGTAGGTATTTAAGGCCTCATCATTTTATTTTGAGATTACCTTCCTCATGAATTTAGATTCTCCTCCCAAGCACCCATCATAAAAACATTTTCAGGTCTTACCTTTTTTGTAGTAGTTGGTATATTTTACTGTCTTTTTTCTTTGACCAGTGGTTTCCAAAGTGGGACACATGAATTACTATAGGGAATTTAAGGAGAAAAAAAAAAATTAAAATTTTTAATCAAAATCAATTTTTATCTCATACTTTTTGATTTCTGTTTTTAGATATATTTCATAATATCTTAATATTGAGAAAGTAGTATATACATTTAATTTTTAAATTAAATATATTATATATGTGTATATTAATTTGTACATGTGTTGGGGCACATGCTCAAGCATTTTCTACATATAGTCTTCATAAAGAAAACATTTTGAAAACTACTTTTTTGATCATGAAGTACTTTAAGAGGGGCTATATACTTCTATTTCTAGCTGTATATCCTTAGCTCTTGGCATATAGGTAAGAACACAATAAAATTTGGCCAGTCTGCAGTAAAAATAACAAGTCTTACTACTTACCTGGACCACAGCATTATTCATCATAGACTTACTTTCTTTTATCAGATTTACCATACCAGTTCTGCTAGGATGACTCTTCTAAGATATCCTTGTTTTTAATATGTGAAAACCACCATTGAGTTATATTTTTCATATTATGCATTAATATCTATTAACTGATAGGACAAGTATTATGAGGCAATGTCTCTGAATCTTTTATAGAAATGTAGAAATTATGCTTTCCAGGTTACATTTTGTTCCCCAAGAGAGACGAGCATTAAGAGCTAAATTTACTGATTCTTTTTGAAACTGTTCTTCAGGCCTCTTTAAAATTCAGAGCCCACATGATCTAATTGGCAGTTGCACATATCAAGTTAGAATTGATTATACATTGGTATCATCTGTTTGTTCTATTTAGAGGTGAAATAGCATTTCTTTTTCCACTTTGGCTTCCATATTTGCTTGGCACTCAAAGTGCTTGGAGTTGTAAGTTACACAGCATAAAAGACAAAGGAGAATTAAAAAAAATTAACTTTTCAAAAGAATGTTTAGCAGTTCTGAGATCAAAGGTCATCTACTAGTATCTTGTATCTTATTATCCAAAAGCAGGTATTAATTCCCCAGATGCACACAGCATGGTGCCTGTATATCACCTGTGAAACAAACGTACTTTCTGGCTATCAAGAAATGTTTTGTTGTTGTGTTTTTGCCCCCCTGAGTGAAGGATTTAAAATTAAACTTCAATCTATATGGGTATTTTTGATGATTTGTTAAATTTTATAACCATTACATTTAATCCACTTTAAATAAAAATATTTTATTATTTCAAGAAAATAAAATTATTTTAACTAAAAGCAAAAGGTTTGCAAATTGATGCCGGAAGCTAAGACTTACGTATTAGTTTGTTCTGTCAGTTGATAAATGTAAAAAAAATAACATAAAGTAGGAAACAAAATATCAACAATTTAAACATTGGCTAATATAGAAGGATTTTTTAGGCAGTCTGTAAATTAGATCTTATTAACACAAATGTAGCTGAATCTGCCAGATAATCTAATGAATTGTGTAATCTTTGTAACTTTAACACTGACATGAATATTTTTAAATATTACAATGATTGTACTCCATAGTACTTCATAGACCAAGTCAGGAAGGGATCAAACCAACATGAAAAGTAAACATCATGCATATTTAATATGTCACGCTCTCTGGTTTTTGTGGTTAGAGAAAAGAAAAGTGGGACATGAGCTGCATTGCCATCCAGCCTCTTCCTTTGTTCTAATTGGAACTAGCCTCAGGCATGAAGAAAGGAACAGAAACAGGGGCTTTTGTTTTAATATTATTTTTTTATAAGTGTTCTTCCAAATCAGTAGTAATATTAGTACAGAATTGTAAAATATAATTCCTTAGAAAGTATCCAAAGGAGAAACCTTGACTCACAATATACCCCCAAATTTGCTCCTCACTCATTTTTTTCCTTGAAGATCCTACAGATTGCTGATAACTCACCTTCTCTCAAATCTGCTCTACCCCACAATCCATCTGTTAGTAAGAACTTATGGCTCCATCCTCAAAATATATGCACAATTTGACCAATTTTTACTTCTGTGTGGCTAACTCAGAACAAACTACCTTTCTTTTTCATTTCCACCAGGCCCCCTACTTGGCCTCCCTGCTTCCACGCTTATACCATGTACCCTCCCCTCAATGGTCTATTTTTCATTTACTGTCAGAGTGATACTTCTGAATAAAAAGTCAAGTTGCATCACCTTTTTTGCTAAATCTTTCCAGTGTCTTCCTATTATACTTAGAACAGAATCTATACTCCTTACCATGTTTACAAAGCCCTACAGCATCTGGCCCTGCTGACCTCCGCTCCTACCACTTTCCTTCTTACCTGCAGCCTCTGCGTACTGGCTTCCTTGCTATTCTTCAAAATGCCAGGCTGCTTTTTCCCTCTTGCTCTTGTCAGAAATCTCCTCGGCTTACTGCCTCACTTCACCCAGGTCTCTACCTAGAAGTCATCTTACCTTCCCTTTCTAAACCTCCGATCTAAAATTGTGCTCTGTCATATCAGTTTCTAACCCTTTACCCTGCCTTAGTTTTTATAGTACTTTTCACTGCCTAAAATTGTTATATATTTATTTTATTACTGCTTCCTCCCCCTCTTTCCCACCCCACCCCCCAAGAATGTCACGAGAGAAAGGAGTTTGTCTTCTTCAGTTACATCTTCCTAGCATTCAGATCCATGCCTGGAAACAGAGATGGTGCCCAATAAATATTTGTGAAAAGGAAGAAGGAAGGAAGGAAGGAAAGGAGGGAAAGGAGGCGAAGAGGGAAGAAAGAGGGGTGATTTCTTCAAGGCCTATTTCATTGTCTTTCTAAAAGAAAAAAAAAAACTATTTCCTTCTCCTCACAACACATCTGACAACTGATGTGTGAGCTTTTCCACACCAAACAATTCTCCAGTTCTTGGTGGACCACCAACTGATGTCCTCCAATTTAACTAAATTCTGATAACATCTACGTATAGTTAGCACAGATTGCACAGGTTAACGGCTCAGTCCCACAAGACTGCCCCCACTTCAGAAGCCAGTCACAAGTCCCAGATTGTCACCTGTACTTCTGACCAATTGGCTATAAATTGGGGGTTCCCACAAACCCCTCTTTGGGTTCAATAATTTGCTCATAGAACCCAGGAAAACAGTCTACTTATTATTACCAATTTATTACAAATGGTATTTTAAAGGATACAAATGAGTAGTCAGATGAAGAAATACATATGGTGACGTCCACAGGAGCTTCTGTCTCTGGAGCTTGGGGTGCACTGCCCTCTAGGCACATGGATGCATCTTGTCCACCAACCCAGAGGCTCTCCAAACCCCTTTGTTTAGGGTTTTTATGAGGTTCCATTAGGTAGTCATGATTGATTAGATCATTGGTCACTGGCATTGAGCTCAATCTCTAGCCCCTCTCCCTTCCCCAGAGGTGGGAGGTAGGGCTGAAAGTTCCAGCCCTCTAATCTAATCCTCTGGCAAGGAGCCCCATCCTCCAAGTCACCTCATTAGCATAAACTCAGGTTTGGTAGAAAGGGACTTACTATGAATAACAAAAGACACTCCTCTCGTCCCTATCATTCAGGAAATAGCAAAGGTTTTAGGAGCTCTGTGCCTGGAACCAGGACGAAGACCAAATATACATCTCTTATTATATCAAAATATCATACCTGCTAAGCTGGAATGATCTTCTCTCATATTACTTTATGTACTTGTCTCTCTTGTTACTTTTACTCTCTATTATTTATTATTTATATGTATGCACATATTAAATCTTTCCTGGTGGACTGTCATCTCCTTAAAGCTAAGTTCTGCTCTTTTTGATTTGAGTACAGAGTATCACAGGATCTTAATAAGTAATTGTTTAATGAACAGGTGACACTACTCAGCCATACCTAGGTGGGTTTTTGGTAAGGTGCCTTCCAAAAGTGAGAATGAACTGTGATGATATTATTATTCTTCCTTTCTGCTCAGTTTCTTCCAATGAGTTTTATTTACTTATATTATGTTTAAATAAGCTAATCAGGCACAGGTTATTTGAGTGACTTTGGGTAAATTTCAAGCTAATCTAATGTGGATTGACCCCCCTTCCCCCATTTCATATACTTAGAAATGTTTGGTAGATATCCAAAAATTGTTTGAGTGCACAGCCAAATTCTGAAGAAAGAAAGGGAAGAGTCATGCTGTGATGGAAGATACGGCCTTGGGCTTGCTTAAAACAAGGTAGCTGACATCCAGCTGCATACATAAAACTTGAGTGTTGCTCCCACTATGAAAGTGAGGTTAAAAAAAACAAACAAACAAAAATGAAAAACCTGTCCACTGATCCAGGTAAGCAGTTTGGACATTTTTGTCTGTACAGGGTCTTGGATGGGAGAAAAATCATCATCAGATAATTCAAATTCCAGGCTTAAAAATGCAGTGAGAAAAATTCTAATATATACTACCAGTGTGGTTTAAGAAATCCAGTCTAGAATTAATATAAAATCTTATCCAGGACAAAGCAGAGTTCAAAAGCAACTGTGCAAGTACATTTCATTTCAGGTCCCTGCTTACATGTCATCTTCAAACATTTCATTGGCTAATGTGAGTCACATGCCCAAGCCCAAAGCCAGCTACTGTGAGGTTATGTCAAGGGGGTGTATATAATGCTGTAACAAGGGAGTGAAGAATTGAGAACAATAATTCATTCAACCACAGTGACAATCCTGTAAGAACTAAGAAGGGACAGGAAGAGGAATCAAGAAGTGTATAGTGAAGTATAGAAATAGCACAAAATAAAGTTGCATGAACAAATCCAAATACATCAATAGTTTCAATAAATGGAAATAGATAAAACTGGTTGAAAGACGTTATCAGATGGAAATAAACATGAGTTCAGCCATACTAAGCTTGCACAATGCTTAAAATCATATATTATTGCTATGTGTTTCTGTGTCATTATAAGTCCTGTTGCATAATATAAAAAATGAATCTAGCACAACATCCCTCCATTTATACATAGAGTAGATATTCCACAAATGTTCAAAAATCAAACTGTACTTAAAAGTTTTAGGGGGGGATGCTTTTTTTTTTTAAGGAAACACTAAATTATTTCCTTAAATTAGGACTATAACTAAATTATCAGCTTTAAATTATACTCTTCTCTAAAAACCATGTCCCACTCATTTTCATATCCCAAGGGGAACAGATTTCCCATCAACTATTGGTGTTCAATAGATGTTTGGAAATGATGGTGAGCTAATTTCAACATTCCAGAGAATAAGTAAATTCAGAAAAAGTAAAATTTGAGGTTGGGAAGGGATAGATTTCATGAAAATTAGAGTTTAAAACTCACGATTTTTACTAATGGAGAAATCCTTAGCCCCTCACTTAAAGCACATTTATCATTTTATATGGCATTCTAATCAGCTTGATTCTCCAAGTTCCTGTCAGGTAGCAAATTAGAACCCTTAAAGTTTGAGGGGAAAAAAAATCTGTCCTAGAAAATTCTTAAGCAGACAAAGACATACGTACAAGAATGTCTTTATAACATTCTTTCTGTATCCCCAAACCAAAAAATATTTATTAAATGGAGTTTGGTTAAACAAATTATATTGTATTTATACAGTGGAATGGTAATTGACCTTTTCCTCCCCATCTTTATTGGGGTATAATTGACAAATAAAAATTGCATATGTTTAATGTGAACAACTTGATTTAATATATGAATACATTGTGAAGTGATTACCACAGTCAAGCTAGTTAACACATTCATCACCTCACATAGTAACCACTTTCTTTTAATGGTGAGAACAAATAAGATTTATTCTCTTAGCAAATTTCAAATTTGCAGAACAGTATTATTAACTGTAGCTACCATGCTGTACATTAGATTCTCAGAACTTATTCATCTTATAACTGAAAGTTTGTACCCTTCACCAGCATCTCCCCATTTCCCCGACTCCCCAGCTCCTGGCAACCACCATTCTTCTCTCTGTTTCTATGAGTTTTATGTTTTTTTAGATTCCACATTAAGTAGGATCATGCAGTATTTATTTTTCTCTGTCAGGCTTATTTCTCCCAGCATAATGTTCTCTAGGTTCATCCATATTGTTACAAATGGCAAGGTTTCCTTCTTTTTTATGGCTGAATAATATTACATTGTATATATATATATATATATATATATATATATATATATATATATATATATATACCACATTTTCCTTATCCATTCTTCTGGACACTTAGGTTGTTTCTGTATCTTGGCCATTGTGAATAATGTTGCAATGAACACAAGAGATATCTTGTTTATCTGATATAAGGGTAGCCAGCACTAATATCTTTTGGTTACTATTTCCATGGAATATCTTTTTCTATCCTTTCACTATCATCTTATGTGTGTCCTTAAAGCTAAGTGAGTCTCTTATAGGTAGCATTTTATTAGATTTTTTTTTATCCTTTCAACCATTTTGTATTGTTTGATTGGAGAATTTAATCCACATATATCAAAGTGATTATTTATTTGTAAGGACTTACTATCACCATTTTGTTAATTGTTTTCTGATTCATTTGTAGTTCATTTGTTCCTTTTTTCCTCTCTTTCTGTTTTCCTTTGTGATTTGTTGATAGGGACTAGAAACAAGTCACAGGGCTGCTTCAGGGACATGCCTCCTGCCACGTTCCTGGGTGGGTGGGAGTGCCTTTAGATTGAGGCAGAGTGGGGCTGAAGCTGGGTCACAGGGCTGCTTCAAGATCATTGGGCATTCCTCCTGGAGCATGGATGGGCTAATTTCCCTGCGCAGTGGTTCTCTGCACAGGCAGAACAACTCCTGGAAAGCAGCTGAAAGGAGCTGCACCCAGGGTAAAGGGCTGATTCAAGATCCACAGACAAAAAGCCTACCTCTGGGGATACAGATGGGTGTGTCTCCTGGGGAGGGGGGTCCCTGGGTAGCCAGGACTGCTTTTGGCCTGTGACTGAGAGGGACTGAATGCAAGTTACAGGGACATTTCATGCTCTGAAGTAGAACTGAGGTCAGTGGGCTTGCCTCAGGGCACAGACAAGTGTGTCTCCTACCCTGTCACTGGGTGGCAAAACCACTCCTGGGCTACAGTTGAAAAGAGCAAGAGTAAAAAACACAAACACATGGAGGCTAAACAATATGTTACTAAATAACCAAGAGATCACTAAAGAAATCAAAGAGGAAATCAAATACCTAGAGACAAATGACAACAAAAACAGGATGATCCAAAACCTATGGGATGCAGCAAAAGCAGTTCTAAGAGGAGGTTTATAGCAATACTAGCCTACCTCAAGAAACAATAAAAATCTCAAATAAACAATCTAACCTTACACCTAAAGGAACTAGAGAAAGAAGAACAAACAAAACCCAAAGTTATTAGAATGAAAGAAATAAATACCAGAGCAGAAATAAATGAAATAGAAACAGAGAAAACAATAGCAAAGGTCAATAAAACTAAAAGCTGGTTCTTTGAGAAGATAAACAAAATTGATAAACCTTTCGTCAGACTCATCAAGAAAAAGATGGAGAGGACTCAAATCAATAAAATTAGAAATGAAAAAGGGGAAGTTACAACAGACACCTCAGAAATAAAAAGCATCCTAAGAGACTACAACAAACAACTCTATGCCAATAAAAAGGACACCTGGAAGAAATGGACAAATTCTTAGAAAGGTATAAACTTCCAAGACTAAACGAGAAAGAAACAGAAAATATAAACAGACTGATCACAAGTAATGAAATTGAAATTGTGATTAAAAATCTTGCAACATACAAAAGTCCAGGACCAGATCGCTTCACAGGTGAATTCTATCAAACATTTAGAGAAGAGCTAACACCTATCCTTCTCAAACTCTTCCAAAAAACTGCAGAGGAAAGAACACTCCCAAACTCATTTTATGAGGCCATCATCACCCTAATACCAAAACCAGACAAAGATACTACAAAAAAAGAAAATTACAGACCAATATCACTGATGAATATAGGTACAAAAATCCTTAACAAAATACTAGCAAACAGAATCCACCAACACATTAAAAGGATCATGTACCATGATGAAGTGGGATTTATCCCAGGGATGCAATGATTCTTCAATATACTCAAATCAATCAATGTGACACATCATATTAACAAATTGAAGAATAAAAACCATATGATCATCTCAATAGATGCAGGAAAAGCTTTCGACAAAATTCAACACCGATTTATGATAAAAACTCTCCAGAAAGTGGGCATAGAGGGAACCTACCTCAACATAATAAAGGCCATAAACGACAAACCCACAGCAAACATCATTCTCAATGGTGAAAAACTGAAAGCATTTCCTCCAAGTTCAGGAACAAGAAAAGGATGTCCACCCTCATCACTATTATTCAACATAGTTTTGGAAGTCCTCGCCACAGCAATCAGAGAAGAAAAAGAAATAAAAGGAATACAAATTGGAAAAGAAGAAATAAAACTGTCACTGTTTGCAGATGACATGATACTATATATAGAAAATCCTAAAGATGCCACCAGAAAACTACTAGAGTTAATCAATAAATTTGATAAAGTTGCAGGATACAAAATTAATGCACAGAAATCGCTTTCATTCCTATATACTAACAATGAAAGATCAGAAGGAGAAATTAAGGAAACAATCCCATTCACCATTGCAACAAAAAAATAAAATACCTAGGTATAAACCTACCTAAGGAGGTAAAAGACCTGTACTCAGAAAACTATAAGACACTGTTGAAAGAAACCAAAGATGACACAAACAGATAGAGAGATATACCATGTTTTTGGATTAGAAGAATCAATATTGTGAAAATGACTATACTGCTCAAAGCAATCTACAGATGCCCTGCAATCCCTATCAAATTACCAATGGCATTTTTTACAGAATTAGAACAAAAAACCTTAAAATTTGTACGGAGACAAAAAAGACCCCTAATAGCCAAAACAATCTTGAGGGAAAAATACGGAGCTGGAGGAATCAGGCTCCCTGACTTCAGACTATACTACAAAGCCACAAAAATCAAGACAATATGGTACTGGCACAAAAACAGAAGTATAGATCATTGGAACAGGATAGAACACCCAGAGATAAACCCACTCACATATGGTCAACTAATCTATGACAAAGGAGGCAAGGATATACAATGGAGAAAGACAGCCTCTTCAATAAGTGGTGCTCAGAAAACTGGACAGCTACATGTAAAAGAATGAAATTAGAACACTCCCTAACAACATACAGAAAAATAAACTCAAAATGGATTAAAGACCTAAATGTAAGACTAGACACTGTAAAACTCTTAGAGGAAAACATAGGAAGAACACTCTTTGACATAAATCACAGCGAGATCTTTTTTTACCCACCTCCTAGAGTAATGGAAATAAAAACAAAAATAAACAAATGGGACCTAATGAAACTTACAAGCTTTTGCACAGCAAAGGAAACTATAAACAAGACAAAAAGACAACCCTCAGAATGGGAGAAAATATTTGCAAACGAATCAATGGACAAAGGATTAATCTCCAAAATATGTAAACAGCTCATGCAGCTCAATTTAAAAAACAAACAACCAAATCAAAAAATGGGCAGAAGACCTAAATAGACATCTCTCCAAAGAAGACATACAGATGGCCAAGAGGCACATGAAAAGCTGCTCAACATCACTAATTATTAGAGAAATGCAAATCAAAACCACAATGAGGTATCACCTCACACTGGTTAGAATGGGCATGATCAGAAAATCTCTACAAACAACAAATGCTGGAGAGGATGTGGAGAAAAGGGAACCCTCTTGTACTGTTGGTGGGAATGTAAATTGGTACAGCCACTATGGAGAACAGTATGGAGGTTCCTTAAAAAACTAAAAATAGAATTACCATATAACCCAGCAATTCCACTACTGGCCATATACCCAGAGAAAACCATAATTCAAAAAGACACATGCACCCCAATGTTCATTGCAGTACTATTTACAATAGACAGGTCATGGAAGCAACCTAAATGCCCATTGACAGACGAATGGATAAAGATGTGGTACATATATACAATGGAATAATACTTAGCCATAAAAGGGAACAAAATTGGGTCATTTGTTGAGACGTGGATGGATCTAGAGACTGTCATACAGAGTGAAGTAAATCAGAAAGAGAAAAATAAATATCATATATTAATGCATACATGTGGAATCTAGAAAAATGGTACAGATGAACCGGTTTGCAAGGCAGAAATAGACACAGGTGTAGAGAACAAATATATGGATGCCAATGGGGGGAAAGCAGGGGTGAGGGTGGTGGTGGTGGTGGGATGAATTGGGAGATTGGGATTGACATATATGCACTAATATGTATAAAATAGATAACTAATAAGAACCTGCTGTATAAAAAATAAAATAAAATTCAAAAAAAATTTTTTAAAAAAGAGCAAGAATCAAGGTGCAAGGCCTTTACAGGGTCTGTGCAGGACTGAGACTGGTAGGCCAACCTCCTGGGACTCAGACAGGTGTGGCTCCTGCCAGTTGTCTAGGAGAGCAGGACTGCTCCCAGCCTGAGGCTGGATCCCAAAGCTCCCAGAAAAGCACTTTTGTCATTGATGGCTGCCAAATTATTGTTGTTGAAGGGGAATATGTGTGGGAAATCTCCTGTTCCACCATCTCGCTGATACCACTCAGGCAATAATTGACCTTTAGAGATGCGACAAGTGAAAAAAAGGCTACAAATACACATACACAAACATGTGTGCACACACAGACTCTGTGTGTGTTCTGTAACATTCTACACAAAACTGTTTTCAGTGGTCAGTGTGATCTTCAAGGCATGGCTCTGGGGGGAAGAGACACAGGAAGAAGGGGAGAAGGGGACAGTAGTTAAACTGGGGAGATGGGTCTTTATCTTTCCCTTTCTGTATCTCTGTATTTTTTGAAATTTTGTAACAGATATGCTATGCAAATTTTGTCATAAAAAATCAATAAAGAAAAAGTAGTATATAAAATACTAGGGACAGGCTATATTGAGCACTGCTTATGAGTAAGGTGATGCAGGAAAACCGTAATGAAATGAGATTGCCTTGCATCAAGTAGCATTAGATGATAGGAAAAGGAAGTCATTTATATCCTTATTCATTTATGCATAGCCTATATGTATATTTTTTAAAGAGTGCAACCATAACATCTAAGAGAATTCAGAAGTGAGGAAGTAACACAGAGGGGATAAGCAAAGTAAGTGAAACTGAGTTGAACTGGTTTATGAATGTATTTCCTGGAGGTCTAGCATATTTGCTAAAGTTGGGCCACAGATAGGATTCTAAGATTTATATAAACCAGAGTAGATAAAGAAACATAATTCACAGTGTTCATTACATAAAAACTTATCTATTTGGGGGAAGCTGTAGTAATTTTGCATTGAGCTGAGGGCAGAGTGGATAACTGCTGAAGCTTCTTTCAAGTCTCTCTCAGTTACCAAACTTAACTGTAGCAAGGTTCCATTTGGAAATTAAGATACTAGCCAGGTTGTTTAAAGACATAAATTACTTGAGAAGTTACTCATGTGGAATGCCTCAATCCTCAAGGAAAAATGGGGCATTAATGTTTTTTGTGCAGAATCACACATATAGGAATGTATTTTGATATTGTAGTATTTCAACTTTGTAATGACTCCTGTCTTCAATTTACCACCTATGTTGTAGGTTATGGCTACAAATTTTGATTAATGGTAGTGTTCACAAGCTATTTTGTATTATTTTTGCAAGAGTAAGAAGGTATTCAAGACATTTAGACATAATTGCTATCAACTTGAAAGCAGAACCGTTAATAATCATGTACTTCGTTACTCAATACTATAAGGACTATTTCTGGTAGAATAAAAGATGAAATTCCACTTATACCCTCATTGGGAATTTCCATTTCTATTGATGACAAGCTGATCAGTGAATCATGATCTATTCATCAGTTCTCAGATGTATGTTGGGCCTTTACTCTGTGCTCAGCGTGGTAGGAACTGTAGGAGGAGGGATGGGGAGAGGGAGATGTAAGAAGTGGCCTCTACCCTGGGTTGCTTACACAGAGGGCAGATACATTCGAATAGCATTGAAAGCCCTGTTGGGACAGGTGGAGGACGGAGTTGGCACACTACACATCAAAGTGTGGAGATGATTATAGTATAACTGAAATCTACATAGCTCTTTAATGTTTACAAAATACTTGCCCATGTGTTTGATCCTTCCAGAATCCATGTATTTAGAAGAAACCACAAGATTTCTCTTACAGTTTCTTACACATATGATAAATGATAGCTATATATCAGATCCTCTACAAGCTCTTTTACAATGTTTTAGGCGTACAGCAGAGTGATTCAGTTATATATATATATATATATATATATATATATCTATATCTATATCTATATCTATATCTATATCTATAGATATATATATATATATCTTTTTCAGATGTATTACCTTAATTAAAGTTAACCCAAATGATGATCAGAGAGGCCTGATATTGTCTGGTCCATCTTGAGCCCAGTGCTGTACAACCCTGTGCTTTCCATCTTCTGTGGTTTGGTTAAATGAGTCAATAAAGACCCTCCTTTTCTTGCTTAAGCTAAAACTGATTTTTCTTTATTTGGAACTGAAAGAGCTCTGATCGATAGAGCTGTGTAAGTTTAAAATAATGCAACAGATCTAAAATGGCTTCTTCTGTTTACTGAACAAGCAAACATTTTGAATTAGACTTTACAATGATGGGTTGATGGGTTAAGATCACTGGTTTTCAAAAACGTGAAAAATAGCCTTTTAAAAAACTAGGTGAGGCTTCCCTGGTGGCGCAGTCGTTAAGAGTCCACCTGCCAATGCAGGGGACACGGGTTTAAGCCTTGGTTCGGGAAGATCCCCCATGCCGCAGGGTAGTTAAGCCCGTGAGCCACAACTACTGAGCCCGCCTGCTGCAACTACTGAAGCCTGCGTGCCAGAGCCCGTGCTCTGCAACAAGAGAAGCCACCACAATGAGAAGCCCATGCATCGCAACGAAGAGTAGCCCCTGCTCGCCACAACTAGAGAAAGCCCACACACAGCAACGAAGACCCAACACAGCCAAAAATGAATAAATAAAATAAATTAATTAAAAAAAAAACTAGGTTAAAAATATCAAATGTCAGCTAATAATATTCTTTTATTTTTAGAATGTCAGTAAAATTATTCTTCTAATATTAATTACAGAGGTTATATTCTTTATGAAAAATAAAATAATGAACATATTTGGAATTAAAACAATGTTTGGTGGCATTTTAAATTTATATGTAAATGTCAAAATTAATTTTCTTCCTTTTGATGTTTTTGAATAAAATATAGAGACCTCATAAATAAATACAATTTTCTGTTTATAAAATAATGTAGCTTCTTTTCGTTGTTATTTTGATCTTTGTTTATGATGTTTAGTCACCTCTGGTAAATGGAGTTAAGGCACTTGAGTCCTTAGGTCATACATAAAATCATTAACATTAATTATTAGCTACATTCTGGGCTTTTATAAAATGAAGAGTGAAGGAATTAATAAAATTGTGATTGTATATGACCACTTTGCTTTCTAAATAAAAAGATACTTAGATGTTATATTTGTAAAAATAATACAAAAAATGCTTTCCAAGAAACTTGTTTTCAGAGAAAGTATGTAAAGTACCTGGAAACCTTTTTTTTGTTTTACTTTGGAAACTAGGTAAATGCCGAGGTTCTTTGCAGAAAATAGGATAGACCTGACAGCTTGGGTCTGAATCTCCCAAGAGATTCCTCAAGAGGCCCACTGCCCCTATTGTGTTGCAGCTGGCCTGATTTTCCTGTTTATTTTACCTCCTGATTCTTGAAGGCTTCTGAGTGTTCATCATCTGATCTAAAGCTACATACATCACATTGTAGACATTAAATGGTAACTCTCTAAGGCATTTTAATCAACGTTAAACACAATGACTGCCGTTTCACCATAAGAAAAACAAATGTCTGTAATAGTTGTAACTCTAGAACATAAAGAGTGAAGCAAATATGAAGTTAAAATGAAGTATTTCTCCTTAGAACAGTATTTTATCAGTTTATATTTTTAGAAGTTTAGGTTACAAACTCGGATACAGTTCTTTGAAAGACTCTTTTGTTAAAAAATTTTATAAAAGATCTTAAACTAAAAAATATGTGAATTTCTAATTTTAATTGTATCTGAGAATGAATTTCAAAATATATCAGAGTAATAGTTCTAATCACATGTATACTTTCTCTCAGTAAGTCAGTTGAACATGTGTTCTTCTTCTCCAAAAGATAGCTCTAGAAAGATTTTTAAAAATCCACTGTGGCATTCCATTTTTTCTCCTAGTGCCACACCAGTTTCTGGCATCCTTACCCCCCTTTCTAGTTCTACTTAGGCCTTACCTCTGGCCCAGACCATTGCAGTACACCCTTAGCTGATTTCCCTGCCTTGTAAACTCTCCTTATTCAAATTATCCTCTTCTCTGCTGCCAGATTAACACTGGTAAAACACATTTTCCTTGATCAATATCCAATATCGGTATCTGTCAAACTATTTTTTCTACCCTAAATTTAATTGGAAAAGCTGGCTCCTCCGTTAAACCAGCCATGATTGATTTCTGCCGTCACTGAACTTCTAGCTCATAGATACACGGCAGTTTTCCATGACCACATTGTGTCATAGTGATTTGTGTGTATGCCATATTCTTTTCAGTTGTCAGCACATCAGCACATAACTGAGCTGCTGTGCTGGAAAATGCCCAGCTCAGTGCTTGTTCCATCAAAAGCAGTCAATACATTTCTATTGAAATTCTAAGGTTGTATATTCTAGATCGGCAGGATATAGACAGGTTCTACAAAAATATTCTGTATCTTTCTACTTAAAACTGACTTTATCTTACAAAAAAAATTTTTTTAAAGAATCTTTTCTAATAAACAGTCAATTTTGAATAAATAGAATTGTAAGAGTACGAAGGAATTCCCAAAACAGACTCCAACTGATTGTCACCTGCTGTTTTTTTTAATGTTAATATCCTCATCGTTTTGTCAAATTTGTAATGAATAACTCTCTAATCGTCAAAGAGGAACAGGTTTCTACTTCATGCAGAGACAGAACTTCGAGTCTCTTAATATTATTATTTATGGATCCCACGCCCTGTATGGTTTCTCACTTTGGTGGGTGCCTAATCCTTGAAGTCGATTCCACTCCACCTTATCTCAGTTCTAAGGTTCCCTCCTCAGGTTGCTAACTCTGTCTTGCCATCCATCCAGGTCCCTCGATGAATGAAAATCAAAAACAAAAACAACAATGTAAAAAACAAATTAAGAATTGTTAAAAAGACATTAAAAGCAGACAAGGAAGACATAGGATGTGTTTCATAGTGAATAACTGGGAGAGTGATTCAAAGACAATAAATACGAGGGGACACGAGAGGCTCATTTACAAGTAGCTAAAGCAAGGGCTATGTTTAGCCACTCTACTAGAAGACTGTATACCAAATGCTTTAGCAGTCATTAACTTTGATTAAAAAATAAATATAATAATTTTGAGAGACAGAGGATTAGCAGTGCAAGAGGTGTGTTTCAGGCCTCTGCATAATTCTTTTAACTTCCTACCATAGACTCCTCTCCAGGTCTGTCATGATCCCGGATTAGTGCACATTAGTGCCCACTACCATTTTTTAACAGAAGTCTCATTTTTTTTTTTTTTTTAAAGAAATTCACGTTCTTTTATTTATTTATTTATTTATTTATTTATGACTGTGTTGAGTCTTCGTTTCTGTGTGAGGGCTTTCTCTAGTTGCGGCAAGTGGGGACCACTCTTCATCGCGGTGCGCGGGCCTCTCACCATCGCGGCCTCTCTTGTTGCGGAGCACAGGCTCCAGACGCGCAGGCTCAGTAATTGTGGCTCACGGGCCCAGTTGCTCCGTGGCATGTGGGATCTTCCCAGACCAGGGCTCGAACCCGTGTCCCTTGCATTGGCAGGCAGATTCTCAACCACTGCGCCACCAGGGAAGCCCAGAAGTCTCATTTTTAAGACGTTTAAGTTGGTATGGTTTGGCATGACCAAGGATATTTTCATTTTATTCATGTCTATTCTTCTACTATTTTTTCCATTTTAAATTTATTACTAATCCTAAAAATTGAAACAAGTTTCTTAACCTCCTGATGGGGAAAGGCAGTAAAACAAAACTTAACATGTCATGTAATTTTAAGATTTAATTCAGCATCTGTTGCAAGAAATGGTCATTTAAGATCTTTACCCTTGTTTATGATTACAGATTTACATGGAGTAGACATTATTGGCTGCATATCCTCAGCCAGTCTCCCAACCTTTCTTATGGATGAACCCACCTAGAAGCTAAAATTTCTGATATTTACTTTCCTGTGCTTGGTTACAAGTGTGTTCTAGTCGTGAGTCAATTCTCTTTAGAAGCTTCTAGAAAGTTTGTGGGGATTTTTTCCTATGAGAAAATGAAATACTCTTCTAGCTACATTTGTGTGTTTTTAGGTAAATAGGGGCAGTCATTTTGTGACTGTGAAGGAATAACCTAAGACAAAAGCCAACATGCTGAGGATGAGAGAGCAGAAGAATTGAAAGCACTAGGGTCTTTGATGACAGCTATGTGTTTGTATTTACCAACCTGGGAAACATTGCCTTCAGATTTCTTGTTATGTGAGATGATAAGCCCCTATTATGCAAGCCACTTTTAGTCAGTCTGTTACTGGCATTCCCAAAGCATCCTAAGTAAGACAAACTGAGTCCAAGTTTGGCAACTCTAAGATGGCAGCATACAAATGTGCGTAGGAAACAGTATTTCTAACTTCCTAGATTCTGAGTTCAGCCTTGTTTCCTGGGTTTTTGTGTTTGGATTCTGCTGTTCTGACTGGGTATAGGTGACTTGTCTGTCCTTCTCTGCCACAAGTGACTTGTGTGGTCTAAATCTTTTCAGTATTTGTGCTTGTTATTTCCTCTAGGATCCTCTCATCCCACTACATGATAACTAGGCAAGATTTTAAAACATTAAATTTCAATTTATATGCAAAGAAAGTTTTTTTGAACTTGCGTAAGTGAAACATGAGTTTACTTAATGATGTATTGGTATTTCTTGCTAGATGTCTAACAGCTTTGGGAATAAGAGTTGCTATGGCACTTTCATTGTACACAGTGGTAATTTAGAAGGAATCTGCTTTATAATAATAAATCCAAGGTGAGAATCAGCCCTATATAGTAGGAAGTTTAAACATATCTGTAAGAGTCACATCAACTTACCGTAAAATTCTGACTCTGCCACTTTGATTGACACATAGATTTGGGTAAATTATTTTACTACATAAGTCCAGTTGTGGACATGTTGAATTGCTACCACTCTGAGAATATTATTTTGAAAAGTAAATGAGATGCTATATTTAAAGCACTAGTGCATTGCCAAGCACACACTAGATGCCAAATATATGGTATATAAACTCTTCAGAGCTCCCTGAAAATGAGACTGAGGTGAGAATTTTAGTTACTCTGTTAACCCATTGATTCTGTTTATTCCATACCCATAGACTGTATGACCCTCTACAAGTGTCCTGCTGTCTTACCATTGATCATAAGACGTCCTTTGGGAGACAGAATTTAAATCCATTTCTTTCAGTGTAAAACATAACATAAAGTATCAGTAATTGATGTTACTATAGGAATACAGAGTTCATGCAGGTTAAAGCAAAAATCAGATACCTAGATTGAACACATAATTGGAAACATCAGAGCATGTAGTCTGTGTCAAGTCAAGTAATAAGAGGTAAAGTCAGAGAGATATGGTTTGGATTCTGAGATAGTGGAATTTCTCAGATATTTTGATCTCATAGTGGTGAAAGAGAAAATTATGAGCACCCTAGAAGATCTGTGATAAAAAGTTTAGATAGTTTGATAGCATGTGTGAAGTAGCACTGCTAATTATAACTTATCTAGTTTTAAGAAATATCTGTATAACTCTTTGACCTACATTATTACAATCAATCAGGACCTATATTCTTTTCTTCCTTTGCAACCCCAATTTTAGTTCCACTATACCATCAAAAAAAACTGTTTCCCCACATCACTAAAAAAATGAATAAATTAAAAACAGAAATATTTTATGTAATAAATATATTTCCTATCTACCTTCCAGACAAAGATATATTCATTCGTATGGTATTTGTAATATAGTGTAAAAGTCTCCTGAACTTGCCATTATAAGACCCAGGGTTATATATTTAATGTGTCTCTTACCAGCTGTTTGATCTGGGGAATATTTAAAACCTACATGGATCTCCGCATACTCATCTATAAATAGTATTACCTGCTTCAGAGAATGGCCGTATTAAACAAGAACATATGTGAAAGCACCTAGTTATACAGAGCCTGACACAAAATAGGCACACAGTAGATGTTTGGTGAATCACACATTATTCTTAAATTTAGTGTTTATCATGTCTCACCTTTGTTTTCCCCAGCCTTGCAGAGAAACAGAATATTTATCCTGTAAAAATATGTTAGCCCTTATAGTAACTCTGCTTTCATTTATCTCATCATATAGTAAAGTTAACCTCAGGGATAGGAAATTTGTTTTACTATTTTTTCTTCTTCCTTCGTCCATAAGTTCTCTCTGTATTCCTCTCCACCCCCCATTGAATCTCTGTCTGTGAGCCTCAGCTTTGGCCTGCCTCCCCATATGTCTATGTATCTTTCTCGCTAAAGAAATTGTGTGGAATGAATACTAATTGGGTAGTAAATATACTTCTAGTAACAGCATTATGGAACTCAGCATATAACAGTATGAGAATACAGATGGCTTGAGCATTGTGAGATATCGTCGCTTCCATGGGTTGGTGTGTCTAGTGCAGGGTATGCAGCACAACGATAAAGCTAGAAAATTAAAATGGATATTTCTGCTATAGGTCTACCACATGAGAATGCATTTCTGCTAATGCGAAGGATTGCAAAGCAATTGCCATCCCTACTCTAGGATTCAGAGTCTTGGAATCATGCCTGGAAATAATGCATTGGAAGGGTTATACGAGACTATGACCAAAATGAATTATTGCCACATTATTGGCAAATTCAGTGAGAAATTGGCTTTGCTTGAACTTTAAAGGAAGTATAGCAGTAGTTCAGATGGCCTCCATAGAGTTTCTTTTTTTCATTCATTCAGGTATTTAGAAAGTTGTTCTGTCTCTGATTCGCTTTCCTTCCCTTCTTCTTTCCTAATAGTATACATTTAGATTTCAGCTAATTCAATTTCTCTAAATCTAACCAGTGTTGCAATATGTATGGTTTACATATGCAAATTGATGATTACCTAAAATAATATTAATAATGTATATAATATAAAAAAACACTGAAAATATGTATTACATTATCATCAATACCATTAAGAAGGATATTTTAGTGTTCTTGCACTATATTTCTGGCATCATACCAGGTGACTTAGAATTTCCAGAATATGACAAAAATAATTCTGTTTTCAATAGATAAAGTAGAAACTTTCAGATTCAGATTTATTTGTTATCAAATTACTGTTTTTAATCTTAATATTTAAAATATATAATTATTTATCAGTTTATGATGAATAATATTCAAGCATTAAGTACATACATATAGTATGTACATAATACAGTTAAATTACACATAGTTATACTATATTTTTGATCAATTTCTAGTTAGTATTTTGAATTAGAAGAATAATTGTGATATGGAATAACTACATAGAAGAAACTAGTTGACCATGCAAATTTTGTAGTGACTCTCTAATATTAAAAAAGCAGTGTTTGTTTAATCACTATATAAATATATACATTGCATATATGCAATTATATATTTTTTCTCAATTGCAAAAATCAGTGCATCTGTGGACTAAGATGTATCACTATCATTTTCTTTGACTCTCTTCAATTTAGAATGTTTTACTTAATATAAAAGAAATAGAAGGTATGAGAACATGAGATTTCTTTTCTAATGGAAAGATATTTCCTGTTTAGTAGGTATATTTGGACTTATTAAACTTTCAGAAGGAATTGTTCTTCCATAATCCAAATCCAGCAGAAGCAAGGGTAGAATTCCTCCATGTTTCGGGAGCTCCAACTTCACTATTCAAAAAGATTTCCAATTCAGCCTGAAGCGCCATCTGTCTCACAGCTGAAGATCATTAAGCTTCAGCAACATTCCGCTCTCTCAGTTCCTGATTTCTCCCAAGCAAGGAAGAGGTTTTACCTTTCCTTGTAGCAAATCACTCAGTTAGTAAGTGAGTATATGCACTCATTTAAACTGTGAAATGCAGTGACTCCTTTTAGCTTAAAACAAAAGCAGCACTAGTGTCTTAACTATTGACCTTATATTTTGGTTGATGATTTCTGAATTTAAATTTTTTTAAGAACTAGTTTTCTACTGATTTTTTTCTAACAGTTTATGATCTAAAAAACATTATACATTGCAAAGGAAAGACACATTGTTGTTTTACTTTACCTGGCCAACATTGGCATAGAAATGATCAAAGACATTCACAACAATTCAGTCACTTTGTTGGACTGCTGAGTGAGCACATTTGTGTAATGTTAAGGGAATGAGTTGGGCTGCGTATTGTCACATACGGTTTGCATTATGAGAACAGAATGTTAATAGAAAAAAAAAAAAAAGCACTGGGGAACATGAGAAAACTCCAGATTTGTTTCTCTGTGAAAGAACGTTTTGATTTCACCTCCACCAAGACAGGACTTCTTTGTAATGGTGTATATACTGCATTTTTATCATTAAGTAATGATTATCTGCTTATGATTCTGTTAGATGAGTTAAGTGGATAAATTCCAGCACTTAAAATGTGTTTATACTTTGCCAATATTTCCATAATTTTAAAAAATGCTTATTTTAATTTAGGCTTCTTATTCTCCATATTAATATTATTCTCAATATTAATACCATAACTGAAAGCACAATGTTTGTAAAGTGTTCTTTGCTCTACACTTTGTAAAGAAGTTCACTGGGAAATGTACATCTTACCTCTCTTCTCAGTTTATTTTTTTATCTTTGATATCCCTTCTAGGGTGTACTAGGAGAAAGAGGAATAAAATTTAAATTGCATCAAGGCATTTCAAATCCACTGAAGCACTTGGTTTCTATGCAAGATAGAAATGTATGTCATAACATACAGTAAATTAAAGTTTTAATCTAAAAGCAAAGATAGATGGACCTCAATTTATGCTTTTAAGTATTATGTTTAGAATACAATATTTCTCTAACGAGCAGAGTAAATTTAAAAAAATGAAAATGTGTAGAATTAAGCTGACCAGGTTGTGCCTGACAGCAGTTCTATGATACAAAAATGCAAAATAAGGAGATGAACTCACATCACATGATTCAAGTCTCCTTGTTAGATATTAAAAATGCCAAGGACTAGAAAGAGACTGTTTTTCCCTAACATATTTATAAACTTTTCAAACCCACCTTGCTTAAAAGTATTTTCTCATTTTATCTTCTGCAGTTCTCACCAACCAAGATTTTTATAGTCCAACTCCGAACTCTTCTACGCTTAAGTAGGTCATGTGGCTGAAACAAACATACACACAAAAACTCATATGCTGATTAGTCTGACTTTATGTTTAGACTGAAGTCCTCATCAGATCATTACAAACGCCCAGAAATTCAACTGCTTTATCTCTTCAATTTGCTCTTTTCTTCGAGATGACTATTTTCTGACCCCTCTTCTCTTCTTTTCCCTTCTTTAATCCTTACATCCCTTCATCTTCCTCACTCAGAGGTAAGAACCTGCTTTTTATTTAACTGATAAAATACATGCAATTAGATGAGAAATTCCATATTTTTCTCACCACTAAATCTACTGAGCTACCAAGGATTTTTATATGTTCCAATGACTCAGACTTCCTTTCTGTTATGAGTGAACTACCTCTCCTTTTATCTAAGGACAGTCACTTCATTTGTGGATTTAACCATATTTCTTTATGAATGCCTGTTCAAGGAATTTGTTCCTGCATTTACTCCTTCTCTTTTCTGTATCATCAATTTTCTCCCGTTAAAGATACTTTCCCATCAGCCCAAATACACATGCAGTAGTACCCAATTAATATCTATTCCTTGAGTTCGTCACCCTTAAGTCCTGCCTTATTTCTTGCTTCCCTTTATAGAAGAATTCCATGAGTTTCTCCACTTGCTTTCTCTACTCCCTCACTTCTTGTTCTCTCGTGAACCAACACCAATCAAGCAGTCTTAGCCCCTTCACCCCTGAAACTACAATGCAAAAGTCACTGATAATCTCCATGTTGTGAAACCGATAGCCATTTCTCAGATTTCCCCTTTGTAGACATGTCAGTATTATTTAATCTTCTCTTAATGAAAATTTCTTCATTTGGATGCCAGAACTGCACAATTTCTTGGTTTTCATTTGACTTCAGGGGCTGTTTCTTAACCATCTCCCAGCTTAATCTTCTTATTCTGCCTAATTTATAAAATCTGGCATGCCCGTGGGCTCAATTATCATTTCTCCATTTATACGCACTTCCTAGCTGACCTCATCATCTATAAACTGGTTTCTTCACAAATTATGTTTCTACTCCTACCCTGCCTGCCAGTCCCAGACTCCTATATCTAACCATTCACTCAACTTCTTAGATGTCTAATAGATATCTCAGAACTAACATATCGGAAACAAGTCTTGAATTCCATTTTCCAACCTTTGTTTCCCCAAGTGTCCCCTTCTCAATAAATGTACTATGATTTACTCAGCTAAAAAGAAAAAAGAAATTTGTTGTCCTTGAACTCCCTTTCTCTTACTTTCCATATCCATCCATCAATTAGACTGGTTAGCTCTCTCTTTGAAATATAAATAAAAAAATATTGCAAAGGGTCTGAAGACATGACACAGTGGAAAAAGTAACCAGAATTTCAAAATCTTTGTGGCAAAAGTTAAAAGAGAAATCTGTAACTCTAATGATTTCCATCTCTTGGTGGAGTGAGGATGTTAATGATGCTCAAGAATTAGAAAGAACTGGGATTAAAGTAGAACAAAGAGCACAAGTGTAGGGAGTGGGAAGATGTTCCAGTTCCCCTGAGATAAGAGAGAAGGTGAAGAGAATAGGCAGAGATTGATGACTGGGTATTTGGATCTCAACCTTAAAGTGGGTAATCACCCTTGCCCAATTGACTAATGGAGATAGAAGAAAAATGAAGGGGTATGAACGGGCTGACATCAATCATCTCAGTAAAGTAGGAGGCAAAGTTATCTCCTAGCATATGATTTGATGAGCGTAGAAAATAGCTGAAACAGCTGCTACAAGGTATCAAAGGACAAGGAATAAAAGGAACACGAGTAGCCAGGAGGGCCCAGTCTAGATGCCTCCGTTGTATGGAAGGTAATTTTTTCCAATCTTAAATGAGCTTCGGCATTTTCCTGTACTGAAGGGCAGGGGCGCTGACATCACCCCATAGATGTACCACAAGACTCCCTGTACCCTGGGTGACTGAATAAAGAAGAATGGCATGATAGTGCCAGCCTTGTACCAAGATTTATATATTGATAACAGGTGCAAGGTATTGAAATAATCATACTCCTTAGGGCTGTTCAAAGTCACTGTCTTTCTTCTGATTTGTTACCTTTTATGCCCATTTTTTTATCCCTTTCCCCCTCTTCAGCATACTCAGTTGTTTCATGTACATATTTTTTTGTTTGTATTTATTCTTTTAAAATTGGTATTGTTTTGTATATAGGTATTGTTTTTTATATAAGCATTGTTTAATTTGGGGGTTATCTGGTTCACTGTCTTCTTTGTTGTAATCAGCATTGTTTCTAAGATCCACTCATTTTGTTATGCACACATTTAATCATCATTTTCAATTGACCATTCTACAGAGTACTCCTTGATGTACCCCTGCCACATTTTGCCTGTCTCTTCTACTGGTGATAGACAATCAGAATGCCTCCAGCCCCTTACCACCTCAAACATTAATGAGATTTCTCACAGAAGTCCTTTGTGGACCTGTGAGAATTTCTTTGGGATGAATACTCAGGAACAGAGTTTCTGAGTTATAGGGTATGTGAACATTAAATTTGTTTAAGCACTATAGATTGTTCTTCAAATGAGCCACGCTATTTATAAATTGTCCCCATTAGTGCCTGAAGGTTACTATATCCTAGTTTTCTTCAACTCTCCTTGCATGTTAGAATTACCAGGAGGGTTCTTTAAAAATATTAAAGTCAGGAGCCTATATTCTGATTGATATAGACAGAGTGAATTTTTGACATGTAATAATTTTTAATCTTCCCAGGTGATTCTAATGAGCATGTAAATATGAGAACCATTGTTATAACCTCTCAACATCACCAATACTTGGCATTATACAATTTTCTAACTTTGCCAGTCAAATTAATATAAAGTAATATGGTTTAAATTTGAATTTTGGTGATTACTAATAAGTTTGAGCATCCATTTATATGCTTCTTAGCCTTTTGGGTTGTTCAACAAATTGGTAGTTCTTATTGTTTGTCCATTTTTTGGGGGGGCAGTCACTGACTTTTTAAAATTGATTTTTAGGAAAGTCTTTGTATATTTTAGATATTACTTATTATCAGATTTTGAGAGAGAACATATCTTTTCTCAGAATTGTCATTTGTTGATTACCTCTTTCATGGTTACCTTTTCTGAAATTAAATCTTTAATTATGATGTAATCAAATTTATTTCTATTTTTGCATATTTTTTTTCAAGAAATTCTTTTCTTGCTCTAGGTCAAAATGATATTCTTTTTATATTTTCTTATATTTTATAGGCTTTTTTTCTTACTCATAAAGTTATTAACGCATTTGGATCCCAACTTTGTGTAGTGTTAGGGATAAAATGTTTTTTTTTCTCCCCTCCGTATGAGCCAAATTTCTGAATATCGTCTGTTAAAGAGCATATCCTTGGATTTATGATGTCCTCTTAATCATATATTAAGATTCTACCCTTAATCAGAATTAAGATCCCACCTCTCTGGGATATTTATGAACTCTTTATTCCAATCCACTTCTTGGATTTCCTGCTAATGTTATTACTGTTTTTATTACAATAATTTTACAATATATATGTTTTTATATCACTTAGGATTTCTTTTTAAGCTTTTTTAAAAGGGTAATTTAATTATTTCTAAACATTTATTATATCATATAAATATTAGAATAAGTTTAGACAGATGCTAAAACATATGGAGGAAATTTTGTGTGGACATTTATATGGAAGAATAAATAATTTTAGAATAAGTTTAAAGTAAATTACTCTAAGTTTTATATGCAATGCATTTTCACAAGTTACTAAATCCAGTTGGAAATTTTGATTATATGTTTTGGATATATAAATTATTTGGGAAATAATTGATATTTTTATAACATTAAGTTATGTTGTTCAGAGCAAGAAATATATCCATTTGTGTAAATTATCTTTGTTTATATACAAGTTTAAATTGTTTTCTCCATAGAAATCTTAAGAATTTTTAATATTAATTTCCAAGATACTTTATAGTTTTATTTCTATAGTGAATAATATTTCATTTTTGATCATGCTAGCTATTATAGGTATAGAGTAATACTATTCATTTTTGTAAGTTGATTTTGTATTTGGCAATTTTGCTGAACTCTCAGTATTAATTCTAATAGACATTCTGCAGACTTTAAAAGATGGGTAGTCATATCATCTGTAATTAATATTAGTTTTATCTCATCCCTTCCATTCATTACACTCATATCTTTTACTTTCCTGCTATAGGAGGAGCAAGTACGTTTGGTACCATGGTACAAGGTTTATTTTGCTCCCAGGCTTAAAAGTATCTTAATATTCTCCATTAAGTGTGATAGATGGTGAAGATTACCAAGTGAAGAAGATTGTCATCCTTTCTAGTTTGTTAAGGGATATTTTGTTTCTTTTTTATTCTGTAAAATTTTTTCAAACTGAAAAAAGTTTCTTGTGCATTTATTGAGTTAATTACATCTTTTCTCAATCAGCCTGTTAATGTGCTTAATTATATTGGCAAATCTTCTTATACTGAACAATCCTTGCATTCTTGGCATAAACCTCATATTATCATGATTATTATATTTTATTTATTTATTTTTTTAGTTTTTTTTTTTTTTTTGGATGGGTGTGGACCATTTTTAAAGTCTTTATTGAACTTGTTACAATATTGCTTCTGTTTTATGTTTTGGTTTTTTGACCAAGAGGCATGTGTGATCTTAGCTCCTGGACCAGGGATCAAACCTACACCCCTTGCATTGGAAGGCAAAGTCTTCACCACTGGACTGCCAAGGAAGTCCCACATGATTATTTTAAATACACTATCTCACAGTAGCTGTGAAGAGTTGAACTGTGTCCTATCAAAATTCGTATGTTGAAATCCTAAGCCCCCCCAGTACCAAAGAATACTAAAAAAGTACGTTTTCAGTGATAATAACTCTGATGCATTGTTTGTCTTCAATGTAGTTATTACTCCCTCACATTATATTATATTATAGTTACTCCATATAATATTCATAGTTCAAAGTTCTTTTCTTTCAGAATACCTTGAAAATATTGCTTATCTTTTTTGCATCCTTTGTTACTGTTATGAAGTTTATTATTAATTTGGTGCTTCTTGCTCTTTAGGCAATCTATTTCTGCCTGCATGTATTGTATATTTTGTCTTGCATTTACTATTCTAAATTTTAGAATAGTATAAATATGTAAATAGTATAATATGCTTAAGTAAACAGTATAATATGCTTAAGTCTGAAACTTTCAATTTGACATTTTTCATAATCAATTTTAATTCTGTGAAAATTCACTTCATAATTTTTTTAAACTATATCTTTTCTCTCTTTTTATTTTTCTTTCTGGTATTCCCAGGATCTAGATTTTGGCACTTTTATTTCTATCCTCTAAGTCTCTCAGTATTTCTTTGATATATCCCTTCACTCTTTTCTGTAGTCCCCTAGGAGAGTTTCTCCATTTAATCTTTGCGCTCAGTAATTCATCTATAAATTTTACCTATTCTGCAACTTAGTCCATTTTTATGGCTTTTTACAATTTCAGACATTATATTTTCATACTAATATTTTCCATTTGGTTCACTTATTAATGACTTCTTACTCTTTTCTCACTTACAAATATTTCCTCCTTTGTCCTTCGGTAGATACTATCTTCATTTCCTTCTATTCTTAGAATGTTGTTTCTATGAAAAGTTTAACCTAGATAAAGAATATTTGCCTTATTAGAGTAAATTTTTTCTTCATGTTTTTGGTATTGGAACAATCACAGTGTTTGCTGGACTCCAGTCTGAAAATATACATGGCTTTATCAAATTATTCATTAATTTATATTGTTTCAGCAAATATATTATTTCAATAGATTTCTTTCTGTTTAACAAAGGAAATAATTCTTATGTCAGAGAATGATCATGGCTATTTTCATTATAAGCTTGTTTATAATGTTTTCTTTGATGAAAAGGTAAGTGCATTGTCTTTTTGCATAATTTATCACAATCCTGTGCTATATATGTAATAAGGTAAGATTGTAGCTTTGTTAATCGGATTACTGAACAATCTTAGAAATTTTCCTAACAAAACATCTTCAAATTAGTTGTACATTTTCAACAGATTTTGGGAGCTAAGATATATGTTGTATTACAATAAAATGTATATCGTTTTAGAAAACAATTTGTTAATTCACTTTGTAATTAAACAGATATTTACTCTGGGTATGAACTAGATGCTGCTAGGGATGCAAAAGTAACAAAATTTTAAAAACTAAGATTCATTTACTTTTCTAGGATTGCAAAATGATTTTGCATTTCATTTGATGCTGAAATGAAAGCACCCATGAGTGCAAGAGAATGAGAGAGCTAGCTCCATTTGAGTAGATATATTCAAATGAAAGTTTGCAAATTAATTCAATGAAATAGGTTGATGTTAGTTGCCAGAACTCCTTGTGAATATGATTAAATGGAGTGTCAAATAAAAAATAAATTCAGATTTAGATAAGGAGAGACCTTATTTGAGAAGATTACTGCAATAAGGGGAGTGGATGATTGTGGTAGGGAGACTATGCCAAGCATAGGATCAGCAAGCATCTCAAAGGCTAGGCAGAAAAGGGCTTTTCTCTTATAAGGAGGAGTAACCAAGGCTGGAAAGAATGGGATGTGGGTGGGAAGGTAGGATGAGTGAGGATGGTACAACTGGGGACAATAGACCAGAGAATGTTTTACTCCGAGGTCAGCCTCTTCTTAGAAGAGACTATGAAAGAAGGGTTGAGGCTGCTAGGCTGAGAGTGGGTCACAGGAGCCTGGGGGAAGGAGAGAAGCTTAGCTAAAGTTTGGTCAAATCAAGGTAGCAGGTCTTTTGTCCAGATTGGTCAGTGGCACAAACACTTCAGCTAATCATTAATGAAGCAAAGAATGGGAATTTGGAGGGTCAAAGTCTGGCCTTGTCCTGGATAAACAGGGGAGTGCCCTGAATCTTATCTAAGTCATGTGGGGAAGGGTGGTTCTTTGTAGCAAGCCATTTCCAGAACACAGAGGGATGGGGGATTTCCTTAATCTTTGTTATTTTCCAGGGTCTCAGGGCTAGGGTAAAGTTCAACATGGTCAAGATGGTGATGAAGATAAAGAGATTTCTGAGGAGAAGTGTTTTGGCAGCTAGATGGGAAAGTCTGGTAGAAAGCCCACAGGAAGGAGACCAGCAGATTTAAGATTACCATAGTCCCACTAAAGTTAAAAATAGGAAGTTTTGATTGTAGTGGCAGAGGCAGAATGCATTATTAACTGTGGTCAAAGCAGTATTGCGTGTAGGCAAGTGTAGTGCCTCTAAGAGTAACAGTAATGCCTCTAACAGTAAGGAAAGCATAATTTTCGAGTGGAAATATTTGGAGGCTCTGTTTTGGAGTATTAGATTTTCCTGCCCATCAATTCCCTCCTAACGAAGCCACTAACGTTGTGAGATGCTCTAGATATCAGGTGAAAAGACATGAGAAGTTTCTTCCAGGGCTGATATAAGAACTGGTAAAAGGAATAATTTCCCTCTGTCTCTCTATCTTAAAACTGTATAAAGTGATTAAAATGGCAAATCTATGCACATTTATAAATTCCTGATTGTTAGAATTTAATGTAAGGATAAAAACTGCTTACCATACAAAATGTCAAAAAAAAAGATCACATTAAAGCAAGACATTTAAATGAAAAAATCCTTTCAAGTGAAATACCCTAATAAAAGGCAGAAAATTTGAAACTGAAGTAAAAATTTTTATATTGTTGCTTTGTCTGTAGAGATCAACTGAATCTTAAAACAATATATATTTTACAAATTCTAGTCTTAAAATCCATTGTCTTGAGTCCTAGACTATAATAGCATTAATTGAGCAGTCAAGCTGTTTTATTCTAGTCTTTCAAAGGAATTCAGACAGTTTTGCCAAAGATAATGTTACCTCAGTAATGGGATCCCACAAGTTCTCACTCACAGTTAGATATCAAAGCGTTTGGTGAAATGACGAAAACAGCAGGTCTAAAAAGATATAATTCTTTTGTGTACTATCAAAATAAAAAAGAGAGACAGTGTATTGTTGTGAGTTTTAAAAAAGGGGAGAATGTTGAGTAGTATTTGTACAAAGAACTTCAAAGTCTAACCTTTAAAATGAAGCTAAACCTAGGTTACTTTTAGGTCCACATATAGGAGAGCCATGTGTATTCTTTTGTAAATAATGTTTGTTTCAATACTTTGTCTTTAAAATATTTCTCTTAGCATAATTTATTTATTGTTGTGATAATTTCATTTTAGAGAAAGGTAACTGACCTCCCATTAAGAACATAAGATAACCCAGGGAGAGAAATAGTTCATTGATCATTGGATGAAGTTCTCATGAAAAATCTCGATCTAGTTATTGAAACACACTGCTACAAGCCTGCCCAAGTAAAGCTCAGGATTTTATAGACACCTGTGGAAGTATATTGGGATACTTATCATGCCCCAGGGATTGCTCAGGTGGTTTGAGATTTCTGCTACATCTCCTTCCCTGGAGCTTTCTCTCTTTTGGTTGAAAGGGCACAACCTTATTCTGGAGGGGGTGAGTGGTGGCGCCACCACCAGGCCGATACTCAGTCCCTGCACAGAGTTTTGTGGTATCCCAGCTTTGCCATAATTATTGCCCGGATACTACTGCACAATGCTTAGCTCTGGAAACGACTTCTGAATATACTTCATTCAAATCCTCTTACAATAGAAAATGTTATTGTTAGAATAAAGTGGTTCAAATTTCATAGCTTTCAGTAAGAATAGGCTGTATGTGCCTATTTTTCTCTCTGATTCATTGTAGCCTTTATTTTGACCTCACTCTTGGCATTGGAAGAAATTCAGGCCCTTTTTATTTTGTTCCATAGACCTGGTATTTCTGGACCTCATATGTCAAGGTTTTCTCATATATAAGCCATTCTGAAGAGTTGGCCACATTATCAAGCGCTAAAGCTGTCCTTAGACCTTCCTCCCCTCCTAGTCAAGGGTGTTTTGCACAATAGTCTGGTTGGGAGCCTCGGGGAGGGCCAGTGGATGGCTCCCCGAAGGCGATTAGCAGTGTGGCTAGGAGTCCTCTGCCCTAGTCAGCATGCGCCACACGTGCTCCGCCCTACAACCTGAAACCCTCCCTCCGCCTCACCTTTAGCCTTTGCCCATTTGGGAAGTGACTGTTCACATACACTCTGAAGCTGCCCCTGTGAACGAAACAGCCATTCTGTGCTTCCTCCTCTCTCTTTCAGGGGTATCTACCTCTTTTATAGGGCTCATCCCCATCCATAGAGCCCCATACCCATTCTCGCCTACCTGTCAAAGATGATAAGTTCCTTGAAGGCAGGGACCATGTGCTACTTATTTTTACTTTTCCACTCCTATAATGCTTGTCAAATAATGTGGTCTTGAAATGTATCTTTTGGAAGGGCGAAGGATTTTTTTTATGAGTGTAAAGAGATATGGGTCAATATTATAAAAAAATGAAAATAACGATAAGCATTTATATCCCAAGTTAAGGAATTTCAGAAAACACTAATGCTGCTATTTCTTAGTAAATTATAAATGTATAGCATCTTAAACACGTATCATGTGACTTCTCCCTCCGTGAAATGTCTCAGTTTGTGCACTGGTTAGTTTTCTCGGCTGCACTTAGTAATGATCTACAAAAGCAAAGAGCCCTTTGCAAATTACAGTCCTACAATACAGTGAAGAAGAATATTATAAGATGTCTTACAATTGGGAGTTTTAAGCAGAGAACCTTTACAATAGACACTAATTAGATCCAGAAGAGAGTCAAAAATGAGCTGAGTTCTCCCAGGAGGATTTTAGAAGTTTCCCTTACCATGGCAAGCAATGAAGTTCCAACTGCTTTAGAGTATTTAGCAATGTGGAGGAGTTAATGCAGGATCTAAAATTGTCTGACATTATCTCAGGATTACCTTCCTGGATTATATATTCAAAAAGCACACAGAAGTTTTGAGAGTAAAAAAATGCATCTTATATGCATTCACATGAGAAAGAACTTTTTTTTTTAACTTCACCTAATTTACCATCCTGCCAAGAACTAAACCTAATGATTAGTCTTCATTATTTTAGCATCATCTCTGTTCTCTTAGTGAACAGGATTATAAGGTGATGTATGACATATTAATGTGAACAATGTTTTAATCAATATTGAGGGTTTTTTTTCTTTTAACCTTGAAAGAATTCAAGGAAAATATGATATTAAATGTACTCCTAAGGATAAAAATGAAATTCAGAGGCAGCTGCTTTACAGCTTTTAATATTCATACCATATAGAGTTTCTTTAGTCATAACAGTGTGACAATTTTTTAAAACAAGAGCTTGGGCAGCAGGTTGCAAAGCAGGAAACTGCCATTCATTAAAAAGTCACTCTAAACGTCTTCTAAACTAAATTATAAATATCTGTGGATTTCCTTTGGTAAATAGTTTTCAAACTTGGATATGCTGGATTTATTTTAAAAAAATGATTGTTGGCTTCAAGCTTGTTTTAAAATTAGGCCTAAAAAGGTTAAATTTATAGAGTAAATGAATACCAAGTGGCCTCATGGTGCTTTGTCAATGGGATTACTGATTTTTACTTAAAATTTGGGATTAAAAGAATTCATCTAATGGCATCTGCCATTAATGTTTATAATGTATTTAAAAATTTTTATTTGGAGGTTTAAAACCCCCAATTGGCTTTAAACTTGGAGTGGTAATATTTCAATACATTATGAATAATTTATGAATTATGAGTTTTTTCCTTGATCATGTTTAAATATTCCATTTGTATTTTGAATATAGCCAGACTTACTTACTTGCCTCTGGATCCTTAAGAAAGATAAAAGCAAAAATGTATATAATAGTTTTTTATAAAGAAATTCAAAATGGGCCTTAGGAAAAAAAAAATCACTCTTACCTTTCCCCATATATAATTAGATTATCTGTTTCTTCTTGATCAAGCTTTGCTCTTCTTCATACTTTAAAGATGTTGCTCCTCTGTCTTCTAGTTTGCAGGGTTTCAGATGTGAAAACTGCTGCCGTCCTAATCTTTGTTCCTCCGTACATGTCTTTTTTTCTGGCTGCTTTTTTAAGATTTTCTCTTTGTTCTTAAATTTGAGCAATTTGATTATGGTGTGTCATGGTGTTGTTTTCTTTTTGTTTCTCATATTTGGGGTTTAAGCTTGTTGAATCTCTGGGTTTATATTTTTCATCATTTGAAGAATTCTCAGCCTTTCTTTCCTCAGATATTTTTCTAACTCTCTCCTCTCCTTCAGGGACTATTCAAGCACTAGAGGTTTTTCCATAATTCAGTGATCCTCTGTCTCTCCCTCCCTCCCTCCTTCCTTCCTTCCTTCCTCCTTTCCTCCTTCCCTTCCTTTCTCCCTCCCTCCCTCCCTCTGTTTCTTCCTTCCTGCCTGCCAGCTAGACTCTTTCCTGTGTTGCATTATAATTTCTATGTCTGTGTCTTCAATTTCACTACTCTTTTCTTCTGCAATGTCTTACCTGCCATTAATCTCATATAGTATATTTTTTATTTTATACACTGTGGTTTTCATTTCTAGGAGTTCTATTTGGGTGTTTTTTTGTATCTGTTTAATCTATCTCCTAGCTTCTTGAGCATATGGAACATATCTAAATGTCCTTGCCTACCACTACCATCATCCAGGTCATTTGTAGATCAGTCTTGATTAATTTTTCTTCCCATTGTGGATTGTATTTTTCTGCTTCTTTGCATGTGATATATATATATATATATATATATATATATATATATATATATAGCCATACACCCTCCCCACCCCACCCCCACACATACATTTTATTGCATACCAAGTATCGTGAATTTTACCATGTTGGGTGCTAATTAACCTTAAAATCTTTTTGAGCATAGTTTGGGATATAGAGAAGTTACTTGGAAATAGTTTGATTCTTTTGGGTCTTGTTTTTAAAGATTTGTCAGGTGAGGTCAAAGCAGCATTTATTCTAGCCTTAATTTTTCCCCACTGATAAGGTGAGACTCTTCCTAGTAATCTAATTGAAGTTCTGTGAATTCAAAATTTTCCTTCATTGCTATTGGTTCTTGTGTGAGCTACAGGCACTGTTCTTTCTAAGTTTTGTGAGTGGCTCTTTCCGCAGTCTTGGGTCATTATCAGTACTCAGTTCAATTGTAAGAAGGATTTTTTGCAGGTATC